>NW_022145793.1:38581-489881 GCF_002938485.1 Sitophilus oryzae | reverse complement strand
AGTTATGGTTGTTATTTATTGATTTGCCAGGTCATCAGTATTTACGCATTAATTGTTACAGTCAAACAGTGCCGTGTGCGTAGAGGCCAGCATGCCCAATTGTGTTATTTTCTCTTCTCTGTAAAGGTGCACGTTCGTTTAAGTTTTCTCCCGTTGTTGTCTCTGTCGTTGTCAACGCAGTGAAACAACTGGTCTTGCCATACAATTTAGAGCTGCTGGTCTCTGACTATCTGATAATCCAAGTCAGTTTCAGGATTTTGCCAGTTTCATGTCAAAGAGTTCTGACTTCACATTTTGCTCAACAGCCTGTTTGATGTCCGCATTGGTTGGCTTGTTTTTCACTTTTTTCTCCAGGAACTGAGCTTATTTTGTGTATCCGAGGCTGACACCAGGTTTGTTTTGTCATTGTCAGAGCCCTTGTATTTGCTCATGCATTTGAACCATTTTAGGCCTCTGTTAAGCTGCTCAATTGTTGCCAGGTATTTGGCAAATGTCCCGGATCCCGCAGTCACAGCATATGCTTATTTCATGCATCTCCATTCGATTTGATCCTGATTGTGCTGAATGGGTGGTTGCCTGGCTAGTCGTCAGCCAGTCGACGGCGCAGCCTGCTCCATGTTGTTACTTAAGTCCCGATGAGCTTTTCTCGAGCCGCCCAAGAGATGATGTCTTTAATCACTTTGTTGCCCGCGCTGGCTGATTTCAGCGATTTTTCGCCGTGCCGAGCAGTATCGGGTTGATCGGCCGGAAGTTGTTCCTTCGGCGATTGGTGACGATGAGGAGATTTGTCCGCACGATTTTAGTCAGAGGTGCTTCGTGAATAGTTTTCTTGGCCCTTTGTATCGATTTTTCCATCATAGTACATGGTATCTGTTTTGATTGCGGCAGCTTTTTCAGGTGGCTCACTTTGCATCTCTTTGCTTTTTTCGCGATAGAAACGAGACGCTACGCTTATCAGCAAATTAGACACGTACTTATTTGTCGCTTTCACCACCGAATGACATAACTTTGATAGGCCTGTTAATCCTTCGTCAGATTATCTCCGGTCAGAAAATGTCAACTTCGACATTTTTACAGCAGTTTATCAGCAATATCGGCACGAACGGTTTTAACGAACGCCCAATGAAAGATCGAGCGAACGCCTTGGATACTGGGCGGTCTAGTCACCTGAATGGCGCTACGCGTTCGGTCCACACCGCAATCATTCGCCTGTCACCGTCTGCTCGACAATGAATACGCACTCTTTACATGGGAAAACGAGTATCATCATTTGATTTAGACACGAATAGCCTGACTGCAAAAATGCCAAGGCCTCCATTTGAAAGATTGAGTTATGAAACGATTTCAAGAGTCCGGTCACAAACATAGATCGTGTCCAGTTTTCTCCACAATTCCTTGATCTGTGTTAGCTTAACATTGCTACGACAACTTTATAATACGATTTTTTGGCGAAAATAAGAAGTATTTCGGTTATAGCCGTCGTCGGTTGGGAATTAACGGGGCCAGCCAGTTGGTCGAGGGCTGCCAGGACAGCCTCCGACACACCATGGTACCCACGATATGCGGTGACGGGGATCTAGCTGGCAGAAAACCATAGCAGCCTTCAATAAAGTTAAAGACTGTTCCTCTGTAATCAACTACACGAAAAAAAACTGGCGGCGTAGACAGGCCGTTGTCTTCCATACCCTCATTAATAAACAAAAATGTCAGTCCGTAACAGCATAGGCGAGTCTAATGAGCGCAACATAGGGCTGTACGATAAAAACGGTTTTCCCTACCGTATTGTCGGTGAGCAAACCGAGCGCTTCATTTCGAAAATCCAGGTGGCCGATTTTTGCCACTGAGCCACTGGATTTCTGGTGGCTTTCAATCTATCACCTGAGCCGGTATTGATCATTATTTTTAACGAGCAGGCCTGGAAAAATCATTTTTTTTCGAAAATTTGGTAAAATCGCAAAAATAGACGTGTTCCTGCGGTCGAAATATATCACCCTAAAAATTATTTGCACCTATTTTAAGCATTGACACCTCGGTCGCAAAATATAACAAAAAGAAAAACAAACAGCATTGACTGGGGTATGCCGTTGCACTTAACCAGCACCACAAATAGTATTCCGAGGGAATACAAAAAGAAATATCGTGGTTAATAGTGATCTCTTCTAATTTCTTTTCTTTCTATTGGAAGACATTTTGAATTATTTCCAAAGGAGTCGCTTTTGAGCCTTATGGTGGTTTCAGTCAAATTACACAGGGCCACTTGTTTTTATAGCAGGCACAGAGCCTCAGCAAGTCACATTGCCTTGAAAAAAGTTCATGCATTGTTCTTGATAGTCATTGAAATAATTCCACTTGAGTTTTGTTGAGTTTAATGAGGCACTTAGGCTCTGTTGCAGTTATGGAGTGCCTATTTGAAATTTGTTCTTATGTTGTTACAGTGTGGTCTGGCTACTTAAACTAACGATTAACGATTTAGCTAACAATCAATAACTGATGTGAACACAAAGAAACTTAAATTTGGCCTCCTGAACCATCAGTCTGCAAAGCTTCTGATCTATCATACCAAGTAGATTTTAGATTGTCTGGTTAAATTGGTTCGAAGATTCAAACGATTACTTTCTATCGGCTGTAATTTATGAATTCATGCCCTCATGATCTAGTCTCTCCTTAGCAAATGAGACTTACAGTTTTTTCTTTCACCAGCAGCACCAGCAGTTAAAACAAATCTCAGTCTGAACCGAGCACTGTGCAGGAATGCATTGTCCAGCTACTGCTTTACACGAGGTGGGTATTGCGAGGAGAGGGAAGAATGCTTCGTTCATGCTCACTCTGCCCAGCCTAAGAGACGTTGAAGATTGTGCAGTTTCTTCTCCTGCGGTGCACACAGTTGTCAATTTGGGATTTATAAATGTCAATAAAATAATAAATGCCTCTTTTAGTCCCAACGAAAATTTTTGGACAATAAAGGCATTTATTTATTTTATTTATTTATTTATAACCAAATTGGATGGCTAGTACTTTTATATTTAAGGAGAAAAGATAGAGACCTTTTTAACCAATCTTTCAACGATCTTAGATAATGTGGGCAGGAGTGCAATTGAGCGATAGTTCGAAGCTTGGTCTTTATCTCCTTAATACCTACTCGTTAATTAAAGTAGTAAGATGGATTAACGTGCATTCAGGAAGTTCAGAGAACATTTTTGAGAGTAAGCCCACTGTTCCAGATGATGATTTGTTTTTAATACTTTTAATGGTACTACGGAGCTCATCTAATACTTCGGGCGTGAAGAAGAAACTGTGAAAATTCTCATTTGCTTTAGGGAGACATGAAAGTGAATCATGGGAAGGAGTTATGGTGTTCACTAAATTTTTAGAAATACATTAAGAAAAGTAAGTGCTTTTGTAGGATTCCTAGGTGAATTAAAGACTGTGCCAGACGAAGAAGTCTTATTCCTTAAGTCAGTACCCATTTGGGAATACGTAACAACATTATAAGAATTATAAATAAATAAATTTTCGAACAGAGAACTTCCATAATAGTTACTTTCACAACAGAAACCTAAATTTGCAAATAAAATTCCCAAACTCATAAAATAAATTGGAATTGTTTCAATTATTTATCAAAAATTATTGTGCACTAAAGTTTTTAGTTTTTTTTTCAAAGGCAATGAAAGAACATTTTGCTGGGAATTATATTTTTCTTTGCTTTCCATCATTTCATGATTCAAAAAAGTAATAAGATATTTTTGATATTTTTTTTATAAATTCTAGTTTGACAAAATTACCATAAAGGCCTAAAGCTGATACCGGATCCTTTGGAAATAAATAATTCAAAATGTCTGCCGTTGACCCCCGAAATAAGAAGAAAAGAAGAATTAGAGGAGATCTATAATAAATACGATATTTTTCCTTTTTTTTCTCTTGTATTTCCCTCGGGAAAATGCTTATTTCCTTTTGGATACCTTTCTTTTGTAGGTATATATTTCGTTAAAAGAAGTTACGGTAATACTTTTTGAATAAGTGATACTTTTGTTTGGTAATGCGGATATTACTGTTGTGACAGGTGTTCTTGTTTTTCTTTTTGGTATTTTGTTATACAGGGTGTGTCTTAAATAATTGCAAATATTTTTAGGGGTGATATATTTCGACCTTAGAGACACGTCTATGAGTCATTTTTTTGCGATTTTTTTTTAAATTTTTAATTTTTCGAAAAAAAAATTGATTTTTTCTTAATTTCTCGTTAAAAAATATCTTGATAATACGGCAACATAGGTGGTAGATTAAATGAAGAACAAAATACCAGAAGAAATCCAGTGGCTCTCGAAATTTAAGCAAAAATATATTTTTTTAGTTTTCAAAGTAAAATCACTCGGTTTTTTCATACTTATTTGAAAAACGGTAAAGAGAAAATACGTTTTTTTATCGAGATCTACCAGCCCTAAAATATTTGCACTCATTTAAGACTCACCCTGTATATTTATCTGAGACTGACATTTTGTATTTAATTAATGAAATTTATAGAGAAAATGCCAGAGAAAGTGTAATATCTGTAATATCTACCTTAAAATTAGTTACATATTCGTGGGATATACAGGTTGTTAACTGGACAGTTACTTATAGGGGAACAGAATGGCAACACTGCCTATTGAGAACGCATGCACTTATAGGGTTTTCTGCCAACTCGTCCCGTCGCATCGCCGCGCCGTTGTCTATCGACGAGCGGGCCGAGGTTGCCATAGTCTAGTGTGAGCAGTCGGAGCAATCACACCTCTGAAGATGCTAGCCACTCGTGCTAACGAAACGTTAGGAAGCAATTCTAACCGACGACGGCCTAATAACCCGAAAAACCAAAATTCATATCATATATGTCACCTTTTTGACATTTTCACTTAAAAAAATCGTATTATAAAGTTCAATCTAGAGTGCTATAGCTGTGTTAAAAACACTAACTTTGAATCAAGGAACCTTGGAGAAATAGTTTTGATCGTCTAATGTTTTTCGTGTCTTGTCCTGGCCGGTTAAAAGATGCCCAAATCGTAGTTTTAATCATAACTCAATCTTTTCAAATGGAACAAGGGTGGCCCATTAGCATATTTGGAAAAAGCATTTTTTTACGAATAATTTGGTACCACACACTAGGTATTTCGAGTCAAATTGTTGTTATGAACCGCATGTTACAATTTCAAATAAACCATATGCAAAAATGTCAAAAGTTGACAGTGCGGTATATTTAGACGGGGACCGAACGCATGCGGCCGTTCGTTCGTTCGTTCGCTCTACAATCCGTTTCGAGTCGGTACATCAAAGGCGTTCGCCAACAAATGCCTCCGGTCTTCTCGTGCGGTCCCCGTCCATACCACTAGCGAACATTCGTTCGTTCGTTCGTGCGGATAATGAATACGCACCTTTACAATTTCAAATAAACTATATGCAAAAATGTCAAAAGTTGACATTTGGCAATCATTCTTTCTATTGAGAGTGTCATTTTCTATCGAATAAAGTAGAAATATATAGAGAGTGCCATTTAAAAATCAAAAGTTGTAGTCATTTCCGGTGGAACAGGAAGTAACCGAAAACAAATGAATACGTCAATTAATCCTAATTTATGTCATATGCTAACACACCAAATCTCGTTTTTTCTATCTGAAAAAATAAGAAAGTTATAGGGGTGAGCCACTTTTGAAACGCACCCGATATAAAAAACAGATTTTATAATATTGCCTATGAACATTATATTACAACATAAGATAATACCAGAAGAATGGAAACAAAGTATAACAATATCCATTTTTAAAAAGGGAAATAAAACAGAGCCAGCAAACTATAGAGGAATAACATTACTGAGCACCTCGCTAAAACTTCTGACTAAGATCATTGCGGACAAAATCTCCTCAATAGTGCCAATAAGCGAGGAACAACAAGGATTCCGAAGAAACCGATCAACTACCGATGCACTATTCATACTCGGGTAACTAGTTGAAAAATCCTTAGAATATAACTCTCCAGCCTATCTATGTTTTATAGATTTAACAAAGGCCTTTGATAGAGTCTAACTAAAAGACATCATCACCATCTTAGAAAGCAGTAATATCTCGAAAGAACTCACAGAACTTATCAGGGACTTAAACACAAACACAACAACCCAAATTAGAACAAACTTTACCTTAAAACAGCATCTTCGAACTACAACTGGTATTCGCCAAGGCGACAGTCTCAGCCCTCTGTTATTCAACACAATTATGGATCAAGTAATAAAAACCGTCAAAAATACTGGATTAGGATATCGAATGGGAATGCATAAAGTAAACATATTATGCTATGCCGATGACGCAGTACTTATTGCAGAGTCAGTGGACGACCTCCAAAGAATGCTATAAGCTTTTAACAGACAGGCAGAAAAACTTAACGTGCAAATTTCCACAAATAAGACCAAATGCATGACCAGTACAAAGGAGCCTCTACGGTGCAAATTGGTAATAAAAAACAAAACTATTGATCAGATAAATGTCATTCGAATACCTCGGATGCAAAATTACAAGCTCAGGATTCCTGGAAGAAGAAGTAAGGAAACAAGCTAATAAAGCTGCCGTAATATCAGGACATCTTAAATATCCCATATGGAAAAACAAACATTTGAGTACAGAATGTAAGTCAAGAATATACAAAACCTGCATACGACCAGTGATGACATATGGTGCGGAAACCAGAGCTGAAACATCAGTAACAAAGAGAATCCTACGAACTACTGAAATGAAGACCTTATGAATGATAACTGGATACACATTGAGGGACAGACAGAGAAATGTAGACATAAGAGAAGTGCCAAACAAACGACGTTGTAGATGGATAAGGCAGAGAAGAAGAGAATGGAACCAGCATGTCAATAGAATGGGCCCCGACAGAATGGCCATAATAATTCTCAACAACGTACCCCATGGCAGAAGACCTACTGGACGACCACCTAAACGTTGGCAAGACAGTTGGCAGTCAACCTCGCAAGAGTTGCTTAGACGAGGAGGAAACCGGAACTAAACAGGCGATACGCCTTCTACAAGAAGAAGAAGAAGATAATATTGCCTGAGGTAGGCAACGCCTTTATGCCTACACGCACGGCACTGGATGACTGACTTGTATGAATATACCTTAATGCATTCATGCTGATGTATAAAGTAAATCCAATATAAAATGCATTGTATTTATGCATTTTTGTTTAAAACAAACTTTGGTTAATACGGAAAATGTGCGTAATTGTATTATGAGATACGGATGTTGAAAAAAAAAAGCTTTTAACCATTCCATGTTCCGCTAAAAATAGAATGGATTATTTTTTTTAGAATTCTGGATTAAAACAAAAGTGAAGTAATATGGAGCCTGCTTTTTGCGATATTATTAGAGAAAAAAAAACATTATTAGGAACGTGTTTATTGATCGTAAAATCGGTGGTTGAAAATCTACCCCTAAAAAGACTACTTTAGGCCATGAAATTGTCAATCTAAATCTGCAAATTAATAGTTATTTATGTATCAAGGGAATTATAAGGGTTTTAATTACCGAGGACAAAGTTTCTGTCAATCAATAGTTGCCCGGGGTTAACATTTTGTAAAATTTTAATGTAACGTAAAAAAATTTCAATTCGAATATCAAGTCAGTATTGATTGCTATATGGTGCAGAGACCTGGAAAATTATATCGCCGTTAATTAACAACTCCAAGTTTTCATAAACCGCTGTCTGAGAAAAATTGTGGGAATATTTTGACCAAATACTATCAGAAACAGGATTTATGGAGCTTGACCAACCAGAGGCAGGTGTATAACGAGATTAAACTTGGGAAATTGAGGGGGATTGGTCACACTTTAAGGCGAAACAGGAACAACATCTCTGGCAGAACTATTGCATGGTACAAAGAATACAAGGTATGATCGATAGCGGCTCCAATTTCGTTCAGTTCGCGCATACCACCTGTGACGTCACTAGGAAAACAATGAATAAATAAAAAATAAAGAAATTTGACAGGAGATCTGTATTTTTTGGGGTTATGGTTAAGAATTGTTTATTTTTAAGACTTTTTAGTTCGTTTAATTTAATAATTACTAAAACCAGCAGTTCCAAAAATATATTTAAAAATAATAATTATCTATTAACATGGATTTGGACGATAATAGGTAAGAATACTAAATTTATTTCTGTATTCGGTATGAAATTGTTTATTAGATTTTTAGTCTGCGATGTTTATGGTAAATAATTTTCATGTTCATTGCCTCTGAATTCACATGAGGACAGAGATGAGGATATCTATGGAAAAGTAACCACAAGAGGAATTGTTACATCATTTAAAAAATGTTGGAAAATTTATTGTTTCCCATCGAACAGTAGAAAATGCCAATGCAGATGAATGTATTGTAATTGTGATAGAAGTAATTCCAAGGGTGAAGTTTATTATAATTAGTGGAAGTAATTCCAAGGGTGAAGTTTATTATAATTAGTGACCTGTGCTTCTTTTTATATGTAGATGTTTCAGATTTTGAGAATAAATCGGTTGAACGAAACCCAAAATTTAGAGGAAGATGCGCATCAAGGATTATATAGCTCAAATTTCCTTTAATGGTAGGCAATTATTCAATGCAAATTAACTTTTTAAGTTACTGAAATATTAAATAGTTTACAATATGGTATATCACTAAAAATATATTTTACTTTTAGGTACAATTAGGGCCCGATACATTTCAAAAAGTAGAATATTATTTTATATTAAATGAGGTATTGTACCAACAATCAATTTATATTAATACCGGAGATTAAAAAATCGCAGAATAAATAGTTCTTTTTTTATACTACAAAAATAAACTATAGAATACAACAGTATTTAAAAAAATAAATAAAAAGTTATTTCCCGGCCGAGATTCGAACTCCGGTCTCTCGCTTCCTAGCCCGACTCCTTATGCACTGCTCCACAGTAACTTGCTTAGCGATAATTCAATGACGGTATATAAACAAAAAAACAGGTTTATAACAATATCTTGACGATTTGAACTGGCGCGCGAGGCGTGCTGACCAATAGCGCCTGTTATCACCTGTGACGTAACAACCAACCTGCGCAATATCATACCTTGTATTCTTTGTACCATGGAACTATTGAGTGGAATCCACAAGGCAGTAGAAAAATGGGTCGTCCAAGATACCGTTCAATTTGCGAAGTTTGAGTCTTTCGTCACATATTTTCATTCTTTCTCTTATCCATGTTTATCACACGAAATGGAAGTTTTGTGTCAAAAACGTAAGTCCATTATATTTCTTACATCATACGATTATTTTTTTCGTTTTACACACGGATCACCTTCATTACGTATAAAGAATCGTACTTCCTTGTCTAATGTGCACGAATAGAAAAAGGCAAACATCATATTTATTGTGTTACCCGCCGAAATCGAACAAAAGAATATCGCCGACTGTCAACGTCGTCGTTAAATTTTAACGACTCCGATAGTTTCCTGTAAATTTTTGTGGGGTTTTCTGTGTTTATTTAGTTATTTGTGATTTAATTTGTGTTTAAAATGCCGCACAGTGGGCAATAATCCAGAAGTATGTTGCAAAAATTCTTTTTTTGTACGATTTCATTCAAATTTGGTGAAAACATTCTATACCAGTAGCCCGTGAACCCAGTTAGTTTTGGCTGACTTGAGAGTGGCTGGGGGTGGTGGGGGGGATTTATAAAATGGGAAAAATCATCTTTTGATTAATACAACTACCAAAATGCGGTAAGAATATTTTATATTTCACTAAATTTTACGAGAATTTTTGGCAGAGCCAAGATGAAACAGACAAATATTGAGCAATTATTACTCTTCCGGCATATACAGGGTTTTTTATATATATTATATATATATATATATATATATATATATATATATATATATATATATATATATATATATATATATATATATATATTGACATCCTCTGTATCTTTTTTATTCGACGTTTTCGAAAAAGTGCCTTGAATAAAAGTTTAATGGTCTCGAATACATTTTTCAAAACAGTCTTCTTTGCATATACAGGTTGCCTTAGAAATCCTGTGCGTGGCCCAACTTTCTTATTTCAAATTAGTACCCAATTTTTTATTTGATTTTTATTTTCTCCTAAAAATTCTAAGTACTTTTATGTAATATACCTAATTTGAAATAAGATAGGTGAACCACGCCCAGACTTTTTGAAGCACTTTGTATATGCGAAATAGACTTTTTTGGCAAATTTATTCAAAACCATTTTCATTTAAGACAGTTTTCGGAAACGTCAAATAAAAAAGATAAAGGGGGTGTCAATGTATAAAAGAAAACCCTACATGATTAGTTTAGTTAGTCTGATGTGTGATGTATTCGCCTAAATGCATTTTTTTGTAAAGTAATATCCATTATATCTGGACACTCCTTTTAAATAAATTATTGTTAAATTGTTATAATAGCTAGGAATACCTACAGTTGTCGCGGAGTGATATTACCCGTGAATCACAATATGGTTACCAGTAAAACTCATAAGAATCCTCTATATGATGTCATGTGTAATGTCACAATGAGATAACAGGTATTCCTAAATTAAATAAAATACCCCGTATATGATATATTTAAATAGCATTTTTCCTTCTGATTTTGAAATCCTACTTTGCTAATTACTAATATTTCCCACAAAAGCTTACCTACTATTTACTGATATTTTGTTTTCTAACAGCTGGATGCAATGGTCACGAAGTGCACATTTTTAAATCTGAAAGAAAAATCCATTTCATTTAATTTAAAAAATTTGGTACTGTCAAAATTTGTCAATTTGTCAAAAAATGTCATTTGACATTTCTGACATACCCCTTCGGAAATCTTGAGAAAAAAATACGTAACTTTATATTTCAAGTTCTTCTCTAGCTACTATAACAATTAATTTATGAGAAGTATCTTCATAAAGGATCTTACTATACACATACGCATGGAGGCTTACGCTTCCAATAAATTTAATGTTGCGATTTTTTGCGATTTTTTTGACTCAACTTTTATAAGACAGAATATATGCCACTATCAAAAAAACCTTAAATGATTATGTTCTACTTTGACCTTTACCTAGTTTTTATTCAAAAAATCAAAATAAAAGATACTTTTTTACTTACCTTGACATTAAATTTACCGCAACCGGGAATCTACGTAAAACACGTTATGACAATTTTACAATAATTATTGACAGCAAGCTAAAGTCGTCCGATTCAATTGTTATACTACTGTGTCACTTGAATGCAACGCCTACTATTTAGAAAATTGTAGAAAAAAGGCAGTTATTGGACACAAATTAACTGAAAATGTAGGTTTTGCGCAAAGTTCGTTTTACAGCCCCTCGAAAGAGACTCCGAATATGTTTTTTTGTTAGTTTTATGTGGTTTTCTCTTAACTAATATGTTTCCAATCTAATGTTATTGCCATATATGCTAACTGTGGATGTTATTTTTTGCAACTTGGTTTGGACATATTGCCTACTGTGTGCCGTCCCGTTTTAGTGAAAAAGAACAACGGCTCATATTAAAAGTTATCGAGGATTTGAAACTCGAAAAAGATGGTGGAAAAACCCCTTCTAACTGTGTCGGTTGTTTACGATATAATTGGACAGCTACCGAGTTAATATGTTGTAACTAACTCGAAAATATTCACGTGTTTTATAGAGAGCATCGCAGGCTTTAGGAATTTCATGCTCGACTGTGCAAAGATTAAGTTCCAGAGGGATTGTGAAAAATAAAGAACAAAAAGCAGCAAAGCAAGTCACAATATTCATTTGTCCCCTGGAATTCCTGCTTATAAGATCCATGAACATATTAATAGAGTACGTATTTATTTATTGTATACACTGCGGGTAGGCTACAATAAACTTGTCGTTGTTTAATATTTTGTTATTAAATTTGTTATTGTTAGTTTACAACCAGAGATATTAACAACTCATGGACCAAGTCAAGAAATACGTGAAAACCAATATGCCGCCGAAAATGATGACGAAAGTTTCAAACTTCGCAAATTGAACAGTACATGACAAACGACAATTAAAAAGGAGATCGAAACAGTAAACTGATCATGGCGAGATGTCAAATCAATTGCCAACAACCCGCTGGAGAGCGTTTATTGAAGCCTTAATCTTCCGGTATATTTGTATTGACGCTGCTAGTAGGAACCATAAAATAATTAACTAGAAAGAAGTGTCAACTCTGTGTTAAATGGTGGAAACACGATACGCCACCGAAAACCTTCGTTGTCGTCTGGAGAACTAATTTTCCAATTGACAGGTTGACGTAATAAGGACATGATGGCTTAATTTTCATTTCCGTTTCCGGTTATTCAATGGCGGGCCCTCTTTCAGTTCAAATGTATTTTGTATTTTTTCTTTTCATAAATAAAACCAAAAAATAAATTATTCACATATATTTATTTGAAATATGGAACAACATGACTAAATAAATTTAAAAATATAGAGGATTGTATTGTTTCAATACCAATTAGTTAATTATATGCACTTTTAACGTAAATTAGTTAAGGTATAAGCATGACTTATAGTAATTTGTAAATAAACACACGTATTCGAAGACTTCAAGGACACAAAACGGACACAGGAACATGAAAACGGGAGCCTTATACAAAAACCTGAAAAACAGAAAAAACAAATTTTTTATACTAAAAATTAACAATGTAAAAATATCAATAGGTATAAAATATAAATATACTGTTTAAAAAAAAAATATTTTTTATAAACTAAAGTACAATGATTGTTTATAAATCAAAAAGAGGTAAAAAGAGACTTTTAGTCGGATAACATATCACATTATCAGTCCGATTTATTGCATTATTGACAATAAACCGCACATACTGGAGATAACTAATGTTGGCTATAGTTAAAAATGATCTTACCTTGCTCTAAATTGTTTCCATTTTCAAAAAAAAATGCCGATCAAAAGAGATTATAACACTATTTTCTTGCATCTAAAAAATGTAAAAAAGTGTTTATTTACTACCTATTTTTCATATACATGGGACATACTTATTACTGGAGAAACGTCATTTTCTCCAGGATTCTTCATGTAATATATATTTTATACTTTATTACTTTTTAGTATTTATAAATTTCAGCCGAAATATTAAATTCAACTTCCAAAACGAAACTAAACGGAATGAATTTAAATGGCGTTTGAATATTTTCGAAGGAATTTAAGTTCTGAAGTTGCCTCTGAAACTAAATTCTGTCAATTCTAAACTGTGAAGTTAGACAATAGTTAGACAAACACAATGCTGTCCTTGTCTAGGCGGCCATACTTGTCGTGAGGAGAATGACAGGAATGACACTAATGACTGTTTCCAATTTTCCTATTTCACTGTCACCCCCCTGGTAGGAACTGTTTATAAATTGACGGTTGTTGTCAATCGTTGATAAATCTTGGTTAAATCCAAATTAAATCACTTACACTAGTTTAATGCAAATTAGCTTCAATCATATTTTATTATTTTGCGTTTGCCTTGTTTGAATAATTTTACAGAAAAAAATTAAATGCTACTAATAATAGCTATTTTTTTATACAAGACGGTAAAATGGTAGTCGACTGAATTAAATTCGATAATGCAATTTTATCGTCGTGTATAAAAATAATATCTTTAAAAAAATAAAAAAACGTTTTTAAAAAAAAATATTCACTGTAAAATTATTATTTCAAGGAATTTGCTTATTACGAGTAGAAAAAAATATTGTGCTGGGCTGGTTGGTTTCTATGTAATTTGACAAATAAATAATGTTGTCTCTTTAGTTGTCAAGTTTTGAGTCAGTATTTTTAATTTTTTTGTTTTTTTTTTGTATTCCTTTTTATTCGGGATTTAAATGGCTCAAAACGAAATAAGTAAATTACCAACAGATATTCAGACTGAGGCAACAAACGCCATATCCATCCAAACTACTTCATTTAAACTCGAATAACTTTGAAAAGGAATACAAAAATTTTCAAAAATGGAAGCAATTAAAAAACGTGCGAGAAGAAATAAAGTTTTTAACCTATCCTCGCTGTTAAAGTATCATTTAATCAACCCTTGCGGTTTAAGTACTATTTTGTCTACTATTTTTGATAGATTTAAGACTATTTTAACAGTTGTTATGGAAAAAAATATAATTTTGATCGTGATTCAACACTATGAGACAATGTACCAAGCCTATAACTTATTAGAGGTAATTTTATAGGTCAGTGGGAGGCAAAACTAAACTAAACTAACATAAACAATGCTCACTAATTATAATTAATAATTAAATCGACAACAAACATTGTTGTTCAAGAAGGCAGAGCCCGAGTTATATAAAGTAAATTACCAGCACATAATTACTCAAAAAAAAAAAGAGAGAGATTTAGAGGCGAGGGAGCCTATTCATTCATTTATTACCAAGTTGGTAGGTACGTGTCGACGTGTAGCGGTAAAGTCTAATTGTGCAAGCTATCCTCCACCAATCGGCTCTATTAACGGGCGCGATTTTCTTAGCTTGTAGTCCTAAGTGTTTATTTTATTGACTTTTCTGTATCAATAAACTATAAAATATGGTTCTCCAGTGCCAAATTTGCAAAGAAATTATGACGTTAAGAGTGAATCCATTTAGATCTCTGAAACGACTTTTGACCCGTAGGCAACTCTCAATTTAACATACACACTTGGCAGTCAGCTGGCGTCTTCCGTTGTATGAAAGGCGCTTATTTAGATAATATTTTAGTAAAAATGTAAAGTACTGAATTTTTTCTTTTACCATTACATTATTTACTTACTTACTTGTAAACTAAAAATCCCCCATAATTATACTGTTAATAATTATATAATGTTTTTTATTATATTAAAAATATAATTTTTTTTTTTTTTTTTTTTTTTTTTTTTTTTGTTTTAATAATAATATCAAGAATTTTATTAAAATGAATTATTTTTTTTTTTTTTTTTTTATTTTTTAATATACCGGGCTCGTCTCAAAAGTGGCTCAACCCTCTAAGATCTTTCTTTATTTTTTCAGAATAAAAAAACAGATTTGTATGCTAGTCAGGTATAAGACATAAATTAGGGTTGATTGACCGTATTCAATTGTTTTTTGTCTCTTTTTTTTTTTTTTTTTTTTTTTTTTTCGTTTGATTTTTTTAAAGGCACCCTCGGTATATTGCTACCTTATTGTATTCGATAGGAAAATGACACTTGGAATAGAATGAGCGGATATCATATGGTCGAACGTTTTGAACATTGGTCGCTTAAAAAACATATCCTATTTTTAATTTATCTAAAAATAAAAAAAGGTTTTTTTTTGCTTTCTGTGGAAAATAAGTGTGTTTGGAAATCGGTCTTAATGAGGTTGTGTCTTGTCTGAGGCCGGTTAAAAGATTTGCAAATCGTATTTTTAAGCAATACATATGTCAATTTTTTCAAATGGAACAAGGGTGACTCATTAGCATAATTTGGAAAAAGCATTTTTTTATGAAATATATTGATGATACCACAACACTTGGTATTTTCGAGTCAAATTTTCCCGTTATGAACCCGCGGGGTGTTACAATTACAATTAACCATATGCGAAAAAAAAAAAATAAAAAAAAAAAAAAAGTTGAAATATGATATGTCATTCTATTCAGAGTGTCAATTTCTACGGAATAAAGGTGAAATATACCGAGGGTGCCGTAAATAATTAAAAGTAGTCATTCCGGTGAAACCAGAAAGTGACTCAAAAAACAATTGAAATGCGTCAATCAATCCTAATTTTTGCAATATACTAGACGTGAACGATGAGCTAGGAAGGTGCTGTGTTTTGGGTGTGTTGTTTGAATAACGGGGATAAAAAAAAAATAATGGGGGGGCGTGAATAGCCACTTGTTGAAGCGCCTGTTCGGTTATATCATCATTAGGGACAGTTTAGCTTTGATTAAATAAATGTAAGTTTTTATCTTGTACACTTCCTATCACCATTTTCCTTGTTTAATGGGAACAGAATTGTATATGTTTTCTATACTATGTACGTATTATTATATGACATCACTTAACCAGAAATAAAATTACAACATATCAATTTTTTTTCTGTCCCTGTTGCCTAGATTTCTATTATACTGTGGAAATAAGATCCTGTTTTTGATTTAATAATTAGGGTTTTGTAAATGTTTGACTAAAATTAATAATTTATTATTAATTCAAAATATTCTATTTCGATTATAAAATTTCTTCTATACGTGTATTTTATTATTTTTAATCCTTTTTGGACTCTAATTTTGTTTTTTCTAACTTTTTTATTTAAAAAAACTCTTGTCCTAAATCTTAATAAAATATAAAAAAGTTAATACGATATATTTTTAATTTAATTATAGCTTCATTAAAATAAAAAAATTACCCGGCTATGATACGGAGAGTTCAGGCCTTGGTTCAGGTGTACTTGAGACACGAAAGACAGTGTTGTGTTTCTCGGCAGAGTCGTCAGGGAACGACCGTTATGACAGAGACAACCTATCTATCGCTCGTGTCGCACTCGTTATAACCTAAAACAATAACACAACAATAACAAGAGAGTGTCTGACCGAATGTTCCAGCTATTTATGAATGAGATGCTCAGTCTATATTTTATTTTAAGTCTATGGTTACAACATATTAACTCGGTAGCTGTCCAATTACATCGTAAACAACCGACACAGTTAAAAGGGGGTTTTCACCATCTTTTTCGAGTTTCAAATACTCGATAACTTTTAATATGAGCCGTTGTTCTTTTTCACTAAAACGGGACGGCATTTTAAACACAAATTAAATCACAAATAACTAAATAAACACAGAAAATCCCACAAAAATTTACGGGACACTATCGGAGTCGTTAAAATTTAACGATAACGTTGACAATCGGCGATATTCTTTTGTTCGATTTCGGCGGGTAATACAATAAATATGATGTTTGCCTTTTCTATTCATGCACATTAGACAAGGAAGTACGATTCTTTATGCGTAATGAAGGTGATCCGTATGTAAAACGAAAAAAATAATCGTATGATGTAAGAATATAATGGACTTACGTTTCTGACACAAAATTTCCATTTCATGTGATAAACATGGATAAGAGAAAGAATTAAAATATGTGACGAAAGACTCAAACTTCGCAAATTGAACAGTATCTTGGACGGCCGGTTTTTCTACTGCCTTGTGGATTCCACTCAATAGTTCTGCCAGCAATGTTGTTCCTGTTTCGCCTTAAAGTGTGACCAATCCACCTCAATTTCCCAAGTTTAATCTCGTTATACACCTGCCTCTGGTTGGTCAATCCAAAAAATCATAAATCCTGTTTCTGATAGTATTTGGTCAAAATATTCCCACAATTTTTCTCAGACAGCGGTTTATGAAAACTTGGAGTTGTTAATTAACGGCGATGTAATTTTCCAGGTCTCTGCACCATATAGCAATCAATACTGACTTGACATTCGAATTGAAATTTTTTTACGTTACATTAAATTTTTACAAAATGTTAACCCCGGGCAACTATTGAATGACAGAAACTTTGTCCTCGGTAATTAAAACCCTTATAATTCCCTTGATACATAAATAACTATTAATTTGCAGATTTAGATTGACAATTTGATGGCCTAAAGTAGTCTTTTTAGGGGTAGATTTTGAACCACTGATTTTACGATGAATAAGCACGTGCCTCTTGATGTTTTTTTTTCTCTAAATAATATTGCAAAAAGCAGGATCCGTATTAAACTTTTGTTTTAATGCAGGATTCTAAAAAAAATAATCCATTCTATTTTTAGCGGAACATGGAACGGTTAAAAGCTTTTTTCAACATCCGTATCTCATAATACAATTACGCACATTTTCCGTATTAGCCAAAGTTTGTTTTTAAACAAAAATGCATAAATACAGTGCATTTTGTATTGGATTTACTTTATACATCAGCATGAATGCATTAAGGTCTATTCATACAAGTCAGTCATCCAGTGCCGTGCGTGTAGGCATAAAGGCGTTGCCTACCTCAGGAAATATTATCTTCTTCTTCTTTTAGAAGGCGTATCGCCTGTTTAGTTCCGGTTTCCTCCTCGTCTAAGCAACTCTTGCGAGGTTGACTGCCAACTGCCTTGCCAACGTTTAGGTGGTCGTCCAGTAGGTCTTCTGCCATGGGGTACGTTGTTGCGAATTATTATGGCCATTCTGTCGGGGCCCATTCTATTTACATGCTGGTTCCATTCTCTTCTTCTCTGCCTTATCATCTGACAACGTCGTTTGTTTGGCACTTTTCTCTTATGTCTACATTTCTCTGTCTGTGTGTATCTGCCCTCAATGTGTATCCAGTTATCATTCTTAAGGTCTTCATTTCAGTAGTTGGTAGGATTCTCTTTGTTACTGATGTTTCAGCTCTGGTTTCCGGACCATATGTCATTACTGGTCGTATGCAGGTTTTGTATATTCTTGACTTACATTCTGTACTCAAATGTTTGTTTTTATGATATTTAAGATGTCCTGATATTGCAGCAGCTTTATTGGCTTGTTTCCTTACTTCTTCTTCCAGGAATCCTGAGCTTGTAATTTTGTATCCGGGGTATTCGAATGACATTATCTGATCAATAGTTTTGTTTTTTATTACCAATTTGCACCGTAGAGGCTCCTTTGTAATGGTCATGCATTTAGTCTTATTTGTGGAAATTTGCATGTTAAGTTTTTCTGCCTGTCTGTTAAAAGCTTGTAGCATTCTTTGGAGGTCGTCCTCTGACTCTGCAATAAGTACTGCGTCATCGGCATAGCATAATATGTTTACTTTATGCATTCCCATTCGATATCCTAATCCAGTATTCTTGACGGTTTTTATTACTTGATCCATGATTATGTTGAATAACAGAGAGCTAAGACTGTCGCCTTGGCGAATACCAGTTGTAGTTCGAAGGTGCTGCGTTAAGGTAAAGTTTGTTCTTATTTGGGTTGTTGTGTTTGTGTTTAAGTCCTTGATAAGTTCTGTGAGTTCTTTCGAGACATTACTGCTTTCCAAGGTGGTGATGATGTCTTTTAGTTGGACTCTATCAAAGGCCTTTGTTAAATCTATAAAACATAGATAGGCTGGAGAGTTATATTCTAAGGATTTTTCAACTAGTTGCCTGAGTATGAATAATGCATCGGTAGTTGATCGGTTTCTTCGGAATCCTTGTTGTTCCTCGCTTATTGGCACTATTGAAGAGATTTTGTCCGCAGTGATCTTAGTCAGAAGTTTTAGCGAGGTGCTCAGTAATGTTATTCCTCTATAGTTTGCTGGGTCTGTTTTATCTCCCTTTTTAAAAATGGGTATTGTTATACTTTGTTTCCATTCTTCTGGTATTTTCTTATGTTGTAATATAATGTTCATAGGCAATATTATAAAATCTACTTTTTATACCGGGTGCGTCTCAAAAGTGGCTCACCCCTATAACTTTCTTATTTTTTCAGATAGAAAAAACGAGATTTAGTGTGTTAGTATATGACATAAATTAGGATTAATTGACGTATTCATTTGTTTTCGGTCACTTCCTGTTCCACCGGAAATGACTACAACTTTTGATTTTTAAATGGCACTCTCTATATATTTCTACTTTATTCGATAGAAAATGACACTCTCAATAGAAAGAATGATTGTCAAATGTCAACTTTTGACATTTTTGCATATGGTTTATTTGAAATTGTAACATGCGGTTCATAACAACAATTTGACTCGAAATACCTAGTGTGTGGTACCAAATTATTCGTAAAAAAATGTTTTTTCCAAATATGCTAATGGGCCACCCTTGTTCAGTTTGAAAAAATTGAGTTATGATTAAAACTACGATTTGGGCATCTTTTAACCGGCCAGGACAAGACACGAAAAACATTAGACGATCAAATCCATTTCTCCAAGGTTCCTTGATTCAAAGTTAGTGTTTTTAACACAGCTATAGCACTCTAGATTGAATTTTAAAATACGATTTTTTTAAGTAAAAATATCAAAAAGGTGACATATATGATATGAATTTTGGTTTTTCGGGTTATTAGGCCGTCGTAGGTTAGAATTGCTTCCTAACGTTTCGTTAGCACGAGTGGCTAGCATCTTCAGAGGTGTGTTTGCTCCGACTGCTCACACTAGACTATGGCAACATCGGCCCGCCCGTCGCGTCGATAGACGACGCGACGGGACGAGTCGGCAGAAAACCCTATAAGTGCATGCGTTCTCAATAGGCAGTGTTGCCATTCTGTTCCCCTATAAGTAACTGTCCATTTAACAACCTGTATATCCCACGAATATGTAACTAATTTTAAGGTAGATATTACAGATATTACACTTTCTCTGGCATTTTCTCTATAAATTTCATTAATTAAATACAAAATGTCAGTCTCAGATAAATATACAGGGTGAGTCTTAAATGAATGCAAATATTTTAGGGCTGGTAGATCTCGATAAAAAAAACGTATTTTCTCTTTAGCGTTTTTCAAATAAGTATGAAATAACCGAGTGAATTTACTTTGAAAACTAAAAAAATATATTTTTGCTTAAATTTCGAGAGCCACTGGATTTCTTCTGGTATTTTGTTCTTCATTTAATCTACAACCTATGTTGCCGTATTATCAAGATATTTTTTAACTAGAAATTAAGAAAAAATCCATTTTTTTTTCGAAAAATTAAAAATTTAAAAAAAAATCGCAAAAAAAATGACTCATAGACGTGTCTCTGAGGTCGAAATATATCACCCCTAAAATATTTGCAATTATTTAAGACACACCCTGTATAACAAAATACCAAAAAGAAAAACAAGAACACCTGTCACAACAGTAATATCCGCATTACCAAACAAAAGTATCACTTATTCAAAAAGAATTACCGTAACTTCTTTTAACGAAATATACCTACAAAAGAAAGGTATCCAAAAGGAAATAAGCATTTTCCCGAGGGAAATACAAGAGAAAAAAAAAGGAAAAAAATCGTATTTATTATAGATCTCCTCTAATTCTTCTTTTCTTCTTATTTCGGGGGTCAACGGCAGACATTTTGAATTATTTATTTCCAAAGGATCCGGTATCAGCTTATAGGCCTTTATGGTAATTTTGTAAAACTAGAATTTATAAAAAAAATATCAAAAATATTTTATTACTTTTTTGAATCATGAAATGATGGAAAGCAAAGAAAAATATAATTCCCAGCAAAATATTCTTTCATTGCCTTTGAAAAAAAAACTAAAAACTTTAATGCACAATAATTTTTGATAAATAATTGAAACAATTCCAATTTATTTTATGAGTTTGGGAATTTTATTTGCAAATTTAGTTTTCTGTTGTGAAAGTAACTATTATGGAAGTTCTCTGTTCGATAATTTATTTGAAATTTATTATTCTTATAATGTTGTTACGTATTCCGTATTCTACTAATTTAAACTAACGATAAAATACTTAACGAATTTGTTAAATAACAATAAAAATAACAGGATGTACTGAGATGTATCACAAAAGAAACTTAAATTTGTAAATATTTCCCCGAAACTCATCAAATCTGGCGTACAAGGCGTTTCCTCTTAGACCTATCAAAATTAAACAAGATCTGCAAAGAATATGCGCTCATTAACTCACCTTAAAAAATTCACGGACAGCGTCTTCTTTCATAATTACGTGAAACTTTATAGAAGGGTTTATCGTAAGACTATAAAAGCTGCCAAGGACATTATAATGGAAGGCTAGCCAAATCCGGTAATGTTGCTATGGAGACTTTGGGCTATTGTAAATGACTTCAGGAATAAGACTTCTTCGTCTGGCACAGTCTTTAATTCACCTGAAGATCTAAACACTTACTTTCTTAATGTGGCTAAAAATTTAGTGAACACCATAACTCCTTCCCATGATTCACTTTCATATCTCCCCTCTATCTTTCATATAAATGAGAATTTACATAGTTTCTTCTTCACGCCCGAAGTATTAGATGAGCTCCGTAGTACAATTAAAAGTTATAAAAACAAATCCTTATCTGGGACTGATGGGCTTACTCTCAAAATGTTCTCTGAAATTCAGGAATGCACATTAATCCATCTTACTAATTTAATTAACGAGTAGGTATTAAGGGGGAGATAAAGCTTCGAACTATCGCCCAATTGCACTCCTGCCCACATTATCTAAGATCGTTGAAAGATTGGTTAAAAAAAGGCTTCTATCTTTTCTCTGGAATCTGTCGAAATACATCGAAAAAATTGCGAAAAAACAAAATACGTATTTAAAATTGTTGAGTGAAACATGTTTGTTCTTAGATTGAAAGTAGTCCGTAAAGTGGCGGTAAGAGACAATAATTCTCAACATTTATTCATTCAGAAAGGTATTCAAAGTAATGTGTAATGTGTGCTTTTCAAAGTGTTTTGTAAATCAGTGGTTCAAATTGTGATGAAGCCTATATGAAAATAATGTGTTAAGTTAAAAATGAGGACTGTTATTTTAGCAGTTTTTATAATAGCATGTACAAGTAAAGCAGCACAATGAAGTGTATTTTAGTTAAGTGTGTATCGAAAAAGAGAACTGTCGCAGTTACATCGATCTGTCATAAGTATCTTTTTTAATGTTGGGTAAGTTTTTTAATTTAACTTTTTTAACTTTTAAACATTTAACTTTTAATTTATTTTATGTAATAATATCACAATCTTAAAAATGTAATCCCTCTCTGCAAACTCCTCAGGTGTTGTGATTTTATGACTTACTTTTAAACATGTACTTTCTTGTCCATATGGCAACACAGTGCGTCGAATTAACTGAAATCCGGGCTTGATCCGGGTAATTGGATGTAGTTGGCAATATCTGCCGGTGGTTCCCAAATGTTGCGATTATTTTTTTAAATTTTCAAAGTTAAATAACTCGGTTATTTTCAATTTATTTTAAAAATGGTAAAGAGAAAATATGTTTATTTTGACCAGATCTACCACCCCTTAAAATATTTGCACTCATTTCTGGGACACCCTGTATAATTTAACTCTCCATGATATACGTATTATTTTTTTTTCATAAAATAAAATCAGTGATCATTTATCTAGTGTCCATTTTGTAGTTTATATTTTTATAAATTCATCGAAAAAAATTGTTTAGTTCAAAATTCGAGAAAAAATATTTATTTAGAAATATATTTGTGTGACTGGAAACGTTCTATACTTTTTTAATCCTTCTATAATTAATTAGTGTTAAATTATGATAAGTTTTATGACAATTTTTAGTAATTGGCGTCTAGAGATTGACTTCGCCAAAAAATCATCGATTGTTATTTCTGAGCTGTATCTGACGCCATTTTTTATTATTCGATCATAAGGTATTAAATCTGTTTTTTGTGTATGAAAATGTTTAAACAGCATTTTAAGAATATTGTTACGTTTCGTCGGTTCCGTGTGGATAGAAAGTCACAAATTATTTAAACACAATTTATTTAACACTAATTAACAAAAACAAAAACGATAAAAGACTTAAAGAACTATTTACAAACGATTTATTACTATTTATCGAGAAAGAATTTATTTTGAATTTTAGCGCGTCAACTGTACTCGTCTATTTATGTCTGCCCTCTTTAGGCCACAGCCGCCGGCTTTTATACCCACAGCTAAAGATTTCTCGAATAGTCCATAGGTCGTTAGGTGCATAGAGAAGGTTTCGATTGTTCTCGTATGCACTACTCCATTCCAGTGGAACTCGATTCTTCTCGAAACTTCGAATGAATCATTACGGTGTCTATTCGTTAATGCGATGTTAAGGTCATCTGAGGGCGTGACATATAGTTAGGTTAGGTCGAGTCCACACGGGCCCGCAACAATATATTTAACCCCGTCCCTCGAGCTCACCACCCATCTTCGGGGACTTCGTCATATCAACCCAAGTCTAAAGGAAACTTTTAAAACCATTTCCAGAACAGTGGGAATTCTTTCCATCACTGATTTGTCTACTTTGACACTTTTTTTATTTACAATTTATTTACAAAATTATAAAGTTTTATATTATTTTATTATAACAAACTAAAAAAAAAATATTTAGATATACACCTTGGAACACTTGGAGTAAACACCCTCTAAGTATCCCTAGAGTACTTACTTATATATTTTATAGCACCGTTTAGTATTATTTACGATGTTTTTAAGTAATATTTTACCCAGCACCAGTGCCCTTTGACCTTATTGCTTGATGCCCTTTTGTTGTTTCTTTATTCAAGATGGAAAAAAGGAAAAATTAAATTTCTTAATGAAACTCAAGATTATTGTGGAAAATAAAAGTATTTATCATCCTTGAAAAATTTTTAGAAGAATAAAAATTAAAACTCTTTTAATAAAACTATTTTTTGGCTATTTCTCCATTGGCAAGTTGATAATTATGTAAAATACATTTAAAAGATACCATTATATGTATTTTATAGGCAATCAAATAAACTAGTAACCTAGTAACCCAGTAAAAATTATTTTTCCTACCACTAGCGACATACCGTGTCCTTAGTCAATACTAAATTATTTTATCAAAATTTTACTTTACCGGGTGCGTCTCAAAAGTGGCTCACCCCTATAACATTTTTTTCAGATAAAAAAACGAGTATGGTATGTTAGTATATGACATAAATTAGGATTGGTTGATGTATTCAATTGTTTTTGGTCACTTCCTGTTTCACCGGAAATGACCACAACTTTTGATTTTTAAATGGCACCCTCGGTATATTTTTACTTTATTCGACAGAAAATGAGACTCTGAATAGAACGACATATCATATGTCAACTTTTGATATTTACGCATATGGTTTATTTGAAATTGTAACATGCGGTTCATAACGACAATTTTACTCGAAATATCAAGTGTGTGGAACCAAATTAGTCTAGTTTGAACATATTTTAACCGGCTAAGACAAGACACGAGAAACAATAGACGATCTAATCTACTTTTTCAAGACTCCTTGATTGAAAATTATTGTTTTTAACATAGTCAAGACATTTAAAATACAATTTTGTTTTAAGCAAAAATGTCAAAAGTTGACATATGATATGTCATTATATTCAGAGTCATTCTCTATCGAATAAAGTAAAAAATAACAAGGGTGCCATTTAAAAATCAAAAGTTGTGGTCATTTCCGGTGAAACAGGAAGTGACCAAAAACAATTGAATAATAATAATAATAATAACGTTTATTAAATATTTTCTCTTGAAATTAAAACAGATACAAAATAGTACTGTACAATACAACATAGTATGCTAATATATCTAATACACATTTTCTAAGTATAATTTAACTAAAACTAAATTTAAATTTTAAGAATCGAAATAAACGTTAAAAGAATTACCACAAAGTAATAGAATTACTTGTATGTGGAAAGGAATATAATTTAATTATGACAATATATAATGTTCACTGGCACTTATGAAAATTTATTTTGTATATTTTAAGTTAACTAGGTCATTAAATATATCTCTACCTCGATCAGCCATCCATTTGCATACCCCTTTTTTAAACCCAGAGTAACTTTTAACTTCCTTTAGGAAGGTTGGTAAGATGTTATATCATCGAGGTGCAAAAAACTTTGAAGACCTTTGTCCAACAGTTTTAGAGCATAAACTAGGATAAAACGCCTTATGTCTAGTTTCATATTCATGGTCAACATGTTCAATAGATATTTTCCCCTGATAAATGAATTTTAAAACATCTAGGCAGTATAGCTGACGTATATCCAGTAGATGCGCCTGCTTAAAGAGAACGTTTGAAGAGAAAGTTTTTTTTTATTATAAATAATTTTTATGAACCATTTTTGAACAGAATACAAGCTCTTTAAATGACATTCAGCCGCACCAGAATTCCATATGTCAAATGAGATTGTACAAGGGATGAGTACAGGATTCTAAGCTGTTTGACGTCCAAAAAACTTTTCAAATAATTAAATTTCGGCAACAATCCTCGCAATTTTTTAGTTACATTATTAATATGAATATTCCATTTAAGATGTTTGTCGATTGTAACCCCTAAATATTTTATAAAATCACATTCCGGTATTACATTATTATTGTTTATTAGTAATCTGTCCCAATCTGGTTCATTATTTTTATAAATAGAGAAGGATATAAATTTGGTTTTGTCATAGTTTAATGTTAATTTGTTTTTGATAAACCAGGTATTAATTGTCTGAAAGTCTTCCTCTGCTAATCTTTTCAAATTCGACCAAGAGTTAGATTTATAAAATATCGCTGTATCATCTGAGTAGCTAAAAAATTCTGCTTTTGTGTTAATTGTAAGTAGATCAATAATATAAATAACAAACAATAACGGACCCAACACAGTGCCTTGTGGTACACCATGCTCAATCCTTCCTGGCTTGCTATTAATATCTCCCAAATTAACATATTGTGATCTGTTAATTATAAATACAGTATTTTAAATTAAATTATTATTTATTATTTAATAAATACAGTATTTTAAAAAGTTACCTTAAGAGGTAACTTTTTAAAATACTAAGGCTGTTTCCCCGTATTCCATATCTCTCTAATTTGTCTAAAAGTATTTTGTGATTTACCGTATCAAATGCTTTAGCGAGATCTACGAATATACAGAGGCTTCGATGTCCCCAGTCTAGAGCATCATAGATTGATGATGTCAATGCATGAACGGCATCCTGTGTTGATTTGCCTTCTAAAAAACCAAATTGATTTTTTGATATTATGTTAAATAACGTTTTTTTATAACTGTTTCAAACATTTTAGAAAAAACTGATAATATAGATATCGGTCTATATGCTCCTTATCACCCCCTTTATATAATGGTTTAATTACACCTACTTTAAGACAGTCCGGAAAACAACCACTTTAGATACAAAAATTTATTAAAAACATTAAAGGCTTTGATATATCTCGCGAAATTATTTTAATAATATCCGAGCTAATATTGTCATAGATAACCAGGAGCTTTTTTATTTTGTAGATTTTTTATTATGTTTATCATTTCGCCTTCGCAAGTTTGGCGTTAATACAGACTGTTTTCCAGACGGTTTATATCACAGGTATTATTTGTTGAAGATATTTTAACCTCTAGTTTTTCTGCGACAGTACAATAATGATCATTTAACGCATTAGCTATCTTTAATTTATCAGTATATACGTGACATTCTTCGGTTTTAATTGTATTTATATCTTTATTTTTTTGTGTTTTACCGCATATTTTATTTATACACTTCCATAGAGAAGAAGATGTATATCAATCAATACATCAATCAATCCTAAATTATGTCATATACTAACATACCAAATCTCGTTTTTTGATCTGAAAAAATAAAAAGGTTATAGGAGTGAGCCACTTTTGAGACGCACCCGGTATAAGATTCCTGGCCATGAGGATAAAATTTAATGTGACAAACAAAATCAATGTCAAGGCACCATCAAGAATCTGTATTTGTGACCGGTTTCTGCTATTCAGCCATCGTCAGACCTTTGTCAAAAGCTGCTGTAAATAATAAAACAAAAAACGAAATCACTCACCTTTAAATTCAAAGTGGTAATTTATTCGAATATGACAAGGTAAACCGGAAACACTATTATTAGTGTCGGGGCGAAGTGATAATTGGGAAATTCGAGCGTTTTATCGATTCGCGTTTAATGAGTTCGTAATTGGGGGCATTGGCTCGCAACAAACAGATATTTACTGGGTTCGGCGTTTCGATAAAAAGGAAAAATTATTCGATTTAGAGGTATTTTGGATGTTTAAAAAAATGCACCATTTCAAATTACACATTTGGTGGAATGTCGGTGATACTCGTCAAGTCGACGTATAAAATATATTGCTGTTTATTTAAATGTTTTTGTCCGCATTCCTTTCATAGACACAGACCCAGCAGATGTACTGTAGTTTACGTACGAACGGATCGGGCCAGCGCGATCCATGCTAAGCAGGAGTGGGGAGTGCCAGCCGTATGCCGTATGTTATCGAATCCGGACCTAGAGGCACTATTAAAAGACTAGTTCACGGGAATCTATTCAGTCGGCAGATCCGAGATATAATACAAGGCGACGACGACGGATTCGGCCTTGTCTATTGCCATAGCCGGCGGAGTAACATATGGGAATGTTTCACTTTAGGTCCCTAAAATTAAGAAATATCTTATAAAACGAAGTAGATATTCTGAATTTTAGACAAAAACAAAAAGCTTGAAGTGAGGAAAAATGCAATTTTCGTAAAATTTTTGTAATATTTGCTCCAATTGATTTGTGATATAGTTTTTTAAATTCTGATTTGAGTTTTTTTTATTTTTTTATCTGCAATAAAACTTACCTATATGTCTTTAACATACACAATTACACGTCTCGTTATATCTCCGTACTTTATAAAAATTATACAGATCATACTGTGAATAGTTCTGACTGACAACGAAACGCATTAGCAAGCAAGGGGGATGTCAATGTTAGTCGGGAACTATTGTGAACTAGTTCAAGGAACTATTCCTCTGGAGGAACTAGAACTAAGGAACTAGTTCCTCCCAAGGAACTAGAATTCCCACCTCTACTTTTGAGGTTATGTCCTAATTCTTCCCTATTTTAGATCTTTTCATTAGTGGCAACTGAACAATATGGATATTTTTTGTATGGCGTATGACGTTACAGGTGATATGCGCAAACTGAACGAAATTGGAGCCGCTATCGATCATGGCTATCGATCATACCTCGATTTCTTTGTATCATGGTGTCAAATGAATCGTCAAACAGAACTATCAAGGATCCCCATCCTAGGGCTCTTTGTCATCAGAATTAATAAATGTAAAGATAGTATGAACAGAGTCAACGGTCCAATTCCTTCCAGTTCTTTATTCCTACTACTCTAGTGGCGGAAATCTAACTGTTACGCTCAGTGGGCTCTGACTCGGTTGTCTAGATTTTGCCACGCCCACTCGGTGCCCACTGGGCGAGTATATAAACGCTCCAATTGTAGATTGTATTTTAGTTTATAATCATCTGCTGATGATGCTAACATGGTTAGCGAAACGCGCGTCCAGTGTAAAAGTATAAGTGTTTTGGGGTATTGTGGTGATTTAGTTTTTTTATTTAGCTGTGTAACACCAAAGGTTCCAACCCTCAACTGTAATAATGAATACACGGATAGCATTATATTCCTTCCTTAACCTTTTTATTCAAACTATCAAATAAAAGAATAGGACTTCAATATCAGCTCCGTTTCGCATATGATTATGTTTTATAGTTTGAATACAATCAAATTATACGGAATGAGTATGGGACGGAAACGTAACGTATAGTGGGAATCAACCTTTATTCTGCCGCGCTGACTAAATCATAAAATCCCTGCTTAGGCTCTCCTACTATTGGGCAACGTGCGTTGAAAGTGTCTCTGGAAAACAATAAACCTAATTATCAGCACGTCAACTGCAGAACAGTTTGAGAATTATCTGTACGCTTGGGACGTATGATTTTATACATGGCTGTATGTTTTATGTGTATATTGTTCCAAAATACTTATTCAGGTTTATTTTTAGCCAGTTAGAAGTGTTTTGGCAAGCGAAGCATGCAGGAAAGCAAAGTTTGTATAATAGCAAAAAGTTGTGGCTATGTTTTACTGGCGGAACATTGAAGATTAAACTTTGAATTGCAGCTCTCTAGTGCATTTGGAAATATCTTATTTAAGTATCCCAGACAAATAATATTAATAGACAAATTTTACTGTATAAAAAGAAGGTATAGTAAACGCCACGAATGTTTGGGAGTGATTCATCGCTTGATGAAGTTAGAATCGACACGCGCCCTATTATTTTTATTTACATTAAAAACGTAAATTTTTACCGCGGACGTAGGTTTTTAAAGGCCCGGTCTAATCATCTGCCTGCGCTCCTCCTACTTATTCTAAAATGTTAGCGTGATTGACAAAGACGATACTATATCGCGTTTCTTTGATTGATTCGTTTTTGTGCGTCAGTCCATTGGTGTGCTTGCAGTGCGACCAATGGGGCATTCCATTTTATATTCATAACCAAATATATGTTTTGACAAGACTTTGACAGTTAAAACAACAAATTACAACAGATTATATATTGATTATTATATGACTTGAAACACCACGGCACTGGAATTAAATTTTATCTGACCTTGAACAGATTAGTTCACATGGTAGTGTGAGGCTCCCCACTTTAGAGAAAGGTCACTGACGTCGAGTTGCCTTGGTTCCCAGAAATCGGGCGCCATCCCAATGTTTAAAGTGTTTGAGAGAACACTAGTGCCAATACCATTAGCTTTAAATACAGTGGAGATACCAGGGAGTGATGAGATGAAAAGAAAATAAAACACACAAAACAACTATAACGTAACACTAGGCTTTTATTTAACTAATTAATTATGTACAAAAATAATCCAGGAAGGTTCACGTCCTCGAATCGTAACGTCGAATCTAGCTGCGTCCTAATGAACACAGACACGTAAGTACCGGAGTAACACACACTCTACTATGACGCGACTCTCTAAACGGCGGCGACGTCGTTACAGGCGTCCCGACGGTCACAGTTAAATATTTCTCGGAGACGGCGTCCGTTTTGACAACGAAACACGGACCTCGGATCGGCGTCGAAGTTAAAAGCGTCCGGATTTCAGTTAATTCGACGCACTGTGTTGCCATATGGACAAGAAAGTATATGTTTAAAAGTAAGTCATAAAATCACAACACCTGAGGAGTTTGCAGAGATGCATTACATTTTTAAGATTGTGATATTATTACATAAAATGAATTAAAAGTTAAATGTTTAAAAGTTAAAAAAGTTAAATTAAAAATCTTACCCAACATTAAAAAAGATACTTATGACAGATCGATGTAACTGCGACAGTTCTCTTTTTCGATACACACTTAACTAAATACACTTCATTGTGCTGCTTTACTTGTACATGCTATTATAAAAACTGCTAAAATAACAGTCCCCATTTTTAACTTAACACATTATTTTCATATAGGCTTCATCACAATTTGAACCACTGATTTACAAAACACCTTGAAAAGCACACATTACATATTACTTTGAATACCTTTCTGAATGAATAAATGTTGAGAATTATTGTCTCCTACCGCCACTTTACGAACTACTTTCTGGATCGACGTAGACGTTAGCGACGTCTCGGCGAGTTGTTCGTCGTTTGGATAAGCGCAGCCCGCACACACACCGCCCGGTCAGGACGACCTCGACAATTCCGTCGACAGCCCCCGGCCAAGACAGTCGCGCATCACTGGTTGGTAACTGCTCACTGCTCCTTTGTCGCGCCGGCGTGTCAAACCAGCCTGCGTCATGGCGAGGTTGCCGTAGTTTCAACAATTTCAAATTCAAGACACTCGAAGCAATCAAATTCTTATTAAATTTTAAAAATAAAACAGAAAAACATGAAAGGAAACAAACAAAACACAAATGAATTGATTATTGATAAGGTCACAAAAAAGAAATTTCTAAAATGTTTATCGTAATTCAGAATTCAATATATCGAAAACAGCCCGACGAATAATCAGTTCATTTTTGTTTTGTTTGTTTCCTTTCATGTTTCTCTGTTTTATTTTTAAAATTTTACACGAATTTGATTGCTTCGAATGTCTTGAATTTGAAATTGTTGTAACTACGGCAACGTTGCTTAACATCGTCGTCTGACGCAAGCCCGCCACGACGGCGCGGTTCAAAGGACCAGTTCACACGTGGCATTCTTGGTCGACGCGCGACGTTTGGGCTGTCGAAATACATCGAAAAAATAGCGATAAAACAAAATACGTATTTAAAATTGTTGAGTGAAACATGTATTTTCTTAGATTGAAAGTAGTTCGTAATGTGGCGATAAGAGACGGTATTCAAAGTAATGTGCGCTTTTCAAGGTGTTTTGTAATCAGTGGTTGAAATAAAACAGAGAAACATGAAAGAAAACAACCAAAACAGAAATTAATCGATTATTCGTTGGGCTGTTTTTGATATATTGAATTCTAAATTACGATAAACATTTTAGGAATTTCTTTTTTGTGACCTGGTTGTGATATATATGATGATATGACACCGTTGTGAATAATATGATGAATCATTTTCGTAAACGTCATAAACGTAATGTTTTAGCCATTTAGTTAATTTTCGGTGGTTTTTGTTAAGTTTTCATTGAAAGGGTAAGTACTAAAAATAATTAATGTGTTTTTTTTTCTATAATAATTATTAATAATGAGCACTGTTAAAAGATTAAATTTAACATTCCTAATTTTTGAGTAGAAATTTGTCTATGAATTTATAAATGTAGAACTATGTAGAATGTGGATAACATAGGAGGTTGCAACACTGCAACGTTTAGATACACCGTAGAGAAATCTCAGGTGAATAAACAAGTGGCACTAAAAAGTTTTTTCAAATTTCCCGGAAAATGTCAAGAAAAATTTTAAATTTTCAACATTTTTTTTTTTGCAAAAAAACCTCATAGGCGTGTTTCTGGGGTTGAACTATACTACCAGTTAAAATATTTGCACTTATTTCTGGGACACCCTATATAGTCAGTGTTACGAATCTGGGAAGATTTTGATAGAAGACATCCAAAAAATGACAAGAACTACAATTTGACTGTGAATTAAAATGACAGACGCGACTGTCACTGTTAGAGATCCTGTCGTTGGACAGACTATACACGAGATATACAGGTTGTCAATTTGTTTATTACTCGCGGCAAGAACTTTATGGCTGAACTATGGCAACCTCGGCCCGCTCGTCGATAGACGACGCGACGGGACGAGTCGGCAGAAAACCCTATACGTGCATGCGTTCTCAATAGGCAGTGTTGCCATTCTGTTCCCCTATAAGTAACTGTCCAGTTAGCAATCTGTATAAACTACACTCACCGGCACGAAAAAGTGAAAACTTAAAATTTTCGTTTATTTTAAAGTTATATAAATTGTGTTCTAGCCCACCTATTTTGATGATTTTTTAAGTAATTTGTAGCTAGATTATTTGAATTTTTAGTACCTCTTTCTAAATTAAAAATGAAAGTTGTCCATTTGTAAATTATACGAGGGAAAACAAAATGTTTATATTTTGGTGAAAGTTTGAAACACCCTGTGGAGTACATTAACAAACCTTCCCTAAATTTTTGTTTTACCCGGTATACATTCAAGGAGATGCCTAAAACTAAAAAGAAAATACAATACCTTTATGCATATTTTATATATTAATTTTCCCTACGTTCTTCCACAGACACATGCAACACGTAAACAACATCCATATTTTTTCTTTTTTTCGAATTATTCTTAGTATATGATCTATCTGACGTCGTCTGCAGCATCACCTGATCACCTTTAACACAGCGTAAAAAGTTGAGCCTGTCGCTGACATCGAATACCTTTTAGACAGGTTGTGACTTGATCTTATAACGCGTATTTTCAAAACATGGAATAAACTTGTAAATACGATGTTATTTACAAAATTCCACGGTGTAAAATTCAATAAATAGTCAAAGTAAAGAACAAAATTAATAAAAAAAAGTAGCTATAATATATGTAAGGTGCCCGGTGGCGTAGAGGTACAGGCTCTCCTCTACCAATCTCAAGGTAGTGGGTTCGAATCCCACACCCGGCATTTCATCAGCCGACTATTTTTATTAAAATAAAAAATAGTTTGGGTACCTAGATCCACTCGGCCTTAAATGAGTACTTGGGATTCACAATCGTGAGGTAATATTAGGCGGTTGAAGCGTAAAGAAGAAAAGAATAAAGTGTGGGATGACAAATGCAAAGAAATTAATAGGTATATAGGCGGAAGAAGGAATACGGAAGTATGGAGATTTATAAAAACAACAACAACTGAAAAACAGGAGTCCGCCCCTATAGAAATAATAACCAACAAAGAATGGGTGAAATATTATTCCAAATTGTTGTCAGAGAACAGACCTGAGTATCAAGAACCGCCACAGCCAGAAATAAACATTGAAGGAGAGGAAATCTACGTGGATACCAACAAAATAAAGACCGCTATAATGTTTTTTAAGAATGGAAGAGCATGTGGCCCAGAGGGAGATATGCGGAACTCATAAAATCTGGAAGCAAAAAACTGTTTAGAATGTTAACAAACATAGTTAACCAGTGCTTAAATGGTCATCCAGTACCTGAACAGTGGAAAAAAGCATATATCTCCTCTATATATAAAAAGGGCTCAAGAAAGGATCCCAATAACTACAGGGGAATTTCGGTCACCAGCACTATGAGTCGCCTCTATGGAAGGATACTGAGGAACTTAATTGAAGAGGAATACTCCAGCTACGAAGAAGAAGAGCAGAATGGTTTCAGAAGCGGAAGATCATGTACAGATAATATCTTTGCATTGAAACAGATCATCGAGAAGAAATCTGCAATGAACCAGGAAGTTCATATAACATTCATCGATCTACAAAAAGCATATGATACAGTGCCAATAATAAAATTATGGGAAGTATTGCACGAATCAAGAATTAACGCAGCTCTGATAAAAGCTGTACAGGGTGTCCCATTTTAGTTGAAATCATACGGTATCTCCGATATTCGTGAAGATAGAAAGGTGCGGTTTGCACAAACCTGTGCCACTTTTTTGTCAAACGGAAGATGCCGTAAACAAAATTTTCATAGCCCTCTTCATTTCTGAGCTACAGGGTCTTTTTGAAAATTTTATAATTTGGGACATCCCTTGTATCTCTGTTAGTGTTAAAGGTATCGAGACGGTGAAAACTGTTTATTGTAGAACTTTTTACGTAGAATACAGTGGCGTAGTCTGTTATTCTACGAAAAGAATATTTTTTAAGATATGAACTAAAGTTATGTTTTCTTAAATGGAACACCCTATATATTTGTAAATTATATGATCTGGCTTGCCATAAGATTTACTGCAATATTTAAAAAAATATATTAAAAAAGATCATATTTATTAGTAGGCCATGATTGATAATAAAAAAACAAAAATTAAAAAAGTATACTGCTATCTGTCTCTTTTTTTTTATTTTGAGGGCCACTAATAAATTATTTATATATTAGGAAAACTTAACTCTCTACCGCTATTTGTAAATTTTGAAGCTATCCGTATCGGAACTTTTTAAAAATATTCCTTTACCTAATTTACGTAAAATATACTTTCAGCAAGATGGGGCTCCCCCTCAACTTAACTTACAACGAAAATATTAGAATTTTGTTAAATTATTATTTCTCAAATCAGTGAATTGGAACCAATGGACCCATATATGATAGCCTCCCTGATTCCCGGATTTATCCGTTCTCGATTTCTGATTTTGGGGATTTTTGAAATATGAAATCTTATATCCTGGCAACTAATACAATGTGGAACACCTAAAAAATGCTTTAATAATGCAAGCTTTTAGATATTGGCAAACCCATTACCTACGTTATAAAAAAAGAAAATATAAAAAACTGATATTCGGTACAGTTCAAAAGTAAAATATATCAATTCGAAATAAAATTTTAATATGTGTATGACTATTTTAGTCAATAGCATTTTGATTTTTGTTATTTATCATGGCCTACTAATAAGAAAATGATATATCTTAAATATTGCAGTAAATAGTGAAAATAAATATAGAGTGGTATATATTTTTGAGAAGCTCATAGTAAAGCGGATCATATGATTTATAAATATACAGGGTGTTCTATTTGAAAAAACATAACTTTAGTTCATATTTTCAAAAATATTTTTTTTCATAGAAAAACAGACTAAGCCACTGTATTCTACGTAAAAAGTTCTACAAGAATCAGTTTTCACCTTCTCGATATCATCCATAATAACAGAGATACGGGGGCTGTCCCATTTTGCAAAATTTTCAAAAAGACCCTGTAGCTCAGAAACGAAGAGGGGTATGAAAATTTTGTTGACAGCATCTTCCGTTTGACAAAAAATTGGCACAGGTTTGTGCAAACCGCACCCTTCTATCTTCACTAATAACGGAGATACCGTATGATTTCAACCAAAATGGGACACCCTGTACAAAATCTTTACCATGGAGGAAAATCACAAATAAAAACGGCCAACGGTCTCTCAGAGGAAATTTCTATCACTAAAGGGCTCCGACAGGGTTGCTGTATATCCCCAACACTATTTAAAATTTATATTGCCAAGGCCTTACATCTATGGAAAAGAAAATGTAACGGAATGGGTATAGAACTAAATGACATATGCCTATACACCTTGCAATTTGCAGACGACCAGGCCATAATTGCAAACGACAAAGATGACATGGAATTATGGTGCGGAAAATAATTGAAGAATATGCTAAATGGGGTCTCACAGTAAATGCAGAAAAAACAAAATACCTTCCAATTGGAGCTAATACAGGAAATCTTATTTTAGACAATAATATGGAAATTAGGGCATGTGAAGATTACAGGTACCTGGGATCGATATTTACAGGAGATGGAACGGACGATAGAGAAATAAACAACAGAGTAATACAGGCACGAAGAGTTTTATCAGATGCGTAAATGGCATTCTATGGAGCACTGATATTACAAAAAACAGGAAATATAATATATACGAGACACTAGTTAAAAGCATATTACTCTATGGATGTGAAACATGGCGACTCACTGAAAGGAATAAAAGGAAATTAGAGACAACAGAAATGGGCGCGATTAGAAGAGCAATGAGAATTTCACGGAGGGATCAGATCAGAAATGAAGACATTAGACAACAGATGGGAATAGAGGGAACAATAGTAAACGATATAGAACAAAAACAATTAATATGGTACGGCCACCTTCAGAGAATGCACAATGAAAGAATTCCAAAACAAGTCATTCCTTGGATACCACCTGGTAAACGAAAGAGAGGACGTCCCAAGAACATGGATGGAATGAATAAGAAGGTCGATGATCGAGAAAAATCTGACCGAAGATCAATGGGAAAATCGCACAGGGTGGAAGTTAGGCATCGGACAACGTCGTAGGACGTTCTGACCCGATATATATATATATATATATATATATATATATATATATATATATATATATATATATATATATATATATATATATATATATATATATATATATATATATACATATATATATATATATATATATATATATATATATATATATATATATATATATATAACTAATAAGAAAATTCTTGGGGATAGCGGTCTGAGGCAAAAAAATTAAACAATTTATTACAAACACCGAGCTGGAAAATATTTTTCACTTTTTCAAGGCTAAAACATATCACAAAAGTCAACTGAATATAATATAATATTATATAAACTTACGTGTAAAAAGTTTAATTATAAAAATAGAAAAATATATCAATTTCCATATGGAAGAAAGGAACTTAAATTTTGTATAAAAGTTAAAATCTTCTTAAATATTCATGATTTCTGACATTACTAAAAATTATTTTGACATAGAAAGGTAAATTTAATTATTAATAATAAACACGTAAAAAACATATAAGGTTAATCACAAGTTACAAATAAAAATAAAGAAAAAATCAAATTTTAAATATTATTTTTATTTTTAATAAAATGCTCTAGTATGGCAAGCTGTACCTTGCTACTCTCAAGGCTAACTTAATATAGATAATTTAACAAGATTTATTATTAAAAGCAATAAAACTATATAAACGAATACCCGACAAGTCTCTACTTAACCAGAATAATTCATTTAAGCATTTATTGCTTCCATAACCCTAATCCTACATGTTTTATCAGGCTGGCAAGTTCGAAATTAGCAATTACGACATACCGTATAATATGTTTACCGCCATATCCAATTAGCTGGCCCTAATTTCGGAACGGTGAAGGGCTAAGAGCGGAGCAGGGCGACGTTGGCGGTCATTGTCGCTACTAAATGATGCATGCACATCCAGATGCATTCAGTGGACGCCTCCATTATAATTTGCGTATCGTGACCGGATAGATTATGAAAGAACTTAATTAGAATTAATGGATTTATTGATGCACGGAGTGATTGATATGATTTGATAGAGTTTAATTAAAAAATTTTATTTATTTCATTCTCATTTTTAATATACAGAGTAACCAACAATAATTGAAATTAAAAATGAAACTTCTACACACTGTATCTCCGAAACTAAGCATTTTAAGACATACATTTATACGAACTATTTTACTTATTTCTTCCGAAATACAGTTCCGACTACCCTGTATAATAACTTATAAGGTAAAACTTTTTATATTATTTGCAATGTTTGAAATTATTTAAAAATTTATTTGTGAACGTTTGAAAAAAAAATAGCATGTTCTATTCGGAATAGAATTCTACTTTTTGTATCTCGCTTTTTATGCCTCGTTTGTCAAATGTACAGGGTGGGTCAAATTCGACGCTTTTAAATGGAAACACCCTTTTCTATAGGAGATAGACGACAACTAATATCAGTGTCTGGAGCTCAATTTTCATCGAAAACATGATGGTGAAAACCGCACATCAATATCTGTTACCGTTTCGGAGTTACGGGGTGTTTTTCATAAATGTGCATTTTTAACAAATCGCTGTAACTTTTTTGCTATGGAAAATTTTGTATTTCTATGAAAACATTTCCAAAGCACCTTTTTACGTAGAATTTAATGGTTTAAATATATTTTTTTTTAAATTAATAATTTAAGAGTTATCAACAGGAAAAATGAATTTTTTATTTGGGAAACCCTCTATATTTTTAATTAACTGAAAAGAATTTAAAATTACCTTTCCAAAAATATAGCACACTTGATATTGTGTTATAATCCCCTTCGAAATACAGAATTTTTAAAAGTCCGCCACTTTTAACTAGTAGGCTCTGGACCCCTTAGTGATGATATGCCCTTAATGGAACTCGAAAACAATTTTCCAGCAAGACGACGCACCGCCTCAGAACGCTGAAGTTATCAGGAAATTTTTGCAGCCATTTCAGGAATCATTGAATAGCTAACCAAGATCCCAGCCGTCGAGACCGCCTCACTTAGTGCCCATGGATCTAATCCTATGGATATATTTGCGGAAAGATAAAGGTCTCTTGGTCCTTATTCTTCCGTATAATCTAGACAAGAATTAGAAATACTTAGCAGTTATGAGGGGTATCTTTCACCCCCACTGAGTTAATGAATTCCGCGAGAAATGTTCAAAAGGTCTGTCCATAACAGAAGACGGTCGATATGTCGAACACCTGTAGCAAAATCTCATGTCTTGGTTTGTTATTTATTTTTATTGTTATTAGATATAGTTTAAATGTGATCCAGTTTGGTATTTTAAATTGTTATAAAATTCTGCATCTCTCATAGCAAATATATTATTAGTATTATTTTCGTTTTAATTGATGTTCACAGCTATAGTCTGTCCAACGAGAAGATCCTTGACAGTAATAGATGTGTCTGTCATTTTAATTTCAAAGTAGTTTATTTTATTTTACAAAGAAATAAGTTGGTACAACTGGAACGCATAGCAGGAAATATTTAAAATTTGATTGACAAGATGACAAGTCATTATTTCAAAATATTGTGAAAAAAACTGTATAAAACTGGAAAAAATGTAATCTGAGTTATTTTATTTACTAAAAACGGTATGTGTTAATACAAAACAAACAAGAACAAGACACTACATACCAAAAAATATAAAAAAGAACTATTATTTACTTTCAAGCTTTTATGAAACTACCTGCATGCGATTATATTTATCAATATAACTTATGTACAAACACAAATTTGTAATATTCCGTAATGGCCAAAACAACATAGGTAAATAAACAAACTATTTTATTGATAATAACTTTACCAAATTTTATAATTTAGTTGATTAATTAACTTTAATCTTAATTTTTTAAACCAGTACCTTTGACATTATCTCTCTGCAGCACTAAAATCCATTATTTGCCTATCGTGTGATGTCGATATTTTACAGCTACTCCAGTTTTTAGTATGTGTTTAGTTTGATCCTTCTACCCTATACGAGATGCACTTATCTACGACGAAATGGTATACAAACTTTATCGATGGCAACTTCATTGGTGTATAAGACTTTTCTGCCTGGGCAGCGAGTATTAACCATAAACTGTGCTCTGGGTCTACAAAGTTAATTTTCACTGATTTTTCCTCCACTTGACTTCAAAGACACAAAACACACGTATACAATACGAATCAAAAATGCATCATCTTCCAAAACGCAGGGTATTTAACAAAAGTTGACACAAAATTATAACCTATAATTTGGCAAGACTTTGGCAAGCCTCGAAAAATGACAAAAATCTAAAGGCAAGTTCATACGCATCGGCGTCCGTTTGTGTCGTTCATCGTTCCGTCAAACCAATAAAATTTTGAAATACGATCTGTCATTTTTAAATAAACCAATAAAAACTGGTTGGAAAACAACAAGACACGACGCATGACGGATTTATATTTAAAACCCATCCATAGATAACCTTAAAAAATAATTAGAAACTTTTTTAGTAAAATAAATAGATTGGTATGGGACGTCATCTGCTTTTCTTCTGTCATCGTCTGTCGAAATCTTATCTGAGAAAAAAAACAGAGTATAGAATTTTTTTGCATTACAGCCGGTGCCGTTCAAAGCCTACTTATTTAAAACGGGCGAATTTTTAAATACTCTATATCTCGAAGAGGAATCGAGCAAAATATCAAGTGTGTTATATATTTTGAAAGGTAATTTTTAAATTCTTTCAATAAATTAAAATATACAGGGTGTCCCATATAAAATCAAATTTTCTGTTGATAATTTTAAATTATTAATTTTAAAAATTATACTTAAACCATTAAATTCTACGTAAAAAGGTGCTTTGAAATGTTTTCATAAAAATACAAAAATTTTCTATAGCAAAAAAGTTGCAGCGATTTGTTAAAATGCATATTTTTGAAAAACACCCCGTAACTCCGAAACGGTAACAGATATCGATATGCGGTTTTCACCATCATGTTTTTGACAAAAATTGAGCTCCAGACACCGATATTTGTTTTTGTCTATCTCCTATAGAAAAGGGTGTTTCCATTTAAAAGCGTCGAATTTGACCCACCCTGTACAGTCTCGCCCCAAAAAGTATCATTTTTACTCCTAATAAAGCAATATACTATTTCGTGTCGTTTAAAATCTAATTTTGCTCTTTCTTTCTTCCAAGAACCGCATAAGAAAATGTGGAAAACTTTCATAATTTTTTTCTTTAGTAGTAGGCAGGTAGTAGGTAAATAAAACCCTTTATAAAATCAAACAAAAAGTCACATCTGACATATACAACCTATTTCAAGATTAATACCTAAGACATCCGATAGGGGTGTACAAAAAGAAGGTCGTAAGTATGATAAAAATAGGTTGTTTGAGTGAGGTCGACAAACTTTCGAAATCGATAAGAACTCTTAGGACTTTAAGTGGCTGAACATCCCCCTTCATATAAAGTTTCGGGTTTCCTTATTGTTTCGTCTATGTTTCGGACGAACAGCACGATAACCCCATTAATCCTTCTCCGTTGTATTGTTTTTAAAAATGTGATCATGTCTGAATTTAATCTTTTTCTTGTACCCTTTATTTCCAAAATATACAAATAAATCCAACGAAATATACTACTTTTAAAATAAAAAATTATTTTTTCCATAGCAACTGTTAAAATTAGCGATGGGAACTATCGAATGAATTAGACTATCGAATGGTTAATGAATGAATGATTTCAACTATCGAATGGTTTTATTCGAATAAAATCATTCATTCATTTGTATACTAAAGCATATGTGACAACCTCGCCGTCCTACTAAATGGTTATCGTTGAGCCACGACTATCGAATGCTTTTGATAAATGAAATTTAGTATTCTTGTTTGATTTTTGTATGCGTCAGTGCATTATTAGTTTTTCCAAATTTTTATAACTTCGCCGTATAAATACTGTGCTATTTTTGCGTTTATTAAAATAGTTAAATACTAAAATAGTAGTTATTTTTTAATTTTATTTATTGACGATTGTGTGCATGTGCAGGTGGTCAAAATTTTTCCGAAAATTTGTGTGTGGTTTTCCGTAGTCCGATCTTTCAATTATTTACTCTATATGGTATATGGTCTATTTTTAATGGGAAATTTTGAGAAGTAGCAATTTTGAGAGATGAGATGAACTTACAATTAATTTTAAAAATACATATTTGTATTTTAGATGTTTTAATAATATGAATTAGTTGAACTTAATAATCATATTTAAGTAATGTGGTTAAGTAAATGGTTATCGAACTCAAACTATGGGTGAGAAAATTAAAATGAAAGTTTTACACGTGCCAATTTTAAAAAAAAGTTAACGATGTTTGTATTTTTGTTTATGCTAATTCTCTTACATGTAGTTTTTTATGAAGAAATATTTCATTTATTTTTAAAGTAAATGCTAATAAAAGTAAATATTCTTTAAATAGAAATATAAAGCAATCTAATATAAATAATTTTGATTTCTATGGCTTATATTCGTTCCATTACACTGCGTGCTTAGAAAATTAATAAATGTTTATATTTCATGATTTTAAAATTTGTTGTTAATATAACAAATTAGTTCTGTAATTATTATTATTTAATAAACCAACGTTGCCAAAAAATTTAGAGACTATATTATTTTTAAATAGGATCTAATATAAATAATTTTGACATCTAATTTGTTGTTTATATTTTGCTACTACTTAAAAAAATATTTATATTAAATCATTTTAAATTTTGTAATTGATAGGTATAACAAATTATTACTGTTATTATTATTTATTAAACCAGTCTTTGCTTAAAAACATTAAAAATCATTTTCCTACATCCAAAATAACAAGTATTATTGCAGTGTAACAACAGAATATTAATAAAAAAATGCAGAATATATAGACATACTATCCCTAACTAACTAAAAGCCAAACAATAATATTCTTTGGTTAATATCAACTAATACCTCAAAATATGGCAACAGCGCCCTTCATAATATATTTTCTGTGTAAATACTAGCACCTCAATAAAAAAATAATATGTCCTTATATCTGACTCCGCAAAAAATCAAAAGATGCCGGCTTCTTTCATAGCATTGCCACTGACCGCTGTCGGGTTTCTGGGAAGAAACCTTACGTCGCCGGGCGACAACTAAAATTCAGTTAATATTTTATTATAATCGATCCTGACGAATAAATGAATTTCATAAATGAATGACTTTTATAAATGAATGGTTTTTGCTGCCGAATTACTAGAATACAATATTTCAAGGCAGATGACGGATCTATTCGATAATTTTTATTCGAATAGTTTTCAACGAATGTTTTCTTACTAACTATCGAATTATTCGAATGAATTGCAACTATCGAATGTTTCAATAGTATTCATTCGATAGTTCTCACTACTAGTTAAAATTGCCTTGTATCTATCAAAAATAGTAGATAAAATAGTACTTTAATCGCAATGGTATTTGGTATTTGTATTGACTAAGAGTGGGTCCCATGGGACCATCCACTGCGGCCGCGAGGGCCTATTGTGGCTCAGTTTCTACAAGCTCTAATATACAAGAGCGTCAAAGTTCACTCTCAAGACCCAGCCTTTTAACATAGGCCGTTATGTCTGAGGGCGATATGTCTCCTGGGTCTGATAGGTCTAGCATGGGTTTGCCAAACATCTCAAACCTGGTCCTACCCCCAGCGGGGCGGACAAAGTCGGCATTCGGCGTCTTCCACCAGTCCCATCCTCTGTAGGTGAGATCTCAGCCGGCAGTGGCCCGTGTACACTGCAGTGAGCGTAGGCGCTCCATTCCTAGCGGCCTTTAGGAGTTCTCCTGTTCTATGTTTGGATGGCCCTGTTAGAATTTTCTTTCTATGTTCCATTCAGGGACTGTCATACCAGTCCTGAAACGTCGCACCCCTAACCCATTCACAGAGCCTGTCTTTTGCGAGATTTTTAGGAACGCTAAGTGTCGGTTCTGGGCCCACGAATGCCGAGCCTGCACCAATTTTGGCGAGGGAATCAGCACGTTCATTTCTCTCTAGGCCGACATGTCCCGGTATCCATATTAGCGACACTTTGTTCCTATCTCCCAGTATATTGAGTAGTTTCTTACAATGAAGAATCGTCATAGACGTGCTTTTCGTTGCCTCAAGTGCTTTCAGCGCGGCTTGTCTATCCGAAAATATGCATATTGTTTTCATGGTGTATTGCTGTTCTACCAGCAGTTGCACACAGGTTTCAATAGCATATAGCTCAGCTTGGAAAATCGTGGTGTGTTTTCCAAGACTGTGGCAGATCTCAGTCTTTGGACTGCTGCAGTAAACTTATGCGCCAGGTCCTTTTTCGTTTTTGGATCCGTCCGTGTACCAACACATTTCCGCATGTAATAAACCGTTTCCCGGCTTATTCCACTCGTCCCTATTCGGAAACCGGACGTTGTAGGTGCGCGTCAAGAGTTGGACTGGTGGTGTGAGATCCGAGATCATTCCCAGAATCTCATCCGACTGTAGTTCTTCTACTAGCCGGTTTTGTATGAACATTATTGTTCCTTGGCTTCCTCGTGCTATATTTAGAAACATATATGTAGCCCATCTCGCCTCTCTTTCTAAAAGAATTTGAAGAGGAGGTAGGTCGAGTAGGGTTTCCATAGCTTTTGACGGCGTGGAATGGAAGGCACCAGTCACTGCTAAGCATGCTTGTCGTTGTAGTTTCGACAATTTATTCTTTGCCGTTGTTTGGTTGGCTTTCTGCCACCAGGCAACTGCACCATACGTGATAATAGGTCTGATGGCCGTCACGTATAGCCAGTACATATTTTTGGGGTTTAATCCTCAGTTTCTGCCACAAATTCGGCGGCATGCCCATAGAGCATAGCAAGCCTTTTTGATGTTTTTTCCAGATGAGAGGTCCAGCTAAGTTTTTTGTCCAGGTTTAATCCTAGATACTTAACCTCCTCCGCAAACGAAATTGTCTCACCAAGAAGAATGGGCGGTTTCAGTTTGTCTGTTTTCCTTCTTCTGGTGAATGGTATGATCACGGTTTTCTGTGGGTTTACACTTAATTGTTCCAGTGTGCACCAGCCGTGAATTGCATCTAGGACTTCCTGTATTTTTGAGGAGATGTCCTCTTCTTTGTGTCCTTTTACTAGGATTACCAGGTCGTCCGCATATGCTTGTGCTTCAACCCCGTATGCATCGACGATTGCCATCAGGTCGTCCGCTAACAGGGTCCACAGAAGAGGAGAGAGAACTCCTCCTTGCCGGCATCCCCTGCCCGGAACAAACCTAACGGATTCACCACTGAGCGAGGTCGTTGCTACTCGATTTTTGAGCATTTGCTCAATCCATTCAGTTACGGTTGCTTCGACTCCTCATGCTTTCACAGCGCCTAGGAGCGATTGAGGGGTAACATTGTTGAATGCTCCCCTCAATATCTAAGAATATCCCTACAGCAATTTCTTTATGTGATCAAAGAAATTTTAATTCCCTACCAAATTGGTTGAGGGCCAGTTCTGTTGATTTTCCCTGTTGATAAGCATATTGCCGGACATTCAGGGGATTAGACGTAAGAATCCTCCCCCTAATATGTCCATCCAATATCTTCTCCAGAGTTTTCAGCAGAAATGATGTAAGGCTTATTGGTCGATATGAGCCAGGTTGTAGGTTTTGTTTCCCCACTTTCGGTATGTATACCACCTTGTTACGGTTTAAAGTTTCACCGTAACTTATTTTACTTATTTTGCTTATTTTTAGGAATAAAACTAAAACTTATTTGAATAACTTGAATAATAACGTTTAATTAGCTTACTTCTTAACTGTACATATAACTTCTAATAATATCTTATCTATTAAGTCTCTTCACCACAACAATTGCTTGAGATGGAGTTGTCTCCGATAACTGTAATATAAACCTCATTAATAAAATGTCAATTTGTCTGTTTAAAACCTACCTTTCTTTCTACAGTGGTTACTAATTCTTTATTTAGACTTATGCTTGTGTTAGGATATTTTCTTGGCATATTTCTTCGGAGGATTCTTGAACATAGACTTGATGTGATTATCTTTTGTCTGTTTTCAACGCAACAAGTGGGAATGTTGGGTCTACAATATACATATGGGTTAAGGATTTTATTATGTATTTTTCCTGTGTGTAATCAATTGATTTTACCTGATTATAGTTGATTTTTCCCTAAATTTCATCTTGTTTATATTACGATTTACAGACTGACGTTTCAATTGTTTGTCAGCTGATCGTGTGACACCGGCGTTAAAGTTTGACAGATGGATCTTTGTAAATTAGGGCGTGGTCTCTTTAAACGGTTTTTATATATGATCGGGAAATGTATTAATAATTTTCGAAGATATGTTCATATAGGGATTATTATAATTTTATTATTATGATGTAATAAAATGTTTCACCCAATCCGTATGCATTAAATAAAATTTTACATCGAATTTATTTTGGTCTTTGTTTTACTGGTTGCCAGTGTTGCATTTTGGGTTGGTATCTTGGAGTTCAGCGTCTTTTGCGGATTTTGCAAACACGCGTCCTTTTTTCGACTTTGAACCATCTTGGTGAAAGCAGGAGAAGCCTTCTGATATCTGCCGAAAATAAAAGAAAGAAATTTAGTGAAATTTTTGGCTGGTCGCCGTTCCATATTGGGATTTTCATTAGAATTACGGTCTTGGAATTCATTGAGGGTCGATAAGACCGATTGGCAAGAAATTGAGCTTGGCCTGTGTAGTTGGAATTCCGGGGAAAACCTTGAAAAGGGATATCTTTGTTGGTTGGAGGACAGGAGCTGTAGATGGGTGCGTGGACGTACTGGGATGAGTGCGAGGACAGTTAAGGAACCCTTTTCCATGGAGTAACATGCGTTGAGACGCCATCTTGTCTTGGAAGGTCCGCATGGTGGAAAGGTATTTTACTATGTCCAAACTAGAACGTGTCACTAAAATAGATCACATTTTAGGGTTCTTGTTCCTTGGCTATTACTCCTTAGTGATGATTACGGTTTAGCTTAAGATTTTTATCAATTTTTTTTGTACTGGATTTGGTACTGCAACTAATGCCATACATACATACATACATACAGCCGTTACTCGCTGACGAGTATTCGACACACATAAAGAAAATGGTCACGCAAGGCGTTTTCTTTCATGAGCTTTTCTGTGACTGAAAAGCCCGATACGTGATGCTATCTGCCTACCGCACTCCGGACATTCAAAAGTCTCATTGCTTTGTTGCCTCTCTACTTTTTGGCTGCCGCTGTTAACTGAGTTTACAACCTTCTCCATTGAGTTCTATTGTGAGCTGCTTTTTCCCACTCATTCTGCATGTTAATTCCCTTTAAAATTTCGTGGAAAATGTCCTTGTATCTTTTCAGTTGTCCACCCGGCCTCTTACCGTCCAAGCTCACCGTAAAGCAGAGATTTTGGTATGCGGTTTTCTTTGCATTCTGCATACGTGACCAGCCCATCTTAAGCGTGATTTTGTGACCATGACTTCAATACTCTCGCAGTTAGATTTTCAAGGACCGATACGTTTGAGACATGATGGAACCACCGGACTCTTAAGAGTTGTCTAAGGTGTCTCTAAGCTGGGTAAATCCTGTTCCTCAATGCGTTCATGTGTCGGCGGTAAGGCACCCAGGTTTTCCTGCTCCCACATATCATGGTGGGGATTATAATTGCTTGCCATTAGTATAAAATTATATATTCAGATATTAGTAAATTTTAACTTATTTTTTGATTTTTGTCCATGGACGAAGCACTGTGCGACGGTTGGGCTGTCGAAATACAAAACGAAAAAAATAGCGAAAACAAAATACGTATTTAAATTGTTGAGTGAAACATGTATTTTCTTAGATTGAAAGTAGTTCGTAAAGTGGCGATAGACGGTATTCCAAAGTAGTGTGCGTTTCTCAAGGTGTTTTGTAAAAAAAAAAAAAAAAAAAAACAGAGAAACATGAAAGAAAACAAACAAACAAAATTAATGGATTATCTGTTGGCTGTTTTCGATATACACCCTAAATTACAAACATTTTAGAGCTTTTGTGACCTAGTTGTGAATAATATGATGAATCATTTTCGAAAACGTCATAAACGTAATGTTTTAGCCTTTTAGTTAATTTTCGGTGGTTTTGTTAAATTTTCATTGAAAGGGTAAGTACTAAAATAATTAATGTGTTTTTTTTTTTCTATAATAATTATTAATAATGAGCACTAATAAAATATTAAATTTAACATTCCTAATTTTTGAGTAGAAATTTGTCTATGAATTTATAAATGTAGAACTATGTAGAATGTGGATAACATAGGAGGTTGCACCACTGCAAGGTTTAGATACACCGTAGAGAAATCTCAGGTGAATAAACAAGTGGCACTAAAAAGTTTTTTCGAATTTCCCGGAAAATGTCAAGAAAAATTTTAAATTTTCAACATTTTTTTTTCGCAAAAAAACTTCATAGGCGTGTTTCTGGGGTTGAACTATACTACCAGTTAAAATATTTGCACTTATTTCTGGGACACCCTGTATATCATAAAATCAAGAGTTGTAAAATATTAAATATTAAATACTAGACCTTTAAGCACTGTGTGAGATGATCAAAATTTTAAAATTCAAAATTGTTCATGATTAAACATCAACAAAAATGTCGTTTACCGCATATGGGCTGTTTTTTCCAGTTTGTATGTTAATGGAAATTCTTGCTTTGCTGTATCATCACCATTACAAATGATTAATCCGACGCGAACGAAGTCGCGGGTACACGCTAGTTTTAAATAAATCATATTTTCATAGGGAGGGCTGTTTTTTAACGATTTTAAATGATTTCTAGGCGAAAATTGGACCCAGGACTGAAAGAAATCCGCCTTCTGTGGGCTCACGCTTTTTAATATTATTATTATCTCGTAGTACATGCCTGAAGCAAAAATTTACGCAACGCCACTGCAATTTGCCTAGTTTACTTTATCTGCGTTTAGACAAGAACGAGCAGAGAACTTGCTAGCATTTAAAATTTCAAGATGGCGTCATATCCGTAAAAACTTGACGTTTAAAAAAAGTCATGTGGAATATCGGCATAATATTGTATCAAAAAATCCTATAGGAAAATTGTAAATTGAGTGGGACACTTAACATGATGTCTTTGTAGAGTTCTGCCCGTTCGGTTAAAACCGGACAAAATAACCGAAGTGTATGGGGGGCTTTAGAATGTACAAAAGTCTTAAAATGCTCCAGGGTCCATTTTGATAAATTAGAGGTCAATTTAGAATGGTTTAGTTCAAAATTTCATGATTGAAAGCGTTGGAATTGGGCAGCTCGAAAGTCATTAGTGAAAAAGCTTTATTTCAGTTAAAAGGATGTATTGAAAACCACCGCGCTTTGGGTAGTCTGTAGCTACTTTGAATATTTGTGGCTTATCATGAATAAAATAGTTTTTTTTTTATTTTATGCTTTCATTCACATCAAAAAACTTTTCGAAAACTTTATATATTATTTTATATCTATCTGTGAAAGTTGAAGAATATTATAAAAAAGTACTATACAGGGTGTCCCAGAAATAAGTGCAAATATTTTAACTGGTAGTATAGTTCAACCCCAGAAACACGCCTATGAGGTTTTTTTGCGAAAAAAAAAATGTTGAAAATTTAAAATTTTTCTTGTCATTTTCCGGGAAATGTGAAAAAGCTTTTTAGTGCCACTTGTTTATTCACCTGAGATTTCTCTACGGTGTATCTAAACCTTGCAGTGTTGCAACCTCCTATGTTATCCACATTCTACATAGTTCTACATTTATAAATTCATAGACAAATTTCTACTCAAAACTTAGGAATGTTAAATTTAATCTTTTATCAGTGCTCATTATTAATAATTATTATAGAAAAAAAACACATTAATTATTTTTAGTACTTACCCTGTCTATGAAAACTTAACAAAAACCACCGAAAATTAACTAAAACATTACGTTTATGACGTTTACGAAAATAAAGGTAAATTTGATTAGGGTTTATTATACTTAAACTTTACCGTTTTTGAAATATTTTCAATTTTGTGAAATTGGAGTAAAAATTTTAAAGCTTCATTTCTCCAAGGGTATCAATGTTTTTAATACTAAATATTTAATGAAGTTTATTTATTTGATCAGTTATTGTGTTGCAATAATAAAAATAATACTACTTTATACAGAGTGTCTAAAATTTATTTTAAATAATTATTAGCTTCAAACGGCAATAACTTCTTTAATTTAAATAGAATGCCCTGTATATTTTAGGAGAATCAGATGCACAATTAAATTGTCTATCAAATTGTATTATACCATTTTTTACCTATCCCTTCAAGCTTTCGTAGAAAATGCATTTCTTTTAATTTAGACCTCTATTTATCAATATATCCATGGAATATTGACATTTTAGATTGTTTTTAAAGCAACAAATGTATAATATGATTGACTAGTAATATTATCGTTTTTTGCTAAAAACGATAATATTACTAGCCCATTTGTATGCAAAAAGAAAACTATTTAAATCTTTATAAAAGAGTATACCATTAATTAAATATAACACCATTATTTCCGCCCACATACTAATTAATTACATACTTAATTGTGTTCGTTAATAAATTATTATAAATAAATGTGGATTTGAGTCAGAAATCAATATAATAATAAGTTATCAAATTAAAGTCTCTGTTGTTATAAATAAGCATTTATTAAAAAATGAAATATCATTACATAACATAATTAATTACATACTTAATTGTGTTCGTTAATAAATTATTATAAATAAAGTGGATTTGAGTCAGAAATCAATATAATAATAAGTTATCAAATTAAAGTCTCTGTTGTTATAAATAAGCATTTATTAAAAAATAAAATATCATTTTTAAGGTGTTACTTTTTATCACACTGTCTAATGCCCATACAAAATTCAGTTTTTTAGTATTTGGAGCAATTATTATTAATCAACGCAAACAGTCAGTTAATGTAGTTTGAATACGGCATCATATTAATTGGTCCTCTTTAACAAATATTTAAACAGTTTTTTTTTTATTTTTTAATGAAATAAACGAATTATATCGACAATATTAGTATCTGTACTCTTTAAAAATTTGGTACATCTTTAAAAATGACCTAAAATGTCAATAGTCCATGGGTATATTGATAAATAAGTTCTAAATTACAAGAAAATGCATTTTCTACGGAAACTTAAAGAGATAGGTAAAAAATGGTTTAATATAATTTGATAGACAATTAAATTGTGCATCTGATTCTAGTAAAATATACAGGGTGTTCCATTTAAATTAAACAAGTTATTGCCGTTTGAAGCTAATAATTATTTAAAATAAATTTTTAGACACTCTGTATAAGGTAGTATTATTTTTATTATTACTACACAATAACTGATCACTAAATAAACTTCAGTAAATATTTAGTATCAAAAATTTTGATACCCTTGGAGAAATGAAGCCTTAAAATTTTTACTGCAATTTCACAAAATTGAAAATATTTCAAAAACGGTAAGTATAATAAATCTTAATCAAATTTACCTTTATTTTAATCGTAGAAACTAAAAATGTAATAATATACAGGGTGTTCCATTTAAAAAATAAAACTTTGATATTTTTTACTTATTTGGGACACTCTGTATCTTGTAAAATTATTTTTAAATTGTACCTCTAATAGTCCTTCATCGAACCCAAAACTTACAATTTGTAAAAATCTCATCGTTTAGCTACAATACTCCGTGTCGTATGTGGTGAACAACCCTGTATTTGTGTGACTGGAAACGTTCTATACTTTTTTAATCCTTCTGTAATTAATTAGTGATAAATTATGATAAGTTTTATGACAATTTTTAGTAATTGGCGTCTAGAGATTGACTTCGCCAAAAAATCATCGATTGTTATTTCTGAGCTGTATCTGACGCCATTTTTTATTCGATTATAAAGTATTAAATCTGTTTTTTGTGTTCTGTTTAAGAATATTGTTACGTTTCGTCGGTTCCGTGTGGATAGAAAGTCACAAATTATTGAAACACAATTTATTTAACATTAATTAACAAAAACAAAAACGATAAAAGACTTAAAGAACTATTTACAAACGATTTATTACTATTTATCGAGAAAGAATTTATTTTGAATTCTAGCGCGTCAACTGTACTCATCTATTTATGTCTGCCCTCTTTAGGCCACAGCCGCCGGCTTTTATACCCACAGCTAAAGATTTCTCGAATAGTCCATAGATCGTTAGGTGCATAGAGAAGGTTTCGATTGTTCTCGTATGTACTACTCCATTCCAGTGGAACTCGATTCTTCTCGAAACTTCGAATGAATTATTACGGTGTCTATTCCTTAAAGCGATGTTAAGGTCATCTGAGGGCGGGACATATAGTTAGGTTAGGTCGAGTCCACACGGGTCCGCAACAATATTCTTTGTTTACACTACTACACAATCTAACTGTTTGTGATACACATATCATTTCTTTTCCACTTATTGATTACTTTTTTACCGAATAAAAAAGTCAACTAAAAACTGAATTGATATTTACACTTTTTTATTTACAATTTATTTACAAAATTATAAAGTTTTATATTATTTTATTATAACAAACTAAAAAAAAATATTTAGATATACACCTTGGAACACTTGGAGTAAACACCCTCTAAGTATCCCTAGAGTACTTACTTATATATTTTATAGCACCGTTTAGTATTATTTACGATGTTTTTAAGTAATATTTTACCCAGCACCAGTGCCCTTTGACCTTATTGCTTGATGCCCTTTTGTTGTTTCTTTATTCAAGATGGAAAAAAGGAAAAATTAAATTTCTTAATGAAACTCAAGATTATTGTGGAAAATAAAAGTATTTATCATCCTTGAAAATTTTTTAGAAGAATAAAAATTAAAACTCTTTTAATAAAACTATTTTTTGGCTATTTCTCCATTGGCAAGTTGATAATTATGTAAAATATATTTAAAAGATACCATTATATGTATTTTATAGGCAATCAAATAAACTGGTAACCTGGTAACCCAGTAAAAATTATTTTTCCTACCACTAGAGACATACCGTGTCCTTAGTCAATACTAAATTATTTTATCAAAATTGTACTTTACCGGGTGCGTCTCAAAAGTGGCTCACCCCTATAACTTTTCAGATAAAAAAACGAGTATGGTATGTTAGTATATGGCATAAGTTGATAAAAATGTCAAAAGTTGACATATCATATGTCATTATATTCAGAGTCATTCTCTATCGAATAAAGTAAAAAATAACGAGGGTGCCATTTAAAAATCAAAAGTTGTGGTCATTTCCGGTGAAACAGGAAGTGACCATTAACAAATGAATAATAATAATAATAATAACGTTTATTAAACATTTTCTCTTGAAATTAAAACAGATACAAAATAGTACTGTACAATACAACATAGTATGCTAATATATCTAATACACATTTTCTAAGTACAATTTAACTAAAACTAAATTTAAATTTTAAGAATCGTAATAAACGTTAAAAGAATTACCACAAAGTAATAGAATTACTTGTATGTGGAAAGGAATACAATTTAATTATGAAAATATATAATGTTCACTGGCACTTATGAAAATTTATTTTGTATATTTTAAGTTAACTAGGTCATTAAATATATCTCTACCTCGATCAACCATCCATTTGCATACCCCTTTTTTAAACCCAGAGTAACTTTTAACTTCCTTTAGGAAGGTTGGTAAGATGTTTTATAATCGAGGTGCAAAAAACTTTGAAGATCTTTGTCCAACAGTTTTAGAGCATAAACTAAGATAAAACGCCGTATGTCTAGTTTCATATTCATGGTCAACGTGTTCAATAGATATTTTCCCCTGATAAATGAATTTTAAAACATCTAGGCAGTTCTTTATAGACCTTTAATCATAATCACAAATACGCATCAGGGTTGTTCACAGTTTAGTCACAACAATATTTTGTGATACTATTCATGATTTAATTTATTTTACGGATAGTTCATTTTTACTAGTATATATATTTCATTATTTCGTATTTAAATATTTGCTACATTTTATGATAGATCTTGATAATTTGTTTTAACTTTAAATTTAATATTTATTAAACGAATCCAGTACATTTTAGACTTTTCAATCAGTACACTTTTTCCATACACCTCCCTTTTGATATCTCTTGTTCTGTATATTTTACTTAATTATTTACTGAGCTAGCTGGAACCTATTTGTAACGGAACCTGGTGAACCTGAGTTCCTATTATAAACTTTTTCACCCAAGGTGGCGTTATAACCTTTGTTCTCGTCCAGTCAGCTGGCAGGTGTGACCATGCTCGTTATGGAAAAAAATATTGTTTTGTACACGACGATAAAATTGCATTATCGTCTTGTATAAAAAATAATTATTATATAGTTTGTTTACCTCAGAATAATAAATGACAATCAAAATCCTAGCTCAGAGTTATTAAGCATTGCCATCTAATCCGTATTAATTAATTATCGTGATTTTGCTGTTAATACCCGCCATTTTTTATCTCCGGTGTTTCTAATTAATGAACGTGCTTGCGACCTCACATAGTAATAAAATAATTACGTAGCATATCCGCTTAAGGATCGCCTTGGGTCCTCCCATTTTCCATTATAAATCCCTTGGAGTGTTTAAATGGGAGGGTAAAAGGGCACCTGGAGGGTTGCTTAGTACAGATTTTCTGTTACAGTGTAGTAAAAACGCATGTTCTCACGTTATTCTCCCTGGCTACTACTTGTTTTTTTAAAAATATAGATTAAATGATTAAATGCTATTAATATTGTTACGTTTTTCGTCGGTTCCGTGTGGATAGAAAGTCTAATTTATTTAAACACAATTTATTTTACACTAAAGCTTCATTCAGAACCTCGAAATCAGTGGAATAAATTAGAAGTTTCAATTAGCCGTAGAAGTTTGTTCACTTAATTTTAATGGAAGCATTCAGAACGTCTCCAATCAGCATTTGGACGTCGGGACAACGTTGTCATGCGACCAAACGTCGGGGCGCAACGTCGGCACAACCTCGTGCCAACCCTAGTCTGCACTAGTTTGGAGAATAATTTTTGGGTCGAAACGACGTTGGATACCGACGTTGGCTAGCAACCTAATTTAGTACAAACTGCAACGTTGTTTAAAATCATAATTCACAGAAATACAAAACTATAATAATATGGCGTCTAACTGGCGTTTTATCCTAAATTGGGATAATTATAGTAAAAATATTATTTTTATGATTTAGTTAGAGACATATGCCAGATGGCAGTAAAGGAAAACAAAACAAAAGTATTTAAGTGTGGAGGACGTTTTAATCATAATTATTGAAACACTTTAACCGACTCTGTAACTCGTTACCCAAAGCAAAAAAGTTAAACGCAAACAACTTTATTGTTAAATGTATTGTTTCTACTTTGAAAAATACTAATGGGCCTTACAATTAAAGAAGTTTTAAAAAATTTCTTGATTTTTTTTTAGTAAAATGAGAATAATTTATTCGCAGTCGAAAAAATGGTTTCCGCGTGTTGTTTAGGGTCAAATATTTCAAGTTAATTTAATCTTGCCAATCGCAAGATTGCCTAATTTAGTCATCCTAGAGTCTAGCTTGTGCCGCCCTCTATATTCTAAATAAACGAGGGAGTGGATAAAGTATCGGTAATATGTCGATGTATATTTAAATTTAGTTTTATATGTACCTTTTTTATGTCCCATTTTAATTAAGTTTTTTTATAAAAACAAAAACAGCACTGAACTGTCTGACTGAACAGAACAATGAAGTGAAAATTTAAGATTTAAGGTTATGGTTCAATACAGTTGCAAAAAGGTAGTAGCTCGACGTCCTACCAACGTAAGAATAAGGAAATCTGAACAACGTTGGAATTAGTAAAACACACGACGACGTTTGCGCAACGTTGGAATAGGTCCTGAAAGCGACATCGGAAAACTCTTTATTGCCCAACATTGTAACTACGTTGTCCGAATCACCTAAAGATCACTTAAGCAAAAAAGGTTACAAGACAACGTTTATTCGACGTCGCAGAAGCTGTTACTTTGTTGTAGTACTAGTTCAACGTCGGCACAACGTTACAACAACGTTTACATTTATTTTAATACCCAAGGTACGGAGCTAACTATTTTTTGTAACTAATCCAACGTTGTGTTTAGTAAACATGTGGTCGCAAGTCGTGAAAATGCTACTTGGGTCATAATTAGTGGTAGAAATTTTCAATTAGTGGAAAAAGTTAACAAATTTTTGACTTTTCCACTAATTATACTTTAAAATTTGCGAGGAATGTCATTCTGGCTTTTGATCAGTGCCTTCTATTAAAAGATCAGCCTACGGGCGAGATTTATGACGTCACGCTAGTTAGATATAACGGATTAATAAATATGTTGTAGAATACATGGAAAACATAATTATTCCTCAGATTTTTGGTTTGTATTTTAAAAATGATATAGTTTACATGAAATATACATAATATACAGTTAATAACTACAACATATATACCTATTTATAGTAAGGAAATACTTTGGCAAATAAACTATGAAACATACAAATGCAGCAAATATTTTACAATGTACAAATAATGTATAGGTACATAAGATAATGGGTAAAATGTAAATATATTTTAAATTTTGGGGTTTGAAAATCGATCTAATTTAACAAAAAACATTCAGTATCTACTAATAGTGATGTATTATTATTTGCATTCACAAAATTTATATGTATATTTTGCAAGTATCAATGTTCGAAAAATTCTATTTACAAATAATACAATATTATCTAAAAAAGGCGTCAGCGATGCTATGAAATGAAGATCGCTGGCATTTTATATGTAAATTATTCTAGAAATTTTGATTTTCTTAGATTTTTATTGAAAAATCTATGATTTAAGTTTTATTTGTTTTCATTATTTTTATTTCTGGTTTGTAAACGTTTCGGTTAATATTAGTTTTTCATCAGTGTTGTGTCATCAGAAAAATAGTGTCGAATATAATCCAAAAATTACATATACAATATAATTCACACCTCATAATGTTTACTGCAATTAATAAACTAATATAAACTTATCAAAAGATGACCACATATTTTTAAAAATTATTATTCTTAACACTAAAATTATCTACATTGACTATGGAGTACGCAGTAAACATTATGTGTGTGGTGTGAATATTTTATATGTAATTTTTGGATTATATTCGACACTATTTTTTCCGATATGACACAACACTGATGAATGGCTATAATGTTAGCCGAAAAAAACAAACCAATTTTTTTTAAACCAAATAAAAATAATGAAAACCAAATGAAAACTTAATCAGCGTTTTTCCCGAACCTAAATCCCAAGAAAATCAAAAATTTAGAATATTTTTAGAAACAAGGTTCAAGAATATCAAATTTTCCAAGATTGTAAAATTTCGTTAATTATTCTCAGTTATTTAGGAATCGTCATCGATGTTCATTTCCAAGCCAACTAGACGCCGATTTTTTCGATGATATTGAGTATAATTCTTACGTAAAATGTAAATAACATAGACCAATTAAAACAAAGAAATATGAATTTCTTAGTATTTTCAGTAACACCTTTATTCTTAAAACTTAATTTTATATTATGCAAATATACCAATTTTATTGTTATTTGATTCATATTGTATTCAGCCATCACTTAAATATTTGATATTAATTTGGTATTATAAATAATCAACACTATTCATTAAAAATTACTGAACAAATATATGTTATGCCAGACAACTTGACATACATTATATATTATCAAACAAAAACACATTCTTCTTTTAAACTGTATCAGTCTTGTCTTTACAAAAATCTTTTTTAAAATTTGAACTCAAAATAATAATCTGAAAATTTTCATGATCTTTAATAAACATATTCTTTAAAAAACCCTAGATCATAATACCTACTTACGTGTTTATCTTACATGTTTGAATCTATCGAAGCTGAACCAACAACACTTGGAGTGGAGATTCCACAATATGAATAAAATAAACATAATTGTCCAGTTTTCATTAATACCATCATGGGAGAATATTATTTTTAAATTTATTAAAGATATTTTCAATAGAATTCTCTTGATTTATAACTCGTACCCACTTTTCTTGCTCTTCCGGACACTTTAGGCTGCCTAGTATAACTATCCTTTCCACCAGGAACACAACAAAAAGATGAGGCATAGCACCAAAACACAGCTCCCTTAAGCTTTATTGATGAATTGTTAGAGTCTTAAAAACACACACAAAAATCACGATGAGTAAAATGTATGGGCACTTTTAGGTTAAATCACTTACACAACGTGTAATTTTTCAATTATTCTTTTTTTTTATGCGAAACCGAGAGTGACCATATATCTGGTAGTAGTTTATGTCACTTAAACACCAAAATAATTAGTTTTTTGCGCTACAATAATAAATAATACCAAAAATCATAGAGTTAAAACCAAAAATCAACCGACAAAATATGAAACGGAATCTAATCCAATATCTAAGTATGTACAGCTGATGAAGTAAACAAAAGTCCGCCCCCAGGCTCATCTTTTAAAGAACGGCAGTGTTTTGATTATCATCCGTCAAGAAAAATTTTGGTTAGAAATCAAAAGTTTATTGTTTTATAAGCTAAATATCATGCTTTCTCTATGGATACAACAGACTACCGCAAGCTGTTGCTAGGATATTTTATTAATTTTAATTGTGTTTTTTAGACATTGTGAATGATCGTAAACTAAAAAATATAAAGTGTAATTGAAACCACTAATTTATTCCACTAATTGGGAGGTTCCGAATGACACTTTAGTAAATTGTATCAAGCATTTTTCAATTGTATCAAGCATTTTGTTTTGTTGAAGTTCTCGTTAAGTTAAAAATATTTGTAAATAGAACAAAGGATTGTATTTTATTTTTCTGAAATAAAATCTTGTTACGTCTGAATAATAGCAATATTATTGTTATTTATTTCTGAGAGGATATACCAGGAATAATGATAAATAACAAGCATAAACAAAAATAAAACGTCTATATAGAATGTTCCTAGTTCCCATTATGTTTGTATAGGTTAAAGTTAAGAGGCATCTTCGTTCAGAGACCTTTAAAGTACGAACAAAACAATTCTATTACACTTGTTTTCAAAACTATTTTAATTAAATTAAAATTGGACTGAAATAAGTTATAAAGTAGATTGTTTACTACTTTGCAAAGTTCATTTCAAATAATTTTATTCAACTATTTGGAAATTTAAAGACACCTACGTGTTTTTAATACTAAAATAAAAAAAAATCTTTTTACATTTATTTTATTACTTGTTAGGAAGAAGATATATATTTTAAGCAGTATTTTTTTTCTTCAAATGCTTATTTTCCTTTATTTAATTTATTAAACTTATATTTAATGCTTTATTCAGTTCAACGTTTCAAAAATTCGAGTAAAAGATTTTTTTTCAAAAAAAAAGTATTAATTTTTGCGACGTGATTGACAATACATATAAAAAAGTCATTTTAAACCTAAGCACAAAAGCACGAAAATGTATTATTAAACTGACATAAAGTGTCAAATTCAACGAGCCGTAACCATAGTTTCTCGATATTGTAAAATCGCTTATTTCTGGGGCTTACTCAACCGGGTCTCACAATGCAAATTTACCTCAAATATCCATTTAGTTGGTCACTGGCAAGCAGTCTCTCATTGTACATGAAAATAATAAAACAAACATTTACTGATCTGGATAAAATTAATAATTAAATAGTAGAACCCGGAACTCACCCTAAGCCACTGATATTCTATTCAATATATTTCTTTCCATATCTTCCATCTAATTCAAATATTATTCGGATCTATTCGTTAATCTTCAACAACTAGCTGGTGTCACCTGAAATAAGTATAGGGGCTTCCCCCGGACGCAAACCTGCCGCTAAACAGATTCGCATGTCTTATAGTCAAAAAGACTCCCAACCTTAATAGTCAAAAAGACTCGCATACTAATAGTCAAAAGACTCGCATTCTTAATAGTCAAAACACTTGCATCCTTAATAGTCATAAATACTATCATCCTAATAGTCAAAAGACTCGCATCCTTAATAGCTATAAACACTCGCATCCTAATAGTCAAAAGACTCGCATCCTTAATAGTCATAAAGACTCGCATCCTAATAGTCAAAAGACTCGCATCCTTAACAGTCATAAAGACTCGCATCCTAATAGTCAAAAGACTAGCATCCTTAATAGTCCAAATGACTCGCAACCATAGTCAAAAGACTCGCAACCTCCAAATGTCAGCTCTGTGACAAAACACAACACAACACTACTTTACAGCCGGCCGGCCCGTCTACTACCGACCCGCCGGCAAGCTAAGCCTCTCTCTCTATTGGTTAATCTTCAACAAATAGCTGGTTTCACCTGAAATAAGTATAGGGGCTTCCCCCGGACGCAAATCTGCCGCTAAACAGATTCGCATCTCTTATAGTCAAAAGGACTCGCAACCTTAATAGTCAAAAAGACTCGCATACTAATAGTCAAAAGACTCGCATTCTTAATAGTCAAAAGACTCGCATCCTTAATAGTCATAAAGACTATCATCCTAATAGTCAAAAGACTCGCATCCTTAATAGTCATAAAGACTCGCATCCTAATAGTCAAAATTCTCGCATCCTTAATAGTCATAAAGACTCGCATCCTAATAGTCAAAAGACTCGCATCCTTAACAGTCATAAAGACTCGCATCCTAATAGTCAAAAGACTGGCATCCTAAGAGTCAAAAGACTCGCAACCATAGTCAAAAAGATTTCTATTACACTTGTTTTCAAAACTATTTTAATTAAATTAAAATTGGACTGAAATAAGTTATAAAGTAGATTGTTTACTACTTTGCAAAGTTCATTTCAAATAATTTTATTCAACTATTTGGAAATTTATAGACACCTACCTGTTTTTAATCCTAAATTAAAAAAAAATCTTTTTACATTTATTTTATTACTTGTTAGGAAGAAGATATATATTTTAAGCAGTATTTTTTTTTCTTCAAATGCTTATTTTCCTTTATTTAATTTATTAAACTTATATTTAATGCTTTATTCAGTTCAACGTTTCAAAAATTCGTGTAAAAGATTTTTTTTTCAAACGTTAGAAAAGTATTAATTTTTGCGACGTGATTGACAATACATATAAAAAAGTCATTTTAACGCCTAGACATAAAAGTGAAGCACTTTTATACCTAAGTACAAAAGTACGAAAATGTATTATTAAACTGACATAAAGTGTCAAATTCAACGAGCCGTAACCCTAGTTTCTCGATTTTGTAAAATCGCTTATTTCTGGGGCTTACTCAACCGGGTCTCAAAATGCAAATTCACCTCAAATATCCATTTAGTTGGTCACTGGCAAGCAGTCTCTCATTGTACATGAAAATAATAAAACAAACATTTACTGATCTGGATAAAATTAATAATTAAATAGTAGAACTCACCCGGAACTCACCCTAAGCCACTGATATTCTATTCAATATATTTCTTTCCATATCTTCCATCTAATTCAAATATTATTCGGATCTATTCGTTAATCTTCAACAACTAGCTGGTGTCACCTGAAATAAGTATAGGGGCTTTCCCCAGCCGCTAAACAGATTCACATCTCTTATAGTCAAAAAGACTCGCAACCTTAATAGTCAAAAAGACTCGCATACTAATAGTCAAAAGACTCGCATTCTTAATAGTCAAAAGACTCGCATCCTTAATAGTCATAAAGACTAGCATCCTAATAGTCAAAAGACTCGCATCCATAATAGTCATAAAGACTCGCATTCTAATAGTCAAAAGACTCGCATCCTTAATAGTCATAAAGACTCGCATCCTAATAGTCAAAAGACTCGCATCCTTAACAGTCATAAAGATTCGCATCCTAATAGTCAAAAGACTCGCATCCTTAATAGTCCAAATGACTCGCAACCATAGTCAAAAGACTCGCAACCTCCAAATGTCAGCTCTGTGACAAAACACAACACAACACTACTTTACAGCCGGCCGGCCCGTCTACTACCGACCCGCCGGCAAGCTAAGCCTCTGTCTCTATTGGTTAATCTTCAACAAATAGCTGGTTTCACCTGAAATAAGTATAGGGGCTTCCCCCGGTTGCAAACCTGCCGCGATTCGCATCTCTTATAGTCAAAAAGACTCGCAACCCTAATAGTCAAAAAGACTCGCATACTAATAGTCAAAAAACTCGCATTCTTAATAGTCAAAAGACTCGCATCCTTAATAGTCATAAAGACTATCATCCTAATAGTCAAAAGACTCGCATCCTTAATAGTCATAAAGACTCGCATCCTAATAGTCAAAATTCTCGCATCTTTAATAGTCATAAAGACTCGCATCCTAATAGTCAAAAGACTCGCATCCTTAACAGTCATAAAGACTCGCATCCTAATAGTCAAAAGACTCGCATCCTTAATAGTCAAATGACTCGCAACCATAGTCAAAAGACTCGCAACCTCAAATGTCAGCTCTGTGACAAAACACAACACAACACTACTTTACAGCCGGCCGGCCCGTCTACTACCGACCCGCCGGCAAGCTAAGCCTCTGTCTCTATTGGTTAATCTTCAACAAATAGCTGGTTTCACCTGAAATAAGTATAGGGGCTTCCCCCGGACGCAAATCTGCCGCTAAACAGATTCGCATCTCTTATAGTCAAAAAGACTCGCAACCTTAATAGTCAAAAAGACTCGCATACTAATAGTCAAAAGACTCGCATTCTTAATAGTCAAAAGACTCGCATCCTAATAGTCAAAATTCTCGCATCCTTAATAGTCATAAAGACTCGCATCCTAATAGTCAAAAGACTCGCATCCTTAACAGTCATAAAGACTCGCATCCTAATAGTCAAAAGACTCGCATCCTTAATAGTCCAAATGACTCGCAACCATAGTCAAAAGACTCGCAACCTCCAAATGTCAGCTCTGTGACAAAACACAACACAACACTACTTTACAGCCGGCCGGTCCGTCTACTACCGACCCGCCGGCAAGCTAAGTTTCTGTCTCTATTGGTTAATCCTCAACAAATAGCTGGTTTCACCTGAAATAAGTATAGGGGCTTCCCCGGACGCAAATCTGCCGCTAAACAGACTCGCATCCTAATAGTCAAAAGACTCGCATCCTTAATAGTCATAAAGACTAGCATCCTAATAGTCAAAAGACTCGCATTCTTAATAGTCAAAAGACTCGCATCCTTAATAGTTATAAAGACTAGCATCCTAATAGTCAAAAGACTCGCATCCTTAATAGTCATAAAGACTCGCATCCTAATAGTCAAAATTCTCGCATCCTTAATAGTCATAAAGACTCGCATCCTAATAGTCAAAAGACTCGCATCCTTAACAGTCATAAAGACTCGCATCCTAATAGTCAAAAGACTCGCATCCTTAATAGTCCAAATGACTCGCAACCATAGTAAAAAGACTCGCAACCTCCAAATGTTAGCTCTGTGACAAAACACAACACAACACTACTTTACAGCCGGCCGGTCCGTCTACTACCGACCCGCCGGCAAGCTAAGTTTCTGTCTCTATTGGTTAATCTTTAACAAATAGCTGGTTTCACCTGAAATAAGTATAGGGGCTTCCCCCGGGCGCAAATCTGCCGCTAAACAGATTCGCATCCCTAATAGTCAAAAAGACTCGCAACCTTAATAGTCAAAAAGACTCGCATCCTAATAGTCAAAAGACTCGCATTCTTAATAGTCAAAAGACTCGCATCCTTAATAGTCCAAATGACTCGCAACCATAGTCAAAAGACTCGCAACCTCCAAATGTTAGCTCTGTGACAAAACACAACACAACACTACTTTACAGCCGGCCGGTCCGTCTACTACCGACCCGCCGGCAAGCTAAGTTTCTGTCTCTATTGGTTAATCTTCAACAAATAGCTGGTTTCACCTGAAATAAGTATAGGGGCTTCCCCCGGACGCAAATCTGCCGCTAAACAGATTCGCATCCCTAATAGTCAAAAAGACTCGCAACCTTAATAGTCAAAAAGACTCGCATCCTAATGGTCAAAAGACTCGCATTCTTAATAGTCAAAAGACTCGCATCCCTAATAGTCATAAAGACTAGCATCCTAATAGTCAAAAGACTCGCATCCTTAATATTTATAAAGACTCGCATCCTAATAGTCAAAAGACTTACATCCTTAATAGTCCAAATGACTCGCAACCATAGTCAAAAAACTCGCAACCTCCAAATGTCAGCTCTGTGACAAAACACATCACAACACTACTTTACAGCCGGCCGACTACCGACCCGTCGGCAAGCTAAGCCTCTGTCCTCTTACATCACAATTTTATGATCGCAAATATTTACATCGCTTGCCAATGAACCATACTATTTTCTCTAATCGACTTTCAAATAGCGTTTTAGCATTGCTAGATAAATAAATAGACAGTTTCCGAAGGAATGCATATTCTTTATTAGAATAGTGAATAAATATAAGCATTATTATAACGAACTTATTTTCCAAGTTTTACAATATATAATTACATACAAGGTATTACTTTCAAATCTTGTTATATTATTTGAACGCTTGAAAAAATTGTTTGTGGCGTTTGAAGAACTAATAGCGTGTTCTATTCGGAGTAAAAATGACTTTTTGTGTCTCGGCTGTAAAAAGTGTCATTTTTACTCCTAATAAAACAATATACTATTAATCCATAAAAATACAATCAAGTCAACGTTGATTTTTCAAGATAGAATTAATTAATATTTTGCTAAAATAAACAATTTTGAAAAACATTTTCATTGATTTTAACCCAAAAGATTACCAAAGTAAAACACCACATTTTGATTACAAACTTTTTTTTGGAGAAATAATGCTGAAACAGAATCGCATAAAAAACTCTCCCATCAAAAGATTACTAAAACACAAAGCAGCTTAATAAAAACACGAGTGGACCAAAAAAAACCGCACAGTTTTTACGATGTCCACATTAATGATCGACGTTATTTTCTTTTTGCTGTGGCCATTCTTCCATAAAATATTACGAGGTTTTTTAATGGAGTATACGTGTGTCCTTTATGATGCCTATTATAACCTGTATAAAGACAGAAAATATTATATCTACAGCTTTGAATAAAAATACTAAAGAAAAAGTCTAATATTACTTATAGCATACGATGAAAAAAAAACGGCGTCAAAGATGGCTGGGGAATGACAATGGATGATAATTTTGTCGAGGTCAAGCCCTAGACAAGTAAAAGACGCTTATTATTATTTTTATATTATCATCATCATTTTCAGCTTATTCAACCATTTCCAATTATGGCACTTCATAGGATTATATCAAATGACAGCATTAAATTTTGGTGTGATTCGAACCTCCTGAGTCTCAACATTTCTAAAACTAAAGCTTTGTCGTATAAAAACTCGCTGCAGCTTTTTGTACTTAACAGCACCACCATTGACGTCGTAAAATCTGTAAAATTCTTAGGGCTTGTTGTAGACAATTCTCTGAAATGGGACATGCATATCGACGTTTTGTCGAAAAAATTATGCTCTGCCTGTTTTGCATTAAGATCTGTTTCTAAGGAGCTTAACTTGTCAGTGGCTAGAACTGTTTATTATGCACTTTTTGAGTCGCACCTCAGGTATGCCCTTCCATTCTAGGGTACGTGTTGTGCGACTCAATTTGACCGCATTTTCAAGCGCCAAAAGAGAGCTGTTCGATATTCACTGGGACTAAAAAGCAGAACTCATTGCCAGGACTTTTTTTAAAAAAATTAAAAATATTAACTCTTCCTTCCTTATTTATATTTGAATCCGTTTGCCTAATACGTAAGCATGTATCAGCTTCTCAAGAAAGGCCATCTCACACTTATCCACTCAGGAACGCGGAGCAAGATCTTTATCTACCTACCCCACGCTCAGAGTTAGTTAAAAGTTCAATATTATACAACTCGAAAAAAATGCACAATCACCTGCCATTTGAAATCAAATCCATAACATAATTTTCTCCATTTCGCAAAATATTGAAATCTTATTTACTAGATAAGGCTTTCTACGCCGTAAATGACTTATATTTTGATAATCGAATTTGATCTTGTAAACACTGGTCTAATATTTGCTATTACTATATTTACTATAAACTTACTAAATATTTTTGAATATTATTTTAATTTTTTGACATTGTAAATATTTATAAATGTTTATTCCAAACAGTAAGACTGACAATGTAATTTGTATACTTGTTTTGTATTCTCTTTTGTTTGTTTACTTTACCTTTGTCTACAAATTGTAATTTTTTTTATTTATTTATTAAGGGCATTTATTTATTTATTTATTTTTTGCGTCTCCCTTTCGTACTCAAAGGAGTACGCGGGAGAAATACACTTTTTCATTTTTCAATATCTCTTTCAAAAATAATATTTGTTATTGGTACCTATAATATTTTTATATTTAACTTCATATTCCTTTCGGAATTGAAATAATACATATTTGAATAACACTACTTGAACATTTTTGTTAAATTATTGGAGACATACATACGTAGTTCCCGGGATTATTTGAAAACCTTTTCCAATATTTCAATTTCGGGCATATACGTAAAGTAAATGTTGGAGAAATATTACGTCATACTTGTAAAATACGAGAAGAGCTCGATGGAATTCAAGTGGATAGAGCTGAAGTTATGTTTTTTTATCATAACCAAGGATTAAAGTATATAGATATAAATTTATAATGCGTACAGTCCAAAAAGAACCACATTTATTAAAAATACTAGTTTAAGTTTTTTTCTAAATTTTGTGAAAAAATTCTGCAATCCTATGAATTATTTCAATATTTTTTTTCATATTAAAATATGGATTCCACTTCTTTCAATACTAAAGAACCTATAAAGAGTCTTAGGTTTACAGCAGATGACGACTTAGCCCTTCTAAGAGAATTTGTTGCTTGTTGCCCTAAACCCACCGGCAGACGTTGAACAATAAAGCACTGGAAATAAGCACTTTAGCCCTTTAGTTTTAAAATACCTAGTAGATAAAACAATTTCAAAGTTTTAAATTCAAAGTTAGGTTAAGTTTAAATAGCGGACGCGACGCGATCAGAATTCTTTCCGATCCGATAACTGTAAATGAAGAGAGTTAATACCACCTCACGTACAGGAAATAACACCTGGCCTTATTCCATGCACGCTATTCGGTTTAGCGATATCTCTCTATTACGCTGTTTATTGATATTTTACGCGAGTTTATTTTTGCGTACAGGAAATTTGACGCGACGTTTGCACATCGTCATAAAAAACAATTTTCGTACCACGAATTAGAGACATGATTTTTATCTGTATACTTATAGGATACCTAATCTGTGATAATAGTACCATGCAGTTCATCATAGGATTTTATTTTATTTCTATTCATTTACGTAGCTTAACAATAAGTAAATATATTTACAAAGACAAATTAGACAAATAAATTTACAAAGAAAAACAGATTATCTTATTCATATACATATTTCGAGACTCATAAACAAATGAAAAGAATAATTACTTTTTATATATTAAATTGATTCGCCGATCTCTTAATAATGAAAATTTATTTATTATTATATCAGTAATGGCTATGAAAATATCATTTTCGATTGAAAGTAAGGCAAATGACGATAAACGTTTATTTTTCATTGAATTTCTAGTGTAATTTTTAATGCGTTTCAAACATGAAAAATTTCTCTCAACCGAAGTACTTGTAAATAGTATGAATGTATTGTATACGTCGCATAAATTGTATGAATTGGATTATACATATTGAAAATCAACATTAATTACTCCAAATTTTAATCTAAATTAATACTTATCCGTATCTCCTCCTTGTTAACTTAGAAATTAGCATCCAAATGCATTGTACACTAACATGAACACCAAATGCACTGTACACAGTAATTCAAGTCAATAATAGGCAGTCGATATAAACAGATTTTAATTAAAGTTTTAAATACTGATAACGTATGATGAATAATATATTATGGGAATTTGGGAACCACTAAATTTCTAAAACCTATCGAGGTCCACGCGCATGCCGAGGCGACCAAAGATATCGCCTAAACTCCGCCTTAATTCGACGTAATCATCGATTTCCATCGCTACCGAGCGATGAGTCTTTGGATGAGTTACACAGAGAGACAAAAGACAGACACATCGACCGCTGAGTGGGAGATCAAAATTTAATTTGAAAGGCGATGTTAGAAATCGCCCAACAAAGATGAATGCATTATACACCAACGGTCAAAATTATTTTGATTTCTAATGCTGCATACCCCAGCGGTAGTTAATATATTAATATAAAAGACTACAAATATTAAATTAATATTAATTGTTACAACTCATTTCCGTGTATTAATAGTATTTATATATGTATTGGCAACATTAATAAAGATAAATGTTATAATGTAAAAAAAAATCTGACAAAATTGTAGGGTAGGCGCCGCCTACCTTGCCTACCCTGACGAGCCGCCACTGAAGTATGATGAACGTAATAATCTTGCAGCCGGATCTTAGACTATAAGATCATTACTAAAAATGGCAAATAAAAATGTGTCTAAGGTTTCAATACAATTGAAAATTTCTATTTCACAGTTATAGTAAAATGAAGGGCTTTGTGAAGTAGAATTATCCATTAAGTTCTTCAAACTAAAATAACAGCAGTCCGCTTAATTAATATTAGATAATATCTAAATTTTAATTAATTTCCTTTGTCACTTGCCGTTACCTGGTAAAGATAAAATGTAAAGCGATGCTGAACCAATAGGGTTAATGGATGGGAAGGCAAATTGATTCCGTTAAAGCGACAACGTTTTAAAACGCTCTGTTATTCTATTGGTCGTTCAATTATTAAAAGTCAACCGCTATTGGTTGGTTTAAAAAGAAATTAATTAATTAGTCCATATCACTTTTTAGTGAGTTTATTGTGCTTTATACAAGATGATTCAGAGCAAATGCGAAAAACTTTGAGGAACGATTTCTTGGTAAAGATAAAGGATGCTTAGTTATATGCTTATTGAGTCAAAACTCAACCAATAGGGTAATAAATATAATATTTTTACACATTCCTTTTTACTGATATATTATTTTATGATATAAATATTTTTCTCATCGTCATCGGAAGTTGTCTTGGTTTGCTATTGTTGAACAATCTAACCTACAAAAAATTGAAAAAAAAAGGGTTGTTCACCACATACGACACGGAGTATTGTAGCTAAACGATGAGATTTTTACAAATTGTAAGTTTTGGGTTCGATGAAGGACTATTAGAGGTACAATTTAAAAATAAATTTTCAAGATAGAGTGTCCCAAATAAGTAAAAATATCAAAGTTGTATTTTTTTAAATGGAACACCCTGTTCCATTTAAAAAATTACATTTTTAGTTTCTACGATTAAAATAAAGGTAAATTTGATTAAGGTTTATTATACTTAAACCTTACCGTTTTTTAAATATTTTCAATTTTGTGAAATTGCAGTAAAAATTTTAACGCTTCATTTCTCCAAGGGTATCAAAGTTTTTAATACTAAATATTTACTGAAGTTTATTTACTGATCAGTTATTGTGTTGCAATAATAAAAATAATACTACCTTATACAGAGTGTCTAAAAATTTATTTTAAATAATTATTAGATTCAAACGGCAATAACTTGTTTAATTTAAATGGAACACCCTGTATATTTTACGAGAATCAGATGCACAATTTAATTGTCTGTCAAATTATATTATACCATTTTTTACCTATCTCTTTAAGCTTCCGTAGAAAATGCATTTTCTTGTAATTTAGAACTTATTTATCAATATACCCATGGACTATTATTGACATTTTAGATTATTTTTAAAGATGTACCAAATTTTTAAAGAGTATAGATACTAATATTGTCGATATAATTCGTTTATTTCATTAAAAAATAAAAAAAAAAACTGTTTTAAATATTTGTTAAAGAGGACCAATTAATACGATTCCAGTATTCAAACTACATTAACTGACTGTTTGCGTTGATTAATAATAATTGCTCCAAATACTAAAAAACTGAATTTTGTATGGGCATTAGACAGTGTGATAAAAAGTAACACCTTAAAAATGATATTTCATTTTTTAATAAATGCTTATTTATAACAACAGAGACTTATTATATTGATTTCTAACTCAAATCCACATTTATTTATAATAATTTATTAACGAACACAATTAAGTATGTAATTAATTAGTATATGGGCGGAAATAATGGTGTTATATTTAATTAATGGTATACTCTTTTATAAAGATTTAAATAGTTTTCTTTTTGCATACAAATGGGCTAGTAATATTATCGTTTTGCTAAAAACGATAATATTACTAGTCTGTACATTTTGTACATTTGTTGCTTTAAAACAATCTAAAATGTCAATATTCCATGGATATATTGATAAATGAGGTCTAAATTATAAGAAAATGCATTTTCTACGAAAACTTGAAGGGATAGGTAAAAAATGGTATAATACAATTTGATAGACAATTTAATTGTGCATCTGATTTTTCTAAAATATACAGGGCATTCCATTTAAATTAAAGAAGTTATTGCCGTTTGAAGCTAATAATTATTTAAAATAAATTTTTAGACACTCTGTATAAGGTAGTATTATTTTTATTATTGCAACACAATAACTGATCAATAAATAAACTTCATTAAATATTTAGTATTAAAAACATCGACACCCTTGGAGAAATGAAGCTTTAAAATTTTTACTGCAATTTCACAAAATTGCAAATATTTCAAAAACGGTAAGGTTTAAGTATAATAAACCTTAATCAAATTTACCTTTATTTTAATCGTAGAAACTAAAAATGTAATAATATACAGGGTGTTCCATTTAAAAAATACAACTTTGATATTTTTTATTTATTTGGGACCCTCTGTATTTTGTCAAAATATTTTTAAATTGTAGCTCTAATAGTCCTTCAACGAACCCCAAACTTACAATTTGTAAAAATCTCATCGTTTAGCTACAATACTCCGTGTCGTATATGGTGAACAACCCTGTATATCTATAAATGCTAATTTGAGAACTAATGTCAAATATTATTAAGTATCGCAGTTTCGACAGAATGACATCGTTAAATGAACCTGAACATATCGAAATTAATTAAATCAGATTGTTTAAGTGATATTTTCAGAAGTCAATAACTCGGAAACGGTTGCTTTGAGGTACATAGTGTGTATTTCGATTTTTGCTTAGAATTGAAGGAAGAACCGAAAAGTACAATAATATACAGGGGGTTCCATTTAAAAAAATGAAACTTTGATGTGCTACGACTTTATGACCGACCCTGTATATTTAAATTTATTACCCGCTAATAGATATTTATAAACCCTATAACTTTCATATTTAACTTTTGGCGGTACCTCGTATATTTTACCTTATAATCTACGAATTTCCATACATAACAGCGACCCTGTATGAGCGCTGTACCAGTGTATTTTCAAACAGAAAAAACACACCAAAAAATAATTAAGTCCGATAAAAAAGGGTGGATTAAAATTTAATTGGAATTATGAGACGAAAAAAAAAGATATCTCTTTTTTTATGGAGTGAATTAAATTCTCCTGTCGGTTGAAATGACGGCGTTGAAGATCCTCGTAAACTAAGCTGATTTATTAGGATCGGGGTATAATTTAAGTTCCCGGCTGAGTTTTCATTAGGGTAAAAGTGCTTTTCGGTAAGCCTGTGTTTTTTTGCTGCCTCTACCAGCCCACCGCTATTTAACTAAAACCAGTTATTAATCTTCTATTCAGTCGGCCATGGAACAATCGAAAACTCTCGCTTTTAGTTGAGTTTGTTTGTTTACTAAGTTGCCCGTCAAACAAACAAAAGTTGCTCTTTTTTGGTTTAATTCTCTGAATAAATATAATGACCCATTAGATGCTGTGTTTGCAACTATAGTCTGTCCAACATGAAGATCCTTGACAGTAATAGATGTGTCTGTCATTTTAATTTCAAAGTAGTTTATTTTATTTTACAAACAAATAAGTTGGTACAACTGGAACGCATAGCAGGAAATTAATATATGTATTTAAAATTTGACTGACAAGTAACTTCAAAATATTGTGAAAAAAACTGTATAAAACTGAAAAAATGTAATCGAGTTATTTTATTTAATAAAAAACGGTATGTGTTAATACAAAACAAACTAAAACAAGACAGCACATACCAAAAAATATAAAAAAGAACTATTTCTTACTTTCAAGCTTTATGAAACTTTCCGCATTTATGATTATATTTATCAATATAACTTATGTACAGATACAAATTTGTAATATTCAAATAAAACAAACTATTTTATTAATAATAACGCTTACCAAATTTTATACCTCACAGGTTGATTAATTAACTTTAATCTTAATTTTTTTTAAACCAGTACCTTTTGACATTATTTTTCTGCAGTACTAAAATCCATTATTTACCTATCGTGTGATGTCGATATTTTACAGCTACTCCAGTTTTTAGTATTTGTTTACTATGGTCCTTCTACCATATTCGAGATGCACTTATCTACGACGAGATGATATACGAACTTTATTGATAGTAACTTTATTGGTGTATCTGAAGACTTTCTGCCTGGGCAGCGAGTATTAACAATAAACTGTGCTCTGGGTTCTACAGTTAATTTTCACTCAATTTTTCCTCCACTTGACTTCAAAAGACACAAAACACACGTAATAACACGAATCAAAATGCATCATCTTCCAAAACGCAGGGTATCTGACAAAAGTTGTCACAAAATTATAACCTATAATTTGGCAAGACTTTGACAAACGTCAAAAATCTAAAGGCGAGTTCATACGCATCGGCGTCCGTTTGTCGTTCATCGTTCCGTCAAACCAATAAAATTGAAATACGATCTGTCAGTTTTGAAATAAACCAATAAAACTGGTTAAAAACAGCAAGTGACGACGCATGACGAATTTATATTTAAACCCATCCATAGTTAACTTAAAAATTATTAGAAACTTTTTTTAGTAAAATAAATAGATTGGTATGGGACGTCATCTGCTTTTCTTCTGTCATCGTCTGTCGAAATCTTACCTGAGAAAAAAAAACAGAGTATATAAGTTATACAGAGAAGACCAGGCTACTAGTCACATAGCAAGATTTAAGCGATAACATTATTAGGCATTTGCATAAAAGTGTGTATTTTGGGTGGTATGCCATAAAATTTGCAGGCTATTGAGGAAACAGAAAATTAAAAAGGTTAGCTAACCAAAATTAAAAGAAAACCACAAACAAATCGTTGGGAGCATCCACACGCGACGACTTGACGCGACGACTTGTACAGACAATTTACAATCGCCGAAATCTATGCCCAGTAGCTCAGACTTTTAACCCAGTTTTCCAAGATTGCTTCAGGATGGACTAACCTGGGACACAGACGGGACAAAGATCGGCGCTGAAGAAACAGGAGCTGGGGTATTTGGGGAAAGCTTATCCTTTTCTTTGGGAAAATACTCAACCGTATTCCAGACCGAAATCTTCGCCATTCTACAGTGTGCGCGTGAAAATAATTTAAGATATTACTCAGGCAAGCTCATCAATATAATATGCTGAGACAGTCAGGCGGCACTTGGGGCACTTATGAGCTCAAAGGTATCATCGAGACTCGTCTGGGAATGCATAGGTGAACTGGGAGCTCTGGCACGAAGGAACAGAATTAAATTATTCCGGGTGCCGTGCCACAGCGGCATCCAAAGCAAAAAAAAGCCGATGAGCTAGCTAGATAAGGATCATTGGCATCCTATCTTGGTCGAGATCCAGTACTGGGAATAAATAAATGTATGTCCCGTACTGCACTAAAACTCTGGATCAGGAAAAAGCAGAATGTCCCCTGGAGAAACAGACAGGGGTACAGGCACAGCAAGGCCTTTATCCAAGGACCTAGCTCTAAAACCGCAAAAGAACTGCTAATGCTTGACAGGTATAAAGTGCGGATTACAATAGGCCTCTTGACAGGAAACGCGGCTGTCAAGTGCTACCTGAACAAGCGCAACCTGTATCAAGGAAATCTTTGCTGCAGACTCTGCGATAAAGATCCTGAAACAGCGGAGCACATAATATGCCACTGCGAGGCTTTGGATCGCAAGCGACACTTTTTATTTGGGAAAGCTAGGCTAGAACCGGAGGAACTATACTCTCATCCTATGAAGGACCTGCATAAGTTAGTGCAGGGCACAGGGATAGGAGAATGGGTGCAGATATAGAAAGGGGACAAACACAATAGACCTCACAGGTCGCAGTGTTTCCAGCAGTGGACGGCCCCTTGTTATTGAGAAAAAAATATTGCTCTAAAATTTGTTCAAACTTGCTGACCACACGTCACGTTTTATCTGCAACGTTTTGTCGTACACTAAATCCTTGCGTCTGGACCGTGCTTTAAATCACGTTTAATATTGGACTAGCGTTTTCAATTTTTGCAAGGCACGAGAAAAAAAAAAGTGTTTCCATTAATTATGTCTCGGCAGTATCGAAGTAGGCGGGCGTCTTCAGCGTCGAAAACGAAAAATCTCATCTTGAAAATGTGCGACGTCGCACAGTGTAACGAAAACTAAAATAGTGAGACATTGGCATTTTTCTTCAGTTATCACTATTCTTGCTGACATTCTTTGACAGAAATTAAATAATACGACTAGGAATTTTTGCTACAGGGCGAAAAGAGTAAAAAAAGGCGTAATGGAAGGTTAAAAAAATACGAAGTTTTATAAAAGGACTTTACAGGTATATTTTTTTATTTAGGAAGAGTTTATAGCTCTTATGGACCAAAAACGTTATCAAATTACTGTCGAACAATCATTTATCTCCCGCTAATATGTCAAAACTCAATCAACATTCCTAAATATTCAAATAATCAGGGATAAATTAGATAAGACTGCAAAACTCAAAGAGAACGACACAAGTGGCAAATATCATTTAACAGTATTAAATAATATGATAATATGCGAAAAAAACGTATTCAACTTCAACAAAGGAAACCATAATACACACCTCACAAAAAATTTCGCAACACTTATATTTTTCGTAGTATTTATTCTTGAAACGCTTCAAACATTTTTATTTGAAAACCTTAAATCTAAGGTCTGCCGGAGTTATGATATACTTTCCGTTGCTTAACAAGTTGCTATTAATGCAAATAACTTTTGAGGTTATTGTTAACCAAGAGAATTTAAGAATTCTTTGCAGTTTTCCAAATTAATAAGTGATGCGATAATTTATGTGGGGTGTATATTATTCCAAAATAACATAATATGTAAGGCACTTACATAAAACATGCTTAAAAATCATTCTCAATTTCTTCTCCATCCATATACAAGAGCTCTTTCGCTTCCGGAAACAAGTCTACTTTTTTATTTTTAGAGTGCTTTGGTCACAGATGTGAGAGTAGAGGATCTGAATATATCAATAAGTTGTGCAATATATCTTCAATAGTTTGGCACCAACAATGATGCAGCATTGAGGGTGGAGTGTTAAATACATCGAAGAAAATTTTGCCGGTTTGAAAAAATATTCTCTTGAGTAATTTTTCTCCAATGTTGAGATTTTCTGAATTGTTGTAAACTGTCCCCCACCCCAATGTGAGGATGGTTCCTCGCCCCTAAAATAGCATTCAGTATGTTCATAGCAAGCATATAGCTTTTTCAATAAAGAAATTATAGCACAAAAAATTACGGATAAAAACTACGGTCGAATCAATGGAAAACGTAATTATTGGCGAAGAAATTTATTTTTTTCTTCCAGGTTCGGATCTAGGTGGATGAAATTTATATGTAACAGTATACTAGAAGGTTCACTCTATGATATTTTGTTTATATAACCTTGCGCGAATGTAAGCGTTTTTTTGAAAGTCATAATAAACATATAGAAACTAGACTTGAAAAAAATTGGGACAGGTTTGTTGTTGGTAAAAGACCTCTCTTTACGGAAAAAATTATTGGAATTGGACAATACAAGGAAACTTCTGAAAATAATAAATTTCATTGTATGAAATTTTTGTACAGATTTGGTAAATTAAGGAAACCATAACTTTAACCGGTCATAACTCCCCGACTAAGAGGTCAACTCAAGAAATATCTCACATGGTGGGGCTCTGGGATGTCCTTTATCCATCTATATAAAAAACTTGATGAATTAATTTTTTTGTTTTTTGGGCTAATGTCCCGCATTTCCCGATTTCGTTACACTGTGCGTCGTCGGGGCGAGAAAAAGGGATTTTTTTATCGGCAAAAAATGGCGAAAAGAGAAATAAATTAAATATTAATGTTGCAGAAACATTTTGCGTCAAAGGCACGCTGCCAAGCTTATTACAGTTAAATTAGCTTTTTAGGGGTATTAGAAAGCATTAAGTTGTTACTGCATTAGTAATAAGGCTATACTCAGTTTTGTTATTTTTGTCTGTTGAAAATTGTTGTACAGACTTATACTCGTACATTATTAGTGTCACAAAAATAAATTAATTATAAATATACAGGGTTGTTCACCACATACGACACGGAGTATTGTAGCTAAACGATGAGATTTTTACAAATTGTAAGTTTTGGGTTCGATGAAGGACTATTAGAGGTACAATTTAAAAATAATTTTACAAGATACAGAGTGATCGCAGGGATTTTTACCAAAAGACATTTTTTACGTAAAAAAAGGCACAGATGTATAATTTTTCACTCAGTAGTGTAACACAGGGACGGACGAAAAGTTATTACACTTCATAACAGTTAAAAAAGATGTAGGTGGCGCCCTCTATAAGTAGGAGTAATATTGACATCAAAATCAAACTTATCATGTCAAAAAACTTCCAGACACCAATTTTTATCCAAATATTGACGTTACTTCATAAATTATTTCGAAAAAATCGAAAATAAAAATGAAATTTCTACACCCTGTATTTCCGAAACTAAGCATTTTAGGGCATACATTTATACGAACATTTTTACTTATTTTTATGTGCAGAATATGCTGCCGAAAGTAGAATAACCTATGGAATCCTTAGCAAATAAAAATTATAGACAGCTTTATATTTTTTATAAACATAGAAATAAATAATTCAACCAGCTTCTTAACTTTTATCCATCCTTTATTTCTTCTAGAACCCCTTCAAAACTAATCTAAGATATAAAAAAAGGCTTTCTTTTTACCGCCAAAGCTCTACCATTTTTCATGAACTGGGTTTACTTGAAATTCAATACGTTTTAGCGATGTTTTTAGCCAAAGAAACGCTATTGTAAAATGGATATCCTGCGCATTTAAACGAAAAAATTGTTTGGTAAGAATGATGGAACCTAATCCATCACTTTAAAGCTCAGACATTATGGCTGTTCAAATGTTTTAATGCAAAATTAATTTGATTAATGATATCTAAACATATTTTTTCTACGCCAAGATGGAAAAATTGAATATATGAAATTTAAAAAAGAAGAAAAATATAAGGAGGGCAATGGCTCAGCTACGTCAAAACATCGGTTCTCGAGAGATCACCGAAGTTAAGCGACGTTAGACGATGCGAGTGGAAAGTACATCGTGCTGTTATTCCAGGTTAAGGCTCCGCGCGCACTGCATCGGATCGGACCGACCAGCAAAAGCGACTGCGACCTGCGACCATCGTACATATAGACGGCGCCGGCGTCCACTAAAACATTTCGGCCTGTAGAGGCTAGATTCCTACCTCTACCTATCTACGATAGTCGAGTCACCGCCTTCGCCGTTTCTCGCCGGACTGGTACCGATACAGTGCGCGTACACCTTAAGGTGCGTATTCATTATCCGCACGAACGAACGAACGAATGTTCGCTAGTGGTATGGACGGGGACCGCACGATAGAACCGGACGAGAAGACCGCACGCATTTCTTCATTCGCGCGCCAGTTCAAATCGTCAAGATATTGTTATAAACCTGTTTTTTTTTGTTTATATACCGTCATTGAATTATCGCTAAGCAAGTTACTATGGAGCAGTGCATAAGGAGTCGGGCTAGGAAGCGAGAGACCGGAGTTCGAATCTCGGCCGGAACATCATTTTTAATTTTTTTTTTAAATACTGTTGTATTCTATAGTTTATTTTTGTAGTATAAGAAAAAAGAACTATTTATTCTGTTATTTTTAATCTCCGTTATTAATATAAATTGATTGTTAGTACAATACCTCATTTAATATAAAATAATATTCTACTTTTTGAAATGTATCGGGCCCTAATTGTACCTAAAAGTAATATATTTTTAGTGATATACCATATTGTAAACTATTTAATATTTTAGTCACTTAAAAAGTTAATTTGCATTGAATAATTGCCTACCATTAAAGGAAATTTGAGCTATATAATCCTTGATGGGCATATTCTGGGTATGCAAATACTTCCTTTAAATTTTGGGTGTCGTTCAACCGATTTATTCTCAAAACCAGAAACTTCTACATATAAAAAGAAGCAGAGGTCACTAATTATAATAAACTTCACCCTTGGTATTACTTCCACTAATTATAATAAACTTCACCCTTAGAATTACTTCTATCACAATTACAATACGTTCATCTGCATTGGCATTTTCTACTTTTCGATGGGAAACAATAAACTTCCCAATATTTTTTAAATGATGTAACAATTCCTCTTGTGGTTACTTTTCCATAGATATCCTCAACTCTGTCCTCATGTGAATTCAGAGGCAATGAAAATGAAAATTATTTACCATAAACATCGCAAACTAAAAACCTAATAAACAATTTTATACCGAATATAGAAATAAATTCAGTATTCTTACCTATCGTCCAAATCCATGTTAATAGATAATTATTATTTTTAAATATATTTTTGGAACTGCTGGTTTTAGTAATTATTAAATTAAACGAACTAAAAAGTCTTAAAATAAACAATTCTTAACCATAACCCCAAAAATTGCAGATCTCCTGTCAACTTTCTTTATTTTTTATTTATTCATTATTTTCCTAGTGACGTCACAGGTGGTATGCGCGAACTGAACGAAATTGGAGCCGCTATCGATCATACCTTGTATTCTTTGTACCATGACGTCTAAACGCCTTTTGATGTACCGACTCGAAGCGGATGGTCGAGCGCACGAACGAACGAACGGCCGCATGCGTTCGGTCCCCGTCTAAATATACCGCACTTTCATTCGTTCGTTCGTTCGTTCGGATAATGAATACGCACCTTAAATCTGAAAGCGCACGCAGGCGAACGCCTTTGGTGTACCGACTCGAAGCGGATGGTCGAGCGCACGACCGAACGAACGGCCGCATGCGTTCGGTCCCCGTCTAAATATACCGCACTTTCATTCGTTCGTTCGTTCGTTCGTTCGGATAATGAATACGCACCTTTAAGGTGCGTATTCATTATCCGAACGAATGAAAGTGCGGTATATTTAGACGGGGACCGAACGCATGCGGCCGTTCGTTCGCTCGACCATCCGTTTCGAGTCGGTACATCAAAGGCGTTCGCCAACCAATGCCTCCGGTCTTCTCGTGCGGTTCTATCGTACGGTCCCCGTCCATACCACTAGCGAACGTTCGTTCGTTCGTGCGGATAATGAATACGCACCTTTAGGTCTGTTCGTTTTCCTGTTATTATCGATTCTGAATCGTCCTAGAACTCTCCAGCGCATGCGCAAATGAAATAATGTCTTCCTATTTCCTTCTGCGCATACGCGTCACAATTCTAGGACGGTTCAGAATCGGTAATAACAGGAAAACGAACAGACCTCTTATGAGTGTTAAATCTATTGACACACACTGGTCATTCACGCCATATCTCATGAGTAAGAGTCGATTTAGACACTCGCCATGTCGGTAGGCCCTTGACAATGATATGTCCGAGGACCGTGGTTCGGATTCCGCGTAAACAAAGTAGGCCCTCTCCAGTTTGCTCTTAGCAGCCAAAAGGAGATGTTAACTTAAAATACATTTTTTTACTAACAATTGTCTAGAATTTAATATCTATAGAAAAAATACCACTACACACATATATTCCTAATGACTCTTATCATTGTGCTGAACATAAAATGGCTAGTTTAAATTTCTTAGTTTATAGATAACTTAGATTTCCACTTACCAACTAATATATGAAATATATAAAACAGAAAAAAAATACATTAGGAATGTAGCTGAGTGTAATGGTTCTATACTCATTCATCGGTTGGTAAAATATTTAGAAAACGTTTAAGATTCAATAAAACTAGAACTAGAAAGTTAACCCGTGGTCTAAAATGAATTTTTAAGAATGAAACTATAAATTTGTATACAGCTGTATCAGTGTGCCAGAAAATTTTCAAACAAATTTCTTCAACGGCCTTAAAAAACCTTGATATTCCTTTAACTTCACAAAAAAAAATCAGATCTTGTGAAAAATCACCAAATTTCGTGTATTTTACCTATTTTATAATTAAGAAAATTTTTAAAAACTTATTTCTGGTAATTTTTGGACACCGATGTATTTACATAAACTTTTTATTAAAAAAATCACACTATCAAAAATGCTGTGATAGATACTCGACAGCAGTATTATAAAGTATGTTTCAAAAAATTCATTGCTTACAATTAGTAGTGGAAACTATCGAATGAATACTATCGAAACATTCGATAGTTGCAATTCATTCGAATAATTCGATAGCTAGTAAAAAAACATTCGTTGAAAACTATTCAAATAAAAATTATCGAATAGATGCGTCATCTGTCTTGAAATATTGTATTCTAGTAATTCGGCAGCAAAAACCATTCATTTATAAAATTCATTCATTTATGAAATTCATTTATTCGCCAGAATCGATTATAATAATATATTAACTGGATTTTAGTTGTCGCCCGGCGATGTAGGTTTCTTTCCGAGAAACCCGACAGCGGTAGGTGACAATGCTATGAAAGAAGCCGGCATCTTTGATTTTTTGGGGAGTCATATAAAGATAAGGACACATTATTTTTTTTATTGAGGTGCTAGTATTTACACAGAAAATGCATTACGAAGGGCGCTGTTGAGATATATTGGTATTAGTTGATATTAGGAAAGAATATTATTGTTTGGCTTTAGTTAGTTAGGGATAGTATGTCTATATATTTTGCATTTTTTTTATTAATATTCTGTTGTTAGGTTAGGTTAGATAATAAAATATTTCGGATGTAGGAAAATGATTTTTAATGTTTTTAATAAAGACTGGTTTAATAAAAATAATAATAACAGTAATAATTTGTTATACCTATTAACAACAAAATTTAAAATAATTTAATATAAACATTTTTTTACGTAGTAGCAAAATATAAACAACAAATTAGAAGTCAAAATTATTTATATTAGATCCTATTTAAAAATAATATAGTCTCTAAATTTTTTGGCATCGTTGGTTTATTAAATAATAATAATTACAGAGCTAATTTGTTATATTAACAACAAACTTTAAAATCATGAAATATAAACATTTATTAATTTTCTAAGCATGCAGTGTAATGGAAGGAAAATATAAATGAAAAATTAGAAATCAAAATTATTTATATTGGGTACTTTACATTATTATTAAAAAATAATATTTACTTTTACTGGCATTTACATTAAAAAATAAATGAAATATTTCTTCGCAAAAAACTACATGTAAGAGAATTAGCATAAACAAAATACAAACATCGTTAACTTTTTTTTTAAATTGGCACGTGTAAAACTTCAATTTAATTTTCACACCCCATAGTTTGAGTTCGATAACCACACATTTACTTAACCACATTACTTAAATATGATTATTAAGTTCAACTAATTCATATTATTAAAACATCTAAAATACAAATATGTATCTATTTTTAAAATTAATTCTAAGTTCATCTCATCTCTCTTAAAAATTGCTTCTTCTCAAAATTTCCCATTAAAAAATAGACCATATATACCATATAAAATTAAATAATTGAAAGATCGGGCTACGGAAAATCACACAAATTTTGGGAAAAATTTTGACACCTGCACACGCACACAATCGTCAATTAAAAAACCTACTATTTTAGTATTTTAAATATTTTAATAAACGCAAAAATAGCACAGTATTTATAAGGTGAAGTTATAAAAATTTGGAAGAACTAATAATGCACTGACGTACACAAAAATCAAACGAATACTAAATTTTATTTATCAAAAGCATTCGATAGTCGTGGCTCAACGATAACCATTTAGTCGCACGGCGAGGTTGTCACATATGCTTTAGTATACAAATGAATGAATGATTTTATTCGAATAAAACCATTCGATAGTTGAAATCATTCATTCAGTAACCATTCGATAATCTAATTCATTCGATAGTTCCCATCGCTACTTACAATGACTGCTTGAACCGAGTACAATCACAGAATAAGTACAATTAATCGTGCAACAGACGCCATGATCTCACTTATTAGATATGTTTTCCATTTACCTATTTTTTTCTTTTCAACATCAAGAACTTTGATTTTGTTATGTGTGTAATACGACGCGTTGAAAGATAAAAATGTATCTGTTATTTTTTTGTTAAACGTTAAAATCTATCGAATTGCGGATTTTTTGACAGCAACATTTTTTTTAAACTGAGGCATCCGTAATTAAACACTGTTAAAATGAAAAAAAAAATACTAGTGTTTTATTTAGCTACTTCTATTTAAATAAATCAAATATTGTACACAAAAGTAAAGAAATATTTATTTTTTATACATGACGACAAAATGGTATTTTATCATCTAACCGAAAAGATTGATGATGAATTAATTTCGGGAGACGATAATGCAATTTTATCGTTGTGTATAAAACAAGATTTTTTATAGCCAAGTTACGTTTTAAAAAATATTCAGAATTATTATTTCAAGGAATTTATTACTGAGTAGAAATGAGTAGAAAAAATGAGTAGAAAAAATATTGTGCTGGGTTGGCGTTGGTTTCTATGTAATTTGACAAATAAATAAAGCTGTCTCCATGCCCTAGACACTCAATGGTAATTTTATGGAACTACAAGTTTAGTTTCTTCCGCATCGCCAGACGGCGCAAAAGACATTAAAGTACAGATTTCTAATTTATATATGAAGATGACATGACAGCCTCTATATTTACTACCATCTATGGTCTAGTTTTCAAAAAGGAAATACCACTCCTGCAACTCCCAGTGGACGATATGCCAAGAACGTACAACTTTGACAAACATGTCAATGTAGTATTGAGCAATAAGAAGGATTGGAAGAGCGAAACGCTTGCCCAGCAGTTAAAAGACCATACCATAACTTGGTATACTGATGCTTCCTAAACCAATACGGGAACAGGGATCGGAGTGTTTGGGCCGAGAGCTAATTACTCCGAACCAATGGGCACTTACCCTGGTATCCTAGAGGCAGAAATCTACGCTATCGAGAGATGCGTACAACTTATCTTAGATAGGAACTATCGGAAACAAGAAATAGCAATCTTATCTGATAGTCAAGCAGCGTTAAAGGCGATCAACTCAGTATCAATCAATTCGAAATTGGTCAAAGAATGCATAGAGAAGCTGAATAAATTAGGCAAAGAAAACAAAGTCCTCCTACACTGGGTGCCTGCTCACCAAGGGATAGAAGGCAATGAAAAAGCAAATAATCTAGCTAGGAAAGGAGCGAACACTCCACTAACTGAACCAGAACCGTTCTGCTTTCCAAGTGGTAACCAACTCAAGGCGGAACTCAAGAACTTGGAAGATTCCATCCGCAACCTGGAATGGAAATTTTCCAATGGTCTAAGACACTCGAAGAAGTTTCTGAGGGCTTATGATGAAGAAAAATCACAGATCTTCCTGGGTCTGAGTAAGAACAATCTTCGGATTGTCACGGGGTTTTTAACAGGACACTGTCTCCTCAACGAACACCTCAGTAGATTGAAACTAAGAAGAAACGGCGAATGCAGATTCTGTGGGGAAGATGGGGAAACACCAGTACACCTCATCACTGAGTGCGCCGAGATGACAACCATTCGTGCCATGAATTTTGGTACGACTGATATTGGAGATGGAGAACTACCCTCTATAAAACCGTCCCAGATACTGGCTTTTGTCAAAGCCCTGGGACTGTATGATGAGTTATGATTCAAGAAAGGGGGACACAATGGATCTGTAAGGTCGAAGTGATTAACCCCCCTCCCACTCATTCTAAATTCTAAAAAAAATGGTCTAGTTTTGGTCTAGTTGTCAAAATGTTGGTGATCCGTCAAGTTATTTTAAATAATTATTAATTCAGATATTTCTAATTTGCCGGAAAGTTCGGTGATTTGTGTTTATAGTTTGTGTTTTTATTAGTTTGTGCATTTTGATATTTACAATCGACCATCATTTTCGTGTGAGATAATAAACTTTTTTTAGCAAAGACCTTTTAGACAGCTTAGATGAATTATACCGTATGATCGAATAAAAACGGCGTCAGCGATGGCTATGAAATGAAGATCGCTGTCATTTTATACGTAAATTTATATAGGAAATGCCATCGATCGTCATTTCCAAGCCAACTGGACGCCGTTTTTATTCGATCATACGGTACATTTATGAACAAAATAAAAAAGATGTTTAATCATAAATAAGTAAGTACATAGTTGGTAATATAGTACTTTAACAATTAGTAGTCTATAATATTTTTATTATAATATTATAATTTATTTGTTAAATCAAAAAAATAGGCGCTATGCACTCTATGTTGGTGTTTAAAATGTATGTATTCATAATTTTATTTTTAGTTTTGAATATGTTATACTTCTAATGATCTAATAAAACATAAAATATAGTAAACGAGTCTCTATTTATTATTTTATATTTTACAAGGAATAATTTTGCGCTTGAACAACGTTACCGTTTTAGTTAGCGTTAATAAGTAACGGAACGGTAAAATTATGTTATGCCAAAACTCCCCATTAGTTTCTTCCGGATCACCAGGTGGCTCTAAATGACGGACCCATTTGTTTTATATCAGTGTCCAATGTATCTCTAGTACGTGACATTAGTCTATGGCTGTCTCTTTAGTTGTCAGTTTCGAGTCAATATTTTTTAATTCTCTTTCGTGTCGATTGCTGATTGAATTGGAGCCAGAAATGGCTCAAAACGAAATAAGCAAATTACCAACAGATATTCAAGCTGAGGCGACAAACGCCATATCCAAACTTCTTCCATTTAAATTCCGAATAACTTATGAAAAGGAATACAAAAATTTTCAAAAATTGAAGCAATTAAAAAACGTGCGAGAAGAAATAAAGTTTTTAACCTATCCTCGCTGTTAAAGTATCATTTAATCTACCCTTGCTGTTAAAGTACTATTTTTGATAGATATAAAACAATTTGTTGCTATGGAAATTAGTAGTGGGAACTATCGAATGAATACTATCGAAACATTCGATAGTTACAATTCATTCGAATAATTCGATAGTTAGTAAGAAAACATTCGTTGAAAACTATTCGAATAAAAATTATCGAATAGATCCGTCATCTGCCTTGAAATATTGTATCTAGTAATTCGGCAGCAAAAACCATTCATTTATAAAATTCATTCATTTATTCGTCAGGATCGATTATAATAAAATATTAACTGAATTTTAGTTGTCGCCCGGGGACGTAGGTTTCTTTCCGAGAAGCCCGACAGCGGTCGGTGGCAATGCTATGAAAGAAGGCGACATCTTTGATTTTTTGCGGAGTCAGATATAGATAAGGACACATTATTTTTTTTATTGAGGTGCTAGTATTTACACAGAAAATACATTATGAAGGGCGCTGTTGCCATATTTAGATATTAGTTGATATTAGCAAAGAATATTATTGTTTGGCTTTAGTTAGTTAGGGTTAGTATGTCTATATATTCTGCATTTTTTTAATTAATATTCTGTTGTTACACTGCAATAATACTTGTTATTTTGGATGTAGGAAAAGTTAGTAATGTTTTTAAGCAAAGACTGGTTTAATAAATAATAATAACAGTAATAATTTGTTATACCTATTAAGAACAAAATTTAAAATCATTTAATATAAATATTTTTTTAAGTAGTAACAAAATATAAACAAGAAATTAGATGTCAGAATTATTTATATTAGATCCTATTTAAAAATAATATAGTCTCTAAATTTTTTGTGTGTGGCAACGTTGGTTTATTAAATAATAATAATTACAGAACTAATTTGTTATACTAACAACAAATTTTAAAATCATGAAATATAAACATTTATTAATTTTCTAAGCATGCAGTGTAATGGAAGGAAAATAGAAATAAAAAATTAGAAATCAAAATTATTTATATTAGGTGCTTATATTACTATTTAAAAATTATATTTACTTTTACTGGCATTTACTTTAAAAAATAAATGAAATATTTCTTCGCAAAAACTACATGTAAGAGAATTAGCATAAACAAAATACAAACATCGTTAACTTTTTTTTTAAATTGGCACGTGTAAAACTTTCATTTTAATTTTCTCACCCCATAGTTTGAGTTCGATAACCATTTACTTAACCACATTACTTTAATATGATTATTAAGTTCAACTAATTCATATTATTAAAACATCTAAAATACAAATATGTACTTTTAAAATTAATTTAAGTTCATCTCATCTCTCTTAAAAATTGCTACTTCTCAAAATTTCCCATTAAAAAATAGACCATATACCATATAAAATTAAATAATTGAAAGATCGGACTACGGAAAACCACACAACTTTTCGGAAAAATTTTGACCACCTGCACATGCACACAATCGTCAATAAATAAAATTAAAAAATAACTACTATTTTAGTATTTTAACTATTTTAGTAAACGCAAAAATAGCACAGTATTTATACGGTGAAGTTATAAAAATTTGGAAGAACTAATAATGCACTGACGCATACAAAAATCAAACGAATACTAAATTTCATTTATCAAAAGCATTCGATAGTCGTGGCTCAACGATAACCATTTAGTCGCACGGCGAGGTTGTCACATATGCTTTAGTATACAAATGAATGAATGATTTTATTCGAATAAAACCATTCGATAGTTGAAATCATTCATTCATTAACCATTCGATAGTCTAATTCATTCGATAGTTCCCATCGCTAATGGAAATATATCTAGAAGCTAACGGGCTACATAACAATTCTAAAATGCTTAAAGTATATTTTGAATTATAGCTTTAAATTTAACCTCCCCTCATAAAATAAATCTTTTAGTATCAAATTTCCAATAAAAGGCGATCTTTTTGAATTATGGCGACGTAATCCAAACGAATAATACGATCGAGCCAATTGATAGATTGTTTCTCATCATGCCGCATATCCGATACCAAGTTTCTGGATTAACGATTTATCTTTCTACGATTTTATGCAACGACAGGTATTATAAAATAATTAGGTTATAATATATCTAAATAGATAAAACACAGACAACTGGTTAGTGAATAGAAAAGGGAAAACAACTCAAAATTAATTTAGAATAAATAAACTGAAACTTTTTGCTAATGAAGATCCTTTACGATATACTGGTTCCTTTAATTAAATAAGTTATGGTATTATTTTACACCAAAAAATACTTATAAAATAAATTTAATTAATTAAGTTTTCAAATTAAATTTTCAGGCAAAATTAAAATTAACTTCTTTATATACAGGGTGGCCCATTACTTCGAGGAAATTCGATATCGTCGTTGTCGACGAAGATATGAATAGAAGTTTTATATAAATGTTGCATGGGTTATAAAGGTGTATATTCTAAAAATATTTTGATTTATACAGGGTGACAATGGAGGTTTTAAATTGACCACCATAGAATAACTAACTGAAAGAAATGAATACTCCTATGTTAAAGCCTGGAAACACGCGCTCGACGCGATCCAAGCGGGCTACTGGCAGAACTAAAAGTTCGCGCCATATTTTTAAATGGACCTTTACTGTCAGTTCATAAGTTTTTTACTTATATTTGGTAATTTCAATCTAGATTATGAACTTATTTGTAACAAAACATTTTACAAAATAAAAGTAATGTATTTTGATACAAATAAATTAATAATCTAGGTTGAAATTATCCCTGAAATTAGAATAAAACACGAAAAATCTGTAACTTTATTATTTTATTATAACATTGTTAAAATTACATAATAACACATTCAACACTATACAAGTATATATAAAAGTTATCAGAATTTATACAATCAGTTATAAGTAATTATAAAAAAGGTTATAAATTATAAATAAATAATTCATTATATAAAAGACATATAGTTACCGTGAATATAATTTGGTATAACTTTAATCTCAACTTTAATGACCTATTCAAATAGAAACATCTTACAATTCACATTATATAATACACAAAGCCAAGGGACAAAATTGTTATTAAATCTATTCTCGATGACTCGAAGCATTTTTTTTTCAAATAAAACAGGACATATAGGGCTTATAAATAATACAAGGGTATAGAAAATATATAAATAAGTAAATACAAATATATTTTCAACCTAATGATTAATGATTATACTCGTTTAAATAAATAAATGATCTTTTTAAAATTACTTGTTTGTCTTTGCAAATTTGTATATTTAATATTTATCTAAAAGCGTACACTTACATAAATTACTGCACAACCTTTAAAATTAAGCTTTTAATATGTTATACAAATTCTTGATTCGAATAAATACACTTAAATAAAACTTTAAAATTAATGATCTTCCAAATTTCTGAGACAGCCATTTTGTTGAAAGAATTTGTTTTGATTATGAGAAATTTCATAAAAATTATCACAGGGATTAATTAATCTTATATATGAAACTACTTGGCTTTTAAATTTCACAATCCTATCGTCCAAAATACTCTAAATTCGCAAAAATCCGTAAATATTCCCATAAAAACAAATCACAATTCACTTCCACTTCACAGAAACTGACAGACATTGCCAGATATGGAATGACGTTTATTTTTCAATTTATTTTACTGATCTAACTGATCCGGGTCACTTAGAAATTAAATTTTTATTAAATTATTTAATTATAATTGTTTCTGGCGAAAGCAACTTCATATCAATGTTTATTCATAGGGTAACAAAGCACATCGCTGTAAAATTATCAACATTTTATATAAATATTTATATTTTTCAACTACTCCAACTACTCCAATTACTCCACAGAGAATCAAACGAATTGTTAATTAAACTATACTCTGTGGATGACTTGATAAAATCATGATGAAATTAAAGTCCCTAGATGAATATCTAGGGACTTTAGATGAAATTTCTACGCAGCGCCATCTATCCCTCTACTGGCAGAAACTCCGCCGTGTTTCCAAAATTCAAATGGCACTTTCATCCGCCTGTTGACCACCCTCATTTTTCTGTCAAAAATTGGGTTCAACATAAAATTTCTCATATAGAACACTATTTTTATTTAAAGCACTTGCGGTGTTGCCATGCTATTTTCCCTTTATATTGTCAAGACTTAAATATAGGCCAACCTGGATCTACATCAAATTGGGAAAAATCATGTAAAATATAATTCTAGTAAACCAATTTGATGTAGATTCAAGGGAATCGTTCGCGTATACGTCGACCTGAATATGTTCTTATAATAAACATTGTTAATTAAACAATTAAAATCAGGTCGATGTAAGCGTGATATTCCGGGGCTAGCTCGTACTAAATATCGGTGCTGGAAATATACAAAGGAGATTTTTGAGCACATACCCGCCGATAATTGGGACGAGCGGAAAAATATAAGATAGTGTGCTGAAGACAGGGGAGTAAGTTAGTCCATCGATGTGAGCCGTATTATACAGTTAGTAATTCGCGTCATCAGTCCGTTAGTAGAAGACAGCGCAGACTGAAGATGTTCCTGTAAGTACTTAGTTAACTAAACCATTAAGTCTTGGCATTCCCCAAAATTGTATTATACTGTGAACTTTATGTTAAATAAATGTGTATTTTATTCAATGGTTGTTTTGATTGAGAGAGAGAACCTGGTATAGCGACCCTAGCAAACAACCCCCAGCTAGGTCGCGACAATATAATATTTAGTTAAAAACAGTACATCCAAAAAGTGGCTAAAACCAGCCCATACAGCACATCAAATCACATTTACGATGTGTTTACATTATTAGATGTCGACACAGGGTGACAAAATTCCCCCGATGTAAATATGCTACGTTTACACATTGTAGTTCAACACGTATGCACAAAGGTTAAACGTCCGCCTCACAATGTAGCCACAGTATAGCATTTACGTATACACAAAGTAAGGGATACACAGTGTGCCGTAGGATACACAGTGCTTGTGTATTACGTTTAAAGTATGTTTACCATAGACTTAAAATAAAACATAGACTGAGCATCTCATTCATAAATAGCTGGAACATGCGGTCAGACACTGTCTTGTTATTGTTGTGTTATTGTTTTAGGTTATAACGAGTGCGACACGAGCGATAGATAGGTTGTCTCTGTCGTAACGGTCGTTCTCTGACGACTCTGCCGAGAAACACAACACAAACTTTCGTTTCTCAAGTACACCTGAACTCTCCGTATCATAGCCGGGTAATTTTTTTATTTTAATGAAGCTATAATTAAATTAAAAATATATCGTATTTAAACTTTTTTATATTTTATTAAGATTTAGGACAGGTTTTTTAAATATAAGTTTAGAAAAAACAATTTAGAGTCCAAAAAGGATAAAAATAATAAAATACACGTTATAGAAGAAATTTTATAATTGAAATTAGGTAATTTTTGAAATTAATAATAAATTATTAATTTTAGTCAAACATTTACAACCCCTAATATTAATCAAAACAGGATCTATTCCACAGATATAATAGAATCGGCGACAGGGAGAGAAAAAAAAATATGATTGTTGTAATTTTTTTTCTGGTTAAGTGATGTCTTATTATGTAAATTAGAGAAAACATAAATCTGTTCCATTAAAGCAAGGAAGTGGATAAAATAAAAACTACATTTATTTAACTCGGTACTGTCTTTATTATACCGGGTGCGTCTCAAAAGTGGCTCATCCCCATAATTTTTTTATATTTTTAAATAAAAAAACAAGATTTAGTATGTTAGTATATGAAATAAATTAGGATTGATTGACGCATTCAATTGTTTTTGGTCACTTCCTGTTTCACCGGAAATGACCATCATCAAAGTAAATGACTTTTAATTTTTAAACGACACCCTCGGTATATTTCTACTTTATTCGATAGAAAATGACACTCTGAATAGAATGACATACCATATGTCAACTTTTGGCATTTTCGCATATGGTTTAATTATAATTGTAACACGCGGTTCATAACGACAATTTGACTCGAAATACCAAGTGTGTGGTATCAATATATTCATAAAAAAATGCTTTTTCCAAATATGCTAATGAGTCACCCTTGTTCCATTTGAAAAAATTGACATATGTATGATTAAAAATACGATTTGTACATATTTTAACCGACTTAGACAAGACACGAAACCTATTAGACGATCAAAACTATTTTTCCAAGGCTCCTTGATTAAAACTTAGTGTTTTTAACAACACCATGGCACCCTGGATTGAAATTTAAAATACGATTTGTTTTTCAGCGACAATGTCAAAAGTTGACATATGATATGTCATTCTATTCAGAGTGTCATTTTTTATCGAATAAAGTAGCAATATACCGAGGTTGCCTTTAAAAATAAAAAGATGTAATCATTTCGGTGAAACAGGAAGAGACCAAAAACAACTGAATACATCAATAAATCCTAATTTATGTCATATACCTATAACATACAAATCTGTTTTTTTTATCTGAAAAAATAAAAAAGTTATAGGGGGTGAGCCACTTTTGAGACGACCCGGTATATTAAAAAATATTGTTTCATAATGTAATATCAATTTAAAATTCTTGTATGTTATTTTATATGCTCAAGATAATTTTAGAATAAACCATATTTTTAATAAAATCATTATTAATTATTAACAGGGTTATAATTATGACTTTGTTACAATGTAAGTAAGTAAATAATGTAATGAGAAAAAATTCAGATTTTACATTTTACTAAAATATTATCTAAATAAGCGCCTTTCTACAACAACGCCACTGGCTCCCAATGGGCAAATTGAGAGTTGTCTACCGGTCGAAAGTCGTTTCAAGACTTAAATGGATTATTTAAGTCAAATTTCTTGCAAATTTGGCACTGGCGAACCATATTTTATAGTTCTTGAACAGAAAAAGTCAATAAAATAAACACTTAAGGACTACAAACTAAGAAAATGCGTTAATACAGCCGGGGACATAGCGGCATCAAAGCTTTACCGCACACTTGCCACGCGTACTACAAGGTAATAAATGAATGAATAGGCTCCCTCGCCTCTAATCGGTGTTATCATATTGTAAAGAACTTATCCTTTTTAAACAGTATCCGACTTATAATTTAGTAGTATAAGGACTATTTAATACATCTATGGAATATTAAAACCTACTTTATTAAACTGTAGTATTAATATCTCAATATATGTGTATAACAAGAAAAAAAATATTGATAATATTAAAGACGTGACAACATAGGCTGGATGAGGAAGGCTCGGTCGACTGTACCCAGAAGTAAACATGTGTACAAAAAAGGTTGTTTGTCCGCGTTGAGATGTAAATAGTGTAGTCTATATTTTATTTTAAGTCTATGATGTTTACACATTGCAGTTGTGACTACCGCGTGTATACGTATGTATTTTGCTTCGTATATACATCTTGTGCTAGATAAAACTACTTCTTATGAACGAATTTAGGAAATAATAAAAGTAAAAAAACCTAACTTTTCGTTCTTTTTAAGAAATATTTATTCAATGGCACCAATTATATTTTTTTAGAACGAAAATTAGGAATGCAAAACTTTGTATTTTCCAAAAGTATCTCGATCGTAAGTTCAAGAGAAGTAGCCTTAAAATTGTTCCATTTTTGTTTTGTATTAAATGTACCATTTTTCTTCCATAAAATGGATTAAGTGGTTAAAAAATAAAATTCTTATATTTCTTTATATCATGGAACGCAATAGCGCAAATAACACAATAATAATAATTATTTACACTGCAGAAACCAGAAGTAAGAAAACACTGTAAAAGAACAGAATTTGTATCAAAATGTATTAAAAATATAAGTACCTAGTATAACAACATATTAAAATAGAAACACTGGTATATCGCTACGATTTGGTAGACCTTGTTTAGTCATTTTTTTCTCCTCTTTTCCCTCCAAGCAGTTGGTTTATTAGCATACTAATTCATCAAGCACTCTGTTGGACTTTGTTGTATCTTATTTCGAGATTAACAATCTCACCCTTAAATTTTATATGAAACTGATTATTGAATATTAAACATATCTGTATATTGATCCATCAATAACTTACCGAATATCAGTGTAAGAATTCTTTAAATCTTTCTTTTTCTGGTCCATTTAGATTTTTATTATTTCCAAATTAAAAAAAATTATATTGCAGAGCTAACGCAGATAACCTCTTTATCATTATACGAGAATATTTGGAGTTTTCATTCATTGGAGTCAAAATTTGGTAAATTGGGTATTGAGTAAGGGAAGAGTCGCTGCTATAATATTAATAATACTCTTAGGAAGGCGTAACAAGGTAATAAACTTGTATTTACCTTAAAATCTCTTTTAAACTACACACAAACAGAACATTTATATAGAGCTTCCGAATGATAAAACAATAATGGCTGCTAACACATACCATTCCTAGAAAGAAGAAAGGAAAGAGGACACATAAGATACACTTGGTCGGTGTATCTACGCTGAGGCTATCCGCGCATGCGCACACCTTCATTTCATGCTAGAATGTAGACACAACAGTACTATTACAAAGAGTCTATATATATTTATATTATGTGTATACGTCACATTTTTACAAGGTGTGTACTATAGGCACAACTATGACACGAAGTATCATACATACATATGACTTATACATTGTATGTCTCATATACCGATGTCAGATTTCATCATTTTAATAATTATTTGTTACGTTACAAAAAACTCTTTAGAATCTTGAGTGCATACGGTATACAACTAGTAAACACTGTATCACACAATTTTATCAATATAAACCTGCATGTATCTCATATGTATATGTTAGAACTAGATGAATACTTAGGTTCACTTTAACATATGTTGTTTCTCATGTGTCTTCCTTGTAGAAACGTAATTTCATTTGGACGTGCTATATGGGAGGAGGGTACTAAACCAACAGTAGGTACTACCTTCTAATTAGTGATGGGATAACTCAATGAAAAGTGAGGTTGCTGTGTCTTCTTTTGGTGGCTTTGATACACACATAAACACAGTCCGAAGGTGCTAAAGTGTCTAAAAAAATTAAAAAATTATCAATATACAGGGTGGCGCCTCATACGACGCGGAAGCTTCAAGACGGTAGTTTATATTGAAATGAAATTTTTGGAGCATATGTAGGTTAACTGAAAGAATTTTATTAAAATATATGAGTTCTACAGAGTGTCATCCAAAAAAGTTAGAAATCAAAGTTGTGTTTTTTGTAATGGAACACCCTAAAAAAAGTTTTTGAAAAGACGTAAGGTTTTTGACATATTTCACATTCTGTGAAAATGAAGAAAAAACTTTAAATTTCAATATCAGCTACCTAAATTGTAAATTACCCTGTAGAGCAACTTTCAGTAGTAAAATATAAGGTTAAGAATCATTAGGTGGTTTTGATAAAAATCTTTTTCTTTCCATTTGTGAGATCAAACAGACAAAAACTAAATGTAATCTGGTATTAACAAAAGCCTTAAACGTCACAAGCAGACAGCAATGTAATTGATAATGTCAGAGCCAAAAGAAACTGATAAAATGGAGAGATTTTTCTTTGGCATTTCGAACGTTCTGATTGCTTACGTGAGATAAAACAGAAATAAGGTTCGCAGAAAAACACAGGATTTTACAATAATATTTCTTAAAAGTTTAAATGAAAAATAAAGTCTTTGATGTTCTAACAAATTTTGAAATAACAAAAAATAATAAATAATATTTATATACCTTTATTTTCTTCAGTTTTACCTCATTAAGTAAACGAGGTCTTGATATAATTTCATTCTAACAGAACGTAGACGTATTTTTTTTTGTAGACGTATATTTAACGTTTAAAAAAAACAAAAATGTTGCCAAAGAGTGCCGATGTTAATAACGTTAATTTTTAGGTCGTACGTTGCATTTATTAAAATGGTTCTTATGTATAAACCCTGTATATACGAATCTTTTTTAAATTACTTTATGGTAAACATCACGCAAACTAAACATTGCGAAACAAACCTAATTTGTAAAGTAAACTTCGTTTCCAAATTATCTTTTGTGCTAAATTTACACGGTTTGAACAACGGAAGAACTTAAGAAAGTTATTATTGCTCGAAAATCGCTTAATAAGCAAACTGTGTGAAGCAGCTATATTTATTATCTTTTCTATCTAAATTTAGAGCATTTTAATTGTTTGCAATTAAAATCTAAAACTTTTTTTTAATATTTCAAAATCTTATATACAAAAAATGGGGTGTGTGTAGCGCAGCCGATCAGAGCAATAAAAAAACATCTTTAGAAAAACTTGAGCCCGTTAGATTAAGGCAAGGTAAGTTAATAACATGCAAAAAAGAAGTAAAAACTGAGACGCTTGTGGGATATAGACACCAAGGTCTTTTACCAGCAGACTTATAAGTCTAATGAGTCATGCTGTGAAACTTTTTCTTCGAGTCATGCATGCTCGTATACCGGGTGTTGCATCGTCGGACGGGACATAGGAAATCCCATGTAAATTTTAATGGGGTCAATTATGGGCTTCCCTAATTATTTTAGAGAATAATTCTATTTAGGTTTATTGAAGAGCACTAAAACCCACATTCAAAAGAATAACTTTAGATATTTTTGATTAGCTCGTTTACGAGTTATCGCCGATTTCTTTTTAAATATTTCTCCTTTCTTATGGCCCTGTATTTACTTATGAGCACCAGTCAAGGTAAAAGATAACTGTCAAATGAAGTTGTCATTTCAGAAATTTACCTATTTAGTGCTTTATTATTATTGAAAACTCATTCCTATATCAGACAAATTAATATAAATACAAATTAATATGAATTAATATATGAAAGTAAAATAAAGTAATCAATTACAAGATTAATTATAGTATTATTACAATATTCAATAACTTATTAATTTAGGTACTATTAAATGACAACTTCATTTGACAGTTATCTTTTACCTTGACTGGTGCTTATAAGTAAATACAGGGCCATAAGAAAGGAGAAATATTTAAAAAGGAATCGGCGATAACTCGTAAACGGGCTAATCAAAAATATCTAAAGTTATTCTTTTGAATGTGGGTTTTAGTGCTTTTCAATAAACCTAAATAGAATTATTCTCTAAAATAATTAGGGAAGCCAATAATTGATCCCATTAAAATTTACATGGGATTTCCTATGTCCCGCTCGACGATGCAACACCCGGTATACTCGAAATGTGAAGAAAAGAGCGGAGAGACACAGTTCTGCTTCATCAAGGGACTGGGTACGAGAGAGGCTTTGTTTTCAATCAAGCTACTGATCCAGAAGTTTTATGATCAACGCCAAGATGTCTTTGTGTGCTTTATCCGAAGGCTTTCGACAAACAGACGCCAGAGACATCAGAATCATACAGAAATAATATTGCGGAACCAAACCGCGGAGATAGGAGTTAACAAAAACTTATCCACAGACACCTTCAATGTGTGTAAAGGAGTCCGCCAGGGCTGTATACTGTCACCAATACTTTTTAATATATACGTCGAAATGATCTTTCCAATGGCCCTGGAAGGAGAAAGTGGAGGAATTAAAATTAACAGAGTTCCAATTAACAATATAAGATATGCATATGATACGGCAATCCTAACATCAACTTCAGAGGATCTCCAGCAAGTAATAAATAAGATAGGGGACATGGGAAATCGTTTTGAATCTTAAAATCAACGCTACCAAGACCAAACTTATGGTAATAGGACGCCAGTCCATAATCAACACCGCATTGACTTTTAATGGAAATATTATAGAGCGAGTACCACGATTTAAATATCTAGGTGCCATGATCAATGAACTATGGGACTGCGATGAAGAAGTTAAACTTAGAACGAATTATGCAAAAACAACATTTTTCAAACTTAAAAACTTCCTATTAGCACTCAGTCTCCCGCTAGCACTTATAGACTACGGGTACTAAAATGCTACATATGGTCCATCTTACTATACGGCGCAGAAACGTGGTCTCTCGAGGCTAGAACCCTGAACCGTATCGAGCTTAAATAAAATATAGACTACACTATTTACATCTCAACGCGGTCAAACAATCTTTTTTGTACACATGTTTACTTCTGGGTACAGTCGACCGAGCCTTCCTCATCCAGCCTATGTTGTCACGTCTTTAATATTATCAATATTTTTTTTCTTGTTATACACATATATTGAGATATTAATACTACAGTTTAATAAAGTAGATTTTAATATTCCATAGACAATTACGTAATTTCGATTATAAAATTTCTACTATAACGTGTATTTTATTATTTTTATCCTTTTTGGACTTATGGACGTTTTTTCTAAACTTTTATTTAAAAAACCTGTCCTAAATCTTAATAAAATATAAAAAAGTTTAAATACGATATATTTTTAATTTAATTATAGCTTCATTAAAATAAAAAAAATACCCGGCTATGATACGGAGAGTTCAGGTGTACTTGAGAAACGAAAGACAGTGTTGTGTTTCTCGGCAGAGTCGTCAGGGAACGACCGTTACGACAGAGACAACCTATCTCTCGCTCGTGTCGCACTCGTTATAACCTAAAACAATAACAAAACATTGTCTGACCGCATGTTCCAGCTATTTATGAATGAGATGCTCAGTCTATATTTTATTTTAAGTCTATGGTATCGAGGCTTTCGAAAAGTGGACTCTCCGGAGACTCTTACGTGTGCCATGGACCGCACATGCCACCAGCGAAGAAGTTTTAAGAACTGCAGGCTATGAACGAGAAATACTTAGCTAAGTTAAAGAAAGAAAAGTTTCCTACCTCGGCCATATCCTTAGAGGAGACAAATATTACATTTGTCTACATCAGCGACGCAGCCACCATATTTAGAAGAGCTGAAAACGGCACTCTACATATTATATGAAGAGTACAGACAATCAGGGCCGGTGGAAGGAAAATATTGAGACCGGGCGAGTACCCTATCACAGCGCCCACACCCCCCCACCCCCCCTTAACAGTTATTATAACTCTCTTTTTCCTTCAGTCCTATACTTTAACTACAAACTAAGCATGTTTATGCTACTTTAACAATAAATTTTCACTTAAAGATACTTCAAAATTCTTCTCTTCATTCAATTTTAGTCTGCGATTGTTGTTTTTTCTACACCGGTCTCGAAAGTGACTCACTCCTATAATTTTTTTAATTTTTTAGATAAAAAAACGAGTTTTGGTATGTTAGTATATGACATATATTACGTTTGATTCACGTATTCAATGGTTTTTGGTCACTTCCTGTTTGACCGGAAATGACTAAAACTTTTGATTTTTAAATGCACCCTCGGTATATTTCTGCTTTATTCCAAAAGAAAATGACATTCTGAGTAGAATGGCATGTCATATGTCAACTTTTGACATTTTCGCTTAAAAAAATCGTATTTTAAGTTTTAATCTATATTGCCAGGGCTGTGTTAAAAATAAACAATAGGAGGAGAAACTTCTGAGACGCACTCGGTATATAGAGCATAAGAAATATAATTCCAACTTCGGCAGTCGCGTTCTGGTATAAGTGATCTTTGAAAACATAACAGTATTTAATTGCAAGCAGTTGCATTATTTTTTATTATATTTTATTATTAAGAATTTCAGAAAATTTTCCTTTCTTTTTCACAAACAATTACATATTTAGTGCAGAAATTATGATCAGACAGTTTTGTCGGCTGCAAAATGAGGATTAGCCAATGTTTGAGATGCATTAAGAGAGAGATTTTTTTTTAGATTTTTTGAGATGCATTATTTTTTTTAATTTTTTTTTATCTTTGTGTGATTCCTCTAATGAGAAAATTCTACGATTTTGCTACCATTTTCAGTGTATTACTACATATTCAATCCGGAACAATCAAAACCACCAAAAGATTGATATCTTTCCCACTACTATTAATAAATTAATTTAATTAATGAGGCAAACTTATAAGTTTTTTTTGATAATAAGGATATCGGGATCCTCTTCAGCTTCTTGCGAATGAATATTTGCCGCATATAACTTTAGGGCATATCAGCCACTAATAACAAATAAAGGGAGTGGAAGTAGAAAAAGTGCAATTTTGAGCGGTCAGTCTAAAACTGTTAATTTTGCTGGCTCTTGACCCAAAACATTGTTTAGAAATTTAGAAAAACGAGAATTATAGAAAGAAGGATTATTTACAAAAAGTTGTTAGCTTTTGAGTTATAAAAATGCCACGAACAATTCGTCGCTAAGCACTTACGTTACGTTTGGTTTCATATTCGCTACCAAGAATACATAAAAACCTAACCAAACTACCTAATTACAAATGGATTCATAATCACTCCTCGAATATAACTATAAGTGCCTATTTAATTTCATATTATAATAATTCTGAATCATTAATCCAGACATCAGTTTGTCAACGGAAGTCACTTTCTTGATATATCTGAATAAAATACTCGGAAAACAACGAGCGCCTTCAAAATTAGGTAGATTTATGAAATAAAATGTCTATAAAAAGTAACTCGCAAAATATTTTTTTAATTTTCTAGCTGGTTTAATCATAAAACTGTACTGTGGTTCCCCCCAAACTCAACCTTATCAATATTATTCTACTAAAAATCGAAATGTGAATATAAATTTTACAAACAAAAAACGATTTTAAAGTGGCTGACAATCGGATACGTGTTAAGAATGGCGGATTTCTGTGTCCGACTTAATATGAACTACCAATATACCAATTCCGACCGGGTCTCCAACATTAGTCGTCTCACACGACCGAAGTCATCAAACCGGACGAACGGCAATCGTATTATGACGTATATAATTCCAACGTACGCTACGTAACCTCACTTTGCGTTTTGCGTATCAATGATTTGTGGATTTGTGCAACTATATTTTAGTTTTTGTTTTCTCGTTAAAAAAATGGGCAGCCACTTTTTTAAGCCTAACCTCACATGTCGGAGGAGGATGGGGTCTGCTGGTATCCTAAGCTAAAAAATGAAATTAAGATGCACCAGTGTAATGCAGCATCTCTTCCGGATAAAAAGCATTTACGGGTGGAGGCAAGACATCACTACTATTATTATTTTGCAAAAGCCTCGACCTCTTTCTGTAAAATGTAGATGAATGTCTAAATGCCTTTTTAGTGTTTTTTAGGCATAATAAAAAATTTAAATTTGTTTACAAAAACTTTTTATTAGGTTATGTTCATGATGTTCATTAGGTCGCAAATGCTACTTAATGGGTTGTATTTACGGACATAAATAGAGATACGTAAATTAGGTTATAAATATGAACATAAAATACAACAAAATATAATTGGACGTTAGTTTAGGGATTATCTATTCGGACAACGGGTAGATGTCGGGCTAGTTCAAGTATATGTACGTCGTGCAAGCCAACGTGGGAACGACGTTGGGAAATTAATAAAAATGGTACGTTGTTATTTTGTACGTCGACAGATCGTTGGATTTACCGACTCGGATCCAACGACGTCGCTTTTAATAGAAAAGCGACGTCACCGGTCGTATCACGAGCACCCGACGTAAATTTGCACAAAGTCTGACGTCGCTTCAGGTCAGATTTAGTTCGAAGTCAGATAGATGCTACTTGGGGTGTGGCTAAGTACAAAGCACAGGAGGAAGAAGAAGCTTTTTAATTCTTTGTTGGTGTATGAAATTAATTGAATGATTCAACTTCGAATCGATATTTTTAATATAGGTTTGAATTTTGTTCCAGAATAAAGAGGTAAAAATATCAAATTGTCCTGACAATAAGAGACGCGGTACTATTGCAGTGTCTGATTTGGCGCCTGTCCGAATTAGAGAAGTTCTACTGTATATAGGAAAAAATAAAAACGATTTTACAATATTTCGTATTTTTTCGAATATTTTCAGAAGTGTCCCAAATTTCTCTTATAGTTTCCGAAATCAAAATACCAAACCTCGAATTCGTAACGCCCTGTATCATCTATAAAAAAAACAACGTTTTAGCAAACATTCAAAGCACGGAAGTGCTTTTCTCTCAGCATGTTATGTAAAGCAACCGGATATAAATATAAGAGCTTGGTCCCAGTCCATTTGGCTTGAAAGCGCCACGACATCGCAACGGCATATAAGATATCAATTTTGCGGAGAAAATCCCCGAAAACAAACAGAAGCTTCGATTTTTATGGGAAATGACGCCAGAGGGCATTGACCACGCCATGCCTCTCCGTCGATCGTTTGTTTTCTCTAGACAGACAGATTTTTCATGAAGTATTCTTTTTTCGATGGAGTAAAGACGGCATCGGCATTTTAAAGTAAAGGAGATGCTTAAGGCGTGTTTTTACCAATTAAGTTAACTGATTAAGTCAATAACGCTGTATTCCGTTGCAAAACTAGGCGAACCAGACCGGTAAACTGCGGTAAAGAGCGATTCCTGAAAAACATTGGATTTGTAAAATACTGGAAATGTCAAATTTTGACGTTTTCTAAATTTCAATACCTTTATTATAAAATTTATCTTTTATGCATTTTTAATAGACCTATTCTCTGCTTTTACGTTGGCTTCTTCTTTTCAATGGAGTTTAATATTGAAAAGTACTGTAGAGCGTTTTTTTATAAACATTACCACTGCAAACGGCAGCTTTTCATCGGAGAGCAGTCGTGGATAAGGTATTTCACTGGAAAGAACTAATTAATAACAATAAACAAAAAAATACAGATATTAGGCGCCAGGCATGTACAGAGAAAGAAAACACAGTTGTATATTACTTAAAACTAATGACTATATTTATTCATGATGAACTGTGATGGTAAATAGCATTATACAATTTTAATAATTATTATAGTGGTTATATGTCAACGAAAGTGGTGTTAAGAATTGTACTAAATATCTATGAAAACAACTATGATAAAATACAAGACATGTAACGTTTAAGAGAATATATGAAATGTAGCATTACTTTAATTAATTTGATATATTTTATATGGTGTTAGTGCAATAATAATATCTATAAAAAAGTAATACCATTACAAGACGTAATGCAATGAAACCTAAGATCTAAATTATATTTTAAATATTAAATCGAGATGAATGTTCTTAACAATCTAACCACTAAACATAGTCTGTACGATATTACTTAAGATGTACGTTATTGTTTAAGACTGAAAATCGACTGAAAATCTGAACCTAAATCTACACTTAGCTGTTCTTGAGGCAATCCTGTTTCGAAGAGTAGCAGCGTGAGGTAGGCTCATATCTCTGCACTGTCTCTCGGCTATCCTGTTGGCCAATACAACAAAAGGGACAAGAATGAGGACACCATGAATTGGAACAGCCGTAACTACTAACTAGCTTATGGATGGGAACGAAGCAGCATGGGGCTCAAGCTACATCCACACTGTGGCACTTTATATGCAAGAAAAATCATTCCTACTGGGGACACTCGTTCACAGGACATCCGTACATAGGATAATGGTACAAGGGAACACTACCCGTACCTTGGACCATAACTTAGGACTATAACCTTGGAAATAGTCCGTACCTTGGAATCAATACATAGATATGGGACACCTGCCCATACCTTGGACACAGTCCGTCCATAAGATAACGGTACAGGGGAACACTACCCGTACCTTGGATACTACTAGGACCTTGGATAATGCCCGTACCTTGTAAATAATCCGTCCATAAGACCCTAGAATTACTTTCGAGGGCTCAATAATAAACAAAGAAACTGTCCTTTCTTCCATGTAACATTCTGGAGGACAAAAGCAAAAGAACACCAATGTGCCAGCAAAATACAAATACGAGTTAAGTTGGGACATCCAAAACTCTACCCTAAAAATATGCAGTAATAATATCGAATCTAAAAGGATAATATTTCATCTTTACCTGTTGCTTTGAAATAGCAGCTGATTCAGATTATACAGCAAGATTTAAATAATCACCATTTCTAAAAGCCGGAATGGTTAGGTTAGGCCTTTGGGTTAGGCTACAGAGCGCTAAAAGCAAAAGTCAGTCGACAGCACAGAGAGTTGACAGAAGCGATGTTGACAGCGCCTCCACAGAGCGATAACAGGGTTGTGTCAAACGATAACAGGGTTGTGGACTAGAGAACGTAAAAATTACGCGTCAAATAAACTATCCGGCCTGAACGAGAGGGAATCCGGTGATGATAGGCCAGATATCATATATTATGTATAAAAAAGACATGTAACGAACTAAAAACGTTACAGTACTGTTAAACTCGTTAGACAACTCAAGTGAAGATTTGCAGGTCCAATATTAAAATAGATCAATAATAAATAAACAAATCTAATCAATATTTATATTTTTATAGCTTACAAAATATTCACCATTACTTGTCTTGTTTCTCATGTTTTCTTTAAATGTTCCTGATGTTAAGAAACAATGGCTGCATGATAAGTTTAAATAGTCCTAAAAAGTCATTCTATTTAGTTAACGAAATTAATTTACCTTTACTACCTACCTCCATTACTATTGGAATAAATACAAAATATTATTACGAATTTTAGAAATGAAATGAGAATTTCACTCGAACTTCCAATATTTGCTTAATTTCAGTGGCGGACTAAGGGGAGGGCGGAAGGGGCGGTCCGCCCCGGGCCCCTTCTTCTAGGGGGCCTATTCTATTATATTTATATCTAGTAATCTATGTATCTAGTAATATATGTATATCTAGTAATTATGTAATATGTTAAGTAATGTTCCAAGGTAACTAGTACCTATATAATAATTTTATTTACTTTTCTATTAGTGTTAAGTTAGTGTTTATATATTTACATGTAACATATTTTAAGTAATTTCTTATAGTCTATTATTAGTTATCATAAAAATACTGTTTTTCTATACTTAAATAACATATGATTTCTTAGTAGTTTTACGCTCACTATGACCAGACAGTTAAGTGCTTGTTTTAACTGGTCACACAGAATTTTCCCACTAATACATTAAAACTAAAAAATTGTCTTTTTATTTTCTTCATCATGAATATTTATATAAATATCATATCACATAATATACAATATTGGATGTATACCATATACCTATAATTTTCAAGATTTTATTCCTTGGTGTAAATTCTGTATTCTTATTGAGTTGACCGCTCTATATAAAGTTGATACTCCATGTTTTATAGTTTTATTTAGAATAATATTTCACAATACACATTCTATGATTATTGCGTTTTTACTGCTTCCTTATTTCTTCTCGTCTAGATGACATTCTTCTCTATTCTTTTTTTTCTAGTCTGCTACGTAAATCAGCGACTGACAATTTTTGCCTTTACTTTTCATTCTCTACCGTCAATAATCTCACTTATCCATCTTCAATCTTCGGAATATATCCATATAATAATTCAGGAGTTTTTTTCGCCAGTGGATTTATTCACAGATGTATTTATAGCTCTTTCTATATTCTTAATATATGAATCCCATTTGTTGTTATCATCTGCACAAGCTGAAGGCAGTATCATTGGAATAATAATGCTGTTCAACCATTTATGATTGCATCATACAAATTCACCCAAATGTTCTGCTATTAAAATGGACACCCTCTTGATAATCTGGCTTATTGTAGGTTGGCTAATACCAAGCATGTCTCCATTTAATATCTAAGAAAACTACAAGTCGTATAAAACCGTAAACAAATTAGTAATTGAATAACGGGGAGAATGGGTAAACCACGATTGGTAGGTTTTGCAAGTCTTCAATTTATAAGAGGTAAAATAGTTTCTGTAATTGTAGCCTTGTTAAACCTATATCGGCATAAATCCCCCCTCGCTAAACATTTCTATTGGATTTCCTGCATCCCGTATATATCTTTTTGGAACTCGAAGACGATTTTCTTCTTCCACATGGTCCAAAATATCCTCAAACTCTTCTAACATATTCAAAATTCAAAACTGTTTAATCAGACAAAACGGATTTACAAGGGATTTATTTTGTTTACTAAAAAAGTTAGGTTAAGAAACTATCCACAGATAACATAAACTATCCAAAATGACAATCTCCAAAATGAAAATCGCAATCTCCAAAATGACGTTTGCTCGTGTATTCTGTGGATTCCGCTCTCGAGAGCCCAAGACCGTCTTGGCGTCTCGAGATGCAACTATAAATACGGGCCAGTTCTTTGGTCGGGGCCCGTCGCGCGTCGGGTCCCTACGTAAAAACGGCACTGCCGATGAATAACATATTTATATCTACAGTATGTCCGCGGATTGTCTTCATAAAAATTTTTGTTTGTTCTAAAATGGTAATTCCTGTTTATACTTTTCCAAATTTCCATACCGTTTTAGAGAAAAATAAAAAAAACATGAAAATGTAGTTGAATTTTTGAACTAGTAAAAATAAAACGCCTTTCTATGGTAATATAATTTCGTGATAATTTTTTGATAGATTATTATTGACAGAATTTTAATTAAAGTTATATTTTTTGCTGTTTTAAAATGTTAAAAAAGCACAAAATTTATTTAGTTCAAGGCTACGGAAAGGGTGATAATAGTTATCGGAAAATGTGATACTTTTACGTCAAAAAATATGACGTTAATCAAAATGAATTATAACGATCTATCAAAAAATGAAATCGAAATTATATTACCATAGCGTTTTAATTTTTAGGACTTTTAGTTTTTTTAGGAATATTTTGGGGGAAAAATTACATTAAAAAACTACGTTTTTATGTTTTTTTTTTATTTTTTCTAAAATGGTATGGATATTTAGAGAATTAAAAACACCATTTTACAACAAGCAAAAATTCTTATGAAGAACGCATTTTTTCAAAAAGTCAATAATTAAAAAATTTTTCCTCTTGTAAAGACAATCCGGGGACATACTGACTGTAATATACAGGATGTCCCAGAAATAAGTACAATTATTTTATGGTAGTATAGTTCAACCCCAGAAATACGCCTATGAGGTTTTTTTCGCGAAAAAAAACAATTGAAAACTTCGGGATTTTTTTTAGTTTTTAGTTAAAAAACATAATTTTTTGTTAATATGACAACATAGGTATAAGATTAAGTTTACAAGAGCAAATTTTTTTTTGTATATTTTCAAAGTAAAATAACTCCGTTATTTTGGACTTATTTGAAAAACGATAAAGAAAAAATATGGTTCTTTTATCTACCACCCCTTAAAATACTTGGACTTATATTTGTGACACCCTGTATATATATCGATTTTTATTACAATTAGTACAGTACTTTGAATAAGAAGACTAAGGAAGGAGCATATCAAAAATCTTAGGTACACCGCGATGGGCCTCAAATATGGCCGACTTAAATTCCGGTTTATCAGTGTCGTTCAAATTTTATTTAAAAAATGTAAAACTATGATGTAGGGTAGACGTGGGGTAGACTCAATAATTTGTTGTTTTATTTTACGTTGTGAATAAATGTTGGTAGTTATTAAAATTGTTATAAAAATATATAATTCTAATAAAAATAGATAAGTTATAATAAGTATTTATTAACACAAACATCCGATACGCTACTGAAGCAGGTAAGTCAAATTAACGTATCTAAATTCTTTGACATCTAATCTTTGACAAGTAATAAATAAAAGCTAAAATGCAAGAAAAATATACAATTTAGTTAATTTAAGTGAATTTCATAAATGATCGGTTTACTACACGTATGTATATTATATAGTCACTTACTAACGAAAAGTTGTTTCATTATTTCACTCAATTTTTGCCGAGATCTACCGCACGCTACACAACCAACTATTTTAGAGTCTTTTTCGATAAATCGCGATAGTGTCACTGTTAATTTAAGTTCTGCCACAATTTCCATCTAGATTTACTACCTTTATACAACTATCAGTAGTAGAATAAATAATAAATAACATAAAATAAGCTTCCTAAAGACTGACAAATCCACAAAATTTCAAATCAAATTCAAATGTGTCAAATGAATCGTCAAACAGAACTGTCAAGGATCCCCACCCTAGAGAGCTTTTATGGTGGCTTTTCCGCCCACCATGCATGGATAGCATTATGCTCCTTCCTTAGTCTTCTTATTCAAAGGTACAGTATATAAATACTTGAAATTTGTCAACCATTATTCATACGTCATTCAATCTTTACAAAATGTGCAGATCGGGGGCCACGTTTAGCTTTGCCGCCCCGGGCCCCCGACAGGCTTAGTCCGCCACTGCTTAATTTCTGTCACATAAATGACATTGATTGGCAAACAAAACCAGAAAAAAACAGCCTTTTTGCGCTGGTTAGTTTGGTGACAATTATGATAGATATTTTTCAGGAAGCGTGTTCCGTAATAAGAAAGCTTTCAGGAAACCGATGAAAACGGAACATAAAACCATAAACAAGGTGAGTAACGGAATACACCCTTAAATTCATTTCTCATGAGTATATGACCCTATAAACTCGACAAGTCAAATTTATTCATTAATGTCTAGACTACGGTTTAACTTTTGACATTCAAGTGGTGTGTCACGTTTATTAATGTTTATGAAATTATACAGGGTGAGTCTTAAATAAGTGCAAATATTATTTCGACCCCAGAAACATGACTATGAGTTTTTTTTCGGCAAATGTTTTTTTTAAGATTTGGAATTTTTTGAAAATTTTTTAGTTTTTACTTAAAACCCATAATTTCTTCTCATTTCGTCTCATATATTGACTTTTGTCAATGATGAGCATATATAATGAGTTATAACTCAAGAAAAAGGAACACAATAGATCTCTAAGGTCGCAGAGATTAACTTACATTCTACATTCTACTAGGTTAGGTTAGGTTGTAATTTTTATATCACACAGTGTATATTGGTCCTGGAATGAAGTTAGAAATTCGTTTTTCTCAGTCCCATTTTTTCATTACTTGTCGAATGTGCTTTTCAATTTGACCAGATATAATTTCAAATCGATTTCAGAACCAATTTTCTAAAATGTTATTTCCTTCGGCTACACGTTCAATACTTCCCGGCAAAAATAATCTCTTCTTTGTGGTTACTCGACGTACGAAGTTCTAAAGAAACTCTTAAAATGGGTTTACTACATAAGAAACATAATTCTTAATGTAAAATGTATAACTTTCAGCACATTTAATAATATCTTTAATGATCTACAGGGTTGTTCACCACATACGACACGGAGTATTGTAGCGAAACGATTAGATTTTTACAAATTGTAAGTTTTGGGTTCGATGAAGGACTATTAGAGTTACAATTTAAAAATAATTTTACAAGATACGGAGTGTCCCAAATAAGTAAAAAATATCAAAGTTTTATTTTTTTAAATGGAACACCCTGTATATTATTACATTTTTAGTTTCTACGATTAAAATAAAGGTAAATTTGATTAAGGTTTATTATACTTAAACCTTACCGTTTTTGAAATATTTTCAATTTTGTGAAATTACAGTAAAAATTTTAAGGCTTCATTTCTCCAAGGGTATCAAAGTTTTTAATACTAAATATTTACTGAAGTTTATTTACTGATCAGTTATTGTGTTGCAATAATAAAAATAATACTACCTTATACAGAGTGTCTAAAAATTTATTTTAAATAATTATTAGCTTCAAACGGCAATAACTTGTTTAATTTAAATGGAACACCCTCCATATTTTACGAGAATCAGATGCACAATTTAATTGTCTATCAAATTATATTATACCATTTTTTACCTATCTCTTTAAGTTTCCGTAGAAAATGCATTTTTTTGTAATTTAGAATTATTTATCAATATACCCATGGACTATTGACATTTTAGATTATTGTTAAAGATGTACCAAATTTTTAAAGATTACAGATACTAATATTGTCGATATAATTCGTTTATTTCATTAAAAAATAAAAAAAACTGTTTAAATATTTGTTAAAGAAGATCAATTAATATGATTCCAGTATTCAAACTACATTAACTGACTGTTTGCGTTGATTAATAATAATTGCTCCAAATACTAAAAAACTGAATTTTGTATGGGCATTAGACAGTGTGATAAAAAGTAACACCTTAAAAATTATATTTCATTTTTTAATAAATGCTTATTTATAACAACAGCGACTTTAATTTGATTACTTATTATAATATTGATTTCTGACTCAAATCCACATTTATTTATAATAATTTATTAACGAACACAATTAAGTATGTAATTAATTAGTATATAGGCGGAAATAATGGTGTTATATTTAATTAATGGTATACTCTTTTAAACAGACTGGAGGCATTTGAAATGTGGACTCTTAGAAGAATGTTTAGAATCCCTTGGACAGACCTGGTAAGAAATGAAGAAGTCCTTGGAAAAACCGGTCTGACTAGCCGTGAACTATTCGACGCCATTAAGAAAAGAAAGACGTCTTAATTGGGACACATCCTGCGTGGTCCTCGTTATGAATTCCAACGTCTTATCCTACAAGGAAAAATCGAAGGAAAAAGGGGAATAGGAAGAAAAAACGGCTTTCATGGCTCAGGAACATTCGACAATGGACGGGAATACATGACTTTATGTCTCTCCAAAATGCTGCTTTAAATAGAGAAATCTGACAGGATGCAAATGGACGGTCGCCTACGCAGGAATCTGCTTGGCACTTTAAGAAGAAGAAGATACTCTTTTATAAAGATTTAAATAGTTTTCTTTTTGCATACAAATGGGCTAGTAATATTATGGTTTTGCTAAAAACGATAATATTACTAGTCTGTACATTTTGTACATTTGTTGCTTTAAAAACAATCTAAAATGTCAATATTCCATGGATATATTGATAAATGAGGTCTAAATTAAAAGAAAATGCATTTTCTACGAAAACTTGAAGGGATAGGTAAAAAATGGTATAATACAATTTGATAGACAATTTAATTGTGCATCTGATTCTCCTAAAATATGCAGGGCATTCTATTTAAATTAAAGAAGTTATTGCCGTTTGAAGCTAATAATTATTCAAAATAAATTTTTAGACACTCTGTATAAGGTAGTATTATTTTTATTATTGCAACACAATAACTGATCAATAAATAAACTTCATTAAATATTTAGTATTAAAAACATTGATACCCTTGGAGAAATGAAGCTTTAAAATTTTTACTGCAATTTCACAAAATTGAAAATATTTCAAACACGGTAAGGTTTAAGTATAATAAACTTTAATTAAATTTACCTTTATTTTAATCGTAGAAACTAAAAATGTAATAATATACAGGGTGTTCCATTTAAAAAAATACAACTTTGATATTTTTTATTTATTTGGGACACTCTGTATCTTGTAAAAATATTTTTAAATTGTAGCTGTAATAGTCCTTCAACGAACCCCAAACTTACAATTTGTAAAAATCTCATCGTTTAGCTACAATACTCCGTGTCGTATGTGGTGAACAACCCTGTATATAAAATCCTTAAGTGACTGACTTACTGATTAATCACGATCCTGCTCAAACCACTCAACGTAAGAAGCTCAATTTTGGCATACAGGATGACTTTAGGGTGTAGAGGTTCGATAAGAAGGGATTTTTCGAAATTCCAGTTCCAAGGGGGTGAAACCACCCTTCAAATATTACAATATTTTTTAATTAAAAAACGGTCAAGTTTCCGAAAAAACGCTTAAACACGTATATTTTATTTTGTTTTTTTACATATTTTAAGATTTTTTAAAAATATATACAGGGTGTTTCGAAAAATCTGGTCATTGATTAATCACGATCCTGCTTAAAGCGCTTGACGTAAAAAGCTGATTTTTGGAAAATGGATCGACTTTAGGGTGTCGAGGTTCGATAAGAAGGGATTTTTTCGAAACTCGAATAATTGTAAGGGGGTGAAACCACCCCTCAAATATTAGAATATTTTTTATTTAAAAACCGGTGAGTTTTTCGGAAAAACTGTTTTACATATTTTAAGATTTTTTAAAAATTTATACAGGGTGTTTCATAAAATATGACCACAGAGTAATCACGATTCTGCTTAAACTGCTTGACGTTTAAAGCTGATTTTAGGCAAACGGATTGACTGTGGGGTGTAGAGATAAGGAGGGGTTTCTCGAATCTCAAATTCCAAGAGGGTAAAAACGCCCCTCAAATATTACAATATTTGTTATTTAAAAAACAGTTAGTCTTTCGGGAAAACGCTTGGACAGGCATAATTTATTTTGTTTTTTTACATATTTTGAAATATGATTTATTCGACGCGAACGAAATCGCGGATACACGCTAGTCGGACATAAATTAACGAGGTTCAATTTATTCTTTAATTAAAGAAAAAAAATGCTGCAAAATTAAGCAAGAAAAATTCAAAAAACAAAAACCTTTCTCCGGCATCTTATCGCGCGATATTCCGGTTTTTATGTTTTCGAATAATGCTCAATTATTTTTTGAGCAAGGAAACGCAATTTTACAAGCAAATAAAAAGGGGATAACAGAGAAAAGGAGTGAAAACGAGCCCATTAAAGCGAACGACTCGGCCAGTGATTGTTATGGCTTCTGCTAGAATTGCTCCGGCGTAGGAAAATTGTGTTTTATTGTTGCGATACGTGAGAATCGAATTTGAGGTCATTTTTTTCATGGTAAAGCTAAAGTTCATCTATTACTCTGAATGGATAGAGGTTTTTACATCAAATGCTTTTTAGGGCTCCGTACCCAAAGGGTAAAAACGGGAACCCTATTGCTAAGACTTCGCTGTCCGTCCGTCCGTCTGTCACAAAAGGTCTGTCTTATGAACCGTTATAGCTAGACAGTTGAAATTTTTAGAGATAATGTATCTATGTTGCCGCTATAAGAACAAATACTAAAAACAGAATTAAATAAATGTTTACAAATAAAAAAGTACTTTCACTAAACATTATCTTTTAAGTAAGAATTTTACACAGAATCTTTCAAGTCCTCGGTGGCTGCGTGGTTTAAAGCGTTAGGACTTTACGCTGCTATGGCGTTGGAGCCATAGTAGGTAAGGCAGGTTCGAATCCTAATCAAGGCGACTTTTTTTAATCGTTTTTTTTTAATTTTTATATATTTATTTTTTTTTTTTACATATTTATTATTAGTTAATACAATTTTTAGTAATGTGTTTCTTCATTTTTTTTTAAATTACTTATACGCGCATTCAAAATTTCAGCTAAATAGGAAAAAAAGTTTATAATAATATATGGTGTCTATTGTTGTATAGATAATGAATGGTACGGAACTCTTCGTGCGCGAGTCCGCACTTGTCCAATATTTCTTTTTTATTTTTGTGACCTATCTTTAAAATGTTTTGCTTAACGCAAAAAATTTTATTCATTTTAACTACTATATATTGGCTTTAGGTCGTTGGGGTTGCAAAGATGTTTCTAGATTTTGTTCATTATTTTTTATTTTGTGACGACGTTTCGACAGTATATGTTTTTCAAGCCTCTTGAACGTAGATTTTACAGAGTTAAAATTTGTTAAACTGGACAACACAATAACACATGTTAACTATTGTTTTTAATTGTTTTTTGGACATTACACTTTACTACGAGCACGTACGTATTTCCTTGCAGATCGCTCTGTATAAAACTTTTATCGGTTCAATACCCGATTTCTTTTGAATTTTGTTATATATATTTAAAATGTTTTGCTATAACGCATATATTTTATTCATTTATACTACTATATATATATATATATATATATATATATATATATATTTTTGTTTTCACTCTTGGCTTTTTTTGGTCGTTGGGGTTGTAAAGATGTTTCTAGATTTTGTTCATTATTTTTTTATTTTGTGACGACGTTTCGACAGTATATGTCTTTTTCAAGCCTCTTGAACGTAGATTCTTACAGACTTAAAATTTGTTAAACTGGACAACACAATAACACATATTAACTATTGTTTTTAATTGTTTTTGGACATTACATTTTACTACGAGCACGTACGTATTTCCTTGCAGATCGCTCTGTATAAAACACATTTATCGGTTCAATACCCGATGTCTACTGAATCGGGTTATATATATATATATATATATATATATATATATATATATATATATATATATATATATATATATATATATATATATATATATATATATATATATATATATATATATATAGGCAGAAAGTAGTCTCGACTGACTAGTGAGAGAAAATCTAGGATTTAGTGGGGTTGCAGTCGGAAGGGTTTGACAAAGAATTAATACACTTTGTTAATTGTCAAGCTTTCGGAATTTATTTATTCCTTCCTCAGGACATTAACGTGGTACAGAAAATACCTTCATAAAAACTACATTAAACATGGTTTGTGTTGATAACTCCACCGTGAAAGCATCGCTGACCAGTCAACCACAAGGACTCTTATAAGGCGGTTAAGCCGCCAAATATAAGTCAGAATAATTAAGAGATGTTCGCAATAATTAAGAGATGTTCGCGCAAAACAATTGTTTTGCGCCTCCACGCTTCGGATTGAGACGCAAAAAATTCTTTAATTTAAAAATTTCTAACATCTCTTAATTATTCTAATGTTCTAACTTATATTTGGCGGCTTAACCGCCTTATAAGAGTCCTTGTGGTTGACTGGTCAGCGATGCTTTCACGGTGGAGTTATCAACACAAACCATGTTTAATGTAGTTTTATGAAGGTATTTTCTGTACCACGTTAATGTCCTGAGGAAGGAATAAATAAATTCCGAAAGCTTGACAATTAACAAAGTGTATTAATTCTTTGTCAAACCCTTCCGACTGCAACCCCACTAAATCCTAGATTTTCTATATATATATATATATATATATATATATATATATATATATATATATATATATATATATATATATATATATAAATTCGAGGTCAGAACGTCCTACGACGTTGTCCGATGCCTAACTTCCACCCTGCGCGATTTTCCCATTGATCTTCGGTCAGATTTTTCTCGCTCATCGACCTTCTTATTCCTTCCATCCATGTTTTCTTGGGACGTCCTCTCTTTCGTTTACCAGGTGGTATCCAATGAATGACTTGTTTTGGAATTCTTTCATTGTGCATTCTCTGAACGTGGCCATACCATATTAATTGTTTTTGTTCTATATCATTTACTATTGTTCCCTCTATTATATATATAGTTTTTCACTTTCAGTGAGTCGCCATGTTTCACATCCATTGAGTAATATGCTTTTAACTAGTGTCTCGTATATATTATATTTCCTGTTTTTTGTGATTTCAGTGCTCCATAGAATGCCATTTATGCATCTGATAATTCTTCGTGCCTGTATTACTCTGTTGTTTATTTCTCTATCGTCCGTTCCATCTCCTGTAACTATCGATCCCAGGTACCTGTAATCTTCACATGCCCTAATTTCCATATTATTGTCCAAAATAAGATTTTCTGTATTGGCTCCAATGGAAGGTATTTTGTTTTTTCTGTATTTACTGTGAGTATTGTATGTATTCTATGTCATCTTTGTCGTTTGCAATTATGGCCTGGTCGTCTGCAAATTGCAAGGTGTATAGGCATATGTCATTTAGTTCTATACCCATTCCGTTACATTTTCTTTTCCATAGATGTAAGGCCTTGGCAATATAAATTTCAAATAGTGTTGGGGATATACAGCAACCCTGTCGGAGCCCTTTAGTGATAGAAATTTCCTCTGAGAGACCGTTGACCGTTTTTATTTGTGATTTTCCTCTATGGTAAAGATTTTGTACAGCTTTTATCAGAGCTGCGTTAATTCTTGATTCGTGCAATACTTCCCATAATTTTATTGTTGGCACTGTATCATATGCTTTTTGTAGATCATTTTAACAACTACCTACTGTAAATTATTAAATATTGTCTATAACTTTGTTGCTGGACCATCACTAAACTGTGCAGCATTTACAGTAACGTTTACTCTCAAAATTTTATTTGAATCGCTAAAAGCATTTGGAAGAAAATTATAATAAATCGCAAAACAATGAAGACACTCTGTAGCTAGGAAACAAAGCAGCTTGGGACCTATGTTGATACAAAAAATAAATCCTATTTTAAGACGGGGAATGTCCTCACGAGAAATGGCACATGTTTTTTGAAACACCTTGTATAAAATAAAATTAATACGAAAGGTGTATCAGAAATCAACATATTATGAAAAACTAATATTTTTATACTGGAGATCATTAAGGAAGAACAGCTCTTTTAAACGTTTAAATCGGGTAATCTAAATCAGAATTATCCTTGTTTTAATAAAAGCATGTTTAACCTTCCCCCACCACTTTATTTTAGGAGATAGAGCAAAACACTTTATATGAAAAAAATTACAAATTTCTCGATAATTACAATAGTAATATTTAAAATACCTGATCACCTGCATATTTTTGAGAAAAACCCTGTTTTCTGATTGGATATCAGAGAACGTTAGCGTAGTCAGAGATAGCGGACATTTTTGGAACTTGAAAATAATTTCCAGCGACTTCTCTTGGTCGAATTACTTATTAGAATTTTTTTCCCAAAGTTATACGATAAGTAGTTTCTGAGATCCAGCCGGCGTCCATTCTTAGTTGGCCACCCGGTACATTGTAGTAAATAATAACTGAGTTATTATGGGTGCATATAGGTACAAAATAATCACAATTTGAGGTATGTTATTTTTAAATAATAAATAAATAAATAAATAAATGCCTTTATTGTCAAAAAATTTTTCAATTTGTAGACAAAGGTAAACTAACAAACAAAGTAGAAAAAAAACAAGGTACACAAACAAACAAACAAAAGATAATACAAAACATTATATAAATAATATTGTCAGTCTTATTGTTAAAATAAATATTTATAAATGTTTACAATGTCAAAGAACAAAAAATTTAAAATAATATTCAAAAATATTTAGCCAGTTTATAGCAAAATATCAATGACCTGTAAATAAATTAATTTCGATGTCATTAGTAAATAGCAATAGCAAACATTAGACCAGTGTTTTCAAGATCAAATTCGATTTTCAATTCAAATATAATTCATTTACGGCGTAGAAAGCCTTGTCTAGTAAATAAGAGTTCAATGCTTTGCGAAATGAAAAAAATGATGTTATGGATTTGATTTCAAATGGCAGGTGATTGTGCATTTTTTTCGAGTTGTATAGTATTGAACTTTTAACTAACTCTGAGCGTGGGGTAGGTAGATAAAGATCTTGCTCCGCGTTCCTGAGTGGATAAGTGTGAGATGACCTTCCTTGAGAAGCTGATACATGTTTACCTATTAGGAAAATGGATTCAAATATAAATAAGGAAGGAAGAGTCAATATTTTTAATTTTTTAAAAAAGTTCTGCTGTTTAGTCCCAGTGAATATAGAACAGCTCTCTTCTGGAGCCTGAAAATGCGGTCAAATTGAGTCGCACAACACGTACCCCAGAATGGAAGGGCATACCTGAGGTGCGACTCAAAAAGTGCATAATAAACAGTTCTAGCCACTGACAAGTTAAGCTCCTTAGAAACAGTACCTTAATGCAAAACAGGCAGAGCTCAATTTTTTGACAAAGCTTCGATATGTATGTCCCATTTCAGAGAATTGTCCACAACAAGCCCCAAGAACTTTACAGATTTGACGACGTCAATGGTGGTGTTGTTAAGTACAAAAGGCTGCAACGAGTTTTTATACGACAAAGCTTTAGTTTTAGAAATGTTGAGAGTCAGGAGGTTCGAATCGCACCAAGATTTAATGGTGATTAAGTCATTTGATATAATCCTATGAAGTGCCGTGATGTCCTTGTTGCTCCAAGTGAAGCTAGTGTCGTCCGCAAAAAGACATATTTTGCCACTGATGTTTATGTTAGCAATGTCGTTAATAAAAAGAAGAAACAAAACAGGGCCTAGTACTGAGCCTTGTGGTACTCCACATTCTATTGGCTTTCTAGAAGACAACGTGGTATCCACCCTCACAAGTTGACTTCTGTTGCTCAGATACGACTTAAACTATCCGAGAGATGATCCCCTGAACCCATAGTGCTGCAGTTTATTAATTAAGATCTTATGATTAACAATCGAACGCCTTAGAAAAATCACAGAAAATTGTTGCTGTAGAATGATGGTTGTTTAGGCTGGAGTAAACTTTATTAAGGAGGGAAAACATAGCGTCATTTGTGGACTTGTTGCTTAGAAATCCAAATTGATATTCAGTAAGTATTTCGTACTTAAACAGAAAAGATACCAGCCTTCTTTTAACCAACCTTTCTATGATCTTAGATAGCGTTGGAAGGAGTGCAATTGGGCGATAGTTAGAAGCTTCATCTTTGTCTCCTCCTTTGTGCAGAGGAATGATTATTGCCGTCTTAAGACATTTTGGAAAAATACCATTTTGGAACGACATGTTTATTAAAGTTGTTAGGTGATTCAGAGTGCTTTCTGGCAGATTCGAAAACATTTTTAAAATTAGCCCGTCGGTCCCAGAAGAGGATTTATTTTTGATGGTATTAATTGTACTGCGAAGCTCTTCAAGAACTACGGGCGAAAAAAAGAAACTGTGCAAGTTTACATTATCATTAGAGAGATAAGAAAGTGGATCATGAGGAGGACATATGGTATTAGTTAAGTTTTTTGCTACATTTACAAAGTAATCGTTAAGGTTCTCAGGCGAGGTAGAGATATTGCTAGACGAAGAAGCTTTGTTTCTCAACTCATTCACAATAGACCAACGCAAAACACTTCATAGAACACATTTAATGTGTTCTATGAAGTGTTTTGCGTTGTGGTTTAAATAAAAACGTGTTTAAAGTTTGGAAACACTAAATTGTATGAAACAATAACATTATACAATAAAAACAGCCAATTTTCGAGTTATTTAGTTATTTTTTCCAAATATGCCGATGAGCCACCCTCGATCCATTTGAAAAAATTGAGGTATGATTAAAAATACGAGTTTGCGATACGATTTAACACAGCCATAAAATTTTAAAAACAATTTTTTAAAGCAAAAATGTCAAAAATTATGACATTAATATGATATGTCATTCTATTCAGGGTGCTTTTTCTATCGAATAAAGTAGAAAAATACCGAGGGTGCCATTTAAAAATCAAAAGTTGTAGTCATTTCCAGTGAAATAAGAAGTAACCAAGAACAATTGAATACGTCAAAAAATCCTAATTTATGTCATATACTAACGTACCAAAAAATAAAAAGTTATAGGGGTGAGCCACTTTTGAGACGCACTCGGTATAATAGCAAATTACAGCAAGTTGTTATTTCCGGTATATAGTATTTTAAAATATATAAAATGTGAGTTTAAATAAATTATTTAATTTAATTAACTAGTTATACTCTGTTTTTTTTCTCAGGTAAGATTTCGACAGACGATGACAGAAGAAAAGCAGATGACGTCCCATACCAATCTATTTATTTTACTAAAAAAAGTTTCTAATCATTTTTAAGTTATCTATGGATGGGTTTAAATATAAATCCGTCATACGTCGTGTCTTGTTGTTTTTAACCAGTTTTATTGGTTTATTTAAAAAATGACAGATCGTATTTCAATTTTATTGGTTTGACGGAACGATGAACGATATACGGACGCCGATGCGTATGAACTCGCTTTAGATTTTTGTCATTTTTGACGCTTGTCAAAGTCTTGCCAAATTATAGGTTATAATTTTGTGTCAACTTTTGTTAAATACCCTGCGTTTTGGAAGATGATGCATTTTGATTCGTATTATTACGTGTGTTTTGTGTCTTTTGAAGTCAAGTGGAGGAAAAATCGAGTGAAAATTAACTGTAGACCCAGAGCACAGTTTATGGTTAATACTCGCTGCCCAGGCAGAAAGTCTTATATACCAATGAAGTTGCCATCTATAAAGTTTGTATACCATTTCGTCGTAGATAAGTGCATCTCGTATATGGTAGAAGCTTTGAATAAGAAGACTAAGGAAGGAGCATATCAAAAATCTTAGGTACACCGCGATGGGCCTCAAATATGGCCGACTTAAATTCCGGTTTATCAGTGTCGTTCTAATTTTATTTAAAAAATGTAAAACTATGATGTAGGGTAGACGTGGGTAGACTCAATAATTTGTTGTTTTATTTTACGTTGTGAATAAATGTTGGTAGTTATTAAAATTGTTATAAAAATATATAATTCTAATAAAAATAGATAAGTTATAATAAGTATTTATTAACACAAACATCCGATACGCTACTGAAGCAGGTAAGTCAAATTAACGTATCTAAATTCTTTGACATCTAATCTTTGACAAGTAATAAATAAAAGCTAAAATGCAAGAAAATATATAATTTAGTTAATTTAAGTGAATTTCATAAATGATCGGTTTACTACATGTATGTATATTATATAGTCACTTACTAACGAAAAGTTGTTCCATTATTTCACCTCAATTTTGCCGAGATCTACCGCACGCTACACAACCAACTATTTTAGAGTCTTTTTCGATAAATCGCGATAGTGTCACTGTTAATTTAAGTTCTGCCACAATTTCCATCTAGATTTACTACCTTTATACAACTATCAGTAGTAGAATAAATAATAAATAACATAAAATAAGCTCCGTAAAGACTGACAAATCCAAAAAATTTCAAATCAAATTCAAATGTGTCAAATGAATCGTCAAACAGAACTGTCAAGGATCCCCACCCTAGAGAGCTTTTATGGTGGCTTTTCCGCCCACCATGCATGAATACATGGATAGCATTATGCTCCTTCCTTAGTCTTCTTATTCAAAGGGTAGAAGGATCAAACTAAACACATACTTAAAACTGGAGTAGCTGTAAAATATCGACATCACACGATAGGTAAAAAATGGATTTTAGTACTGCAGAAAAATAATGTCAAAAGGTACTGGTTTAAAAAAATTAAGATTAAAGTTAATTAATCAACCTTTAAGGTATAAAATTTGGTAGGTGTTATTATTAATAAAATAGTTTGTTTTATTTACCTATTTTGTTTTATTTATTCCTTTGTTATTCCTGTGGAATATTACAAATTTCTATTTGTAGATAAGTTATATTGATAAATATAATCATAAATGCGGGTAGTTTCATAAAGCTTGAAAGTAAATAATAGTTCTTTTTTATATTTTTTTGGTATGTAGTGTCTTGTTCTTGTTTGTTTTGTATTAACACATACCGTTTTTATTAAATAAAATAACTCGATTACATTTTTTCAGTTTTATACAGTTTTTTTCACAATATTTTGAAGTAATCACTTGTCATCTTGTCAATCAAATTTTAAATATTTCCTGCTATGCGTTCCAGTTGTACCAACTTATTTCTTTGTAAAATAAAATAAACTAGTTTAAAATTAAAATGACAGACACATCTATCACTGTCAAGGATCTTCTCGTTGGACAGACTATATTTAACTTTATAGATTTATATTGCTCGAATAAAATGACATAGGTAGATTAATTTTATAAATGAGTCATATATTCTACGCCTATTGAATTACCCGACATTTATTGTCCAATTACAGTTATAGAGTTACAAAGGTAAAGTTAATAAAATTATATTATATTGACGCTTAAATGTTATATATTAGTTTTGTGCCGACTGGAATTCAATATAATATAGTTAAATCAATTATAGCAATGTCAGATTTATTTTAAAGGTAATATTATACGCACTAATGTATATTAATTAGAAACAATATAAATTTATTATTAATGATCATGTCAAATTTACTTGATATAATGTTACGGTTTAAAATTTCACCGTAACTTATTTTACTTATTTTGCTTATTTTTAGGAATAAAACTAAAACTTACTTGAATAACTTGAATAATAACGTTTAATTAGCTTACTTCTTAACTGTACATATAACTTCTAATAATATCTTATCTATTAAGTCTCTTCACCACAACAATTTCTTGGGATGGAGTTGTCTCCGATAACTGTAATATAAAACCTCATTAATAAAATATCAATTTGTCTGTTTAAAACCTACCTTTCTTTCTACAGTGGTTACTAATTCTTTATTTAGACTTATGCTTGTGTTAGGATATTTTCTTGGCATATTTCTTCGGAGGATTCTTGAACATAGACTTGATGTGATTATCTTTTGTCTGTTTCAACGCAACAAGTGGGAATGTTGGGTCTACAATATACATATGGGTTAAGGATTTTATTATGTATTTTTCTTGTGTGTAATCAATTGTTTTTACCTGATTATAGTTGATTTTTCCCTAAATTTCATCTTGTTTATATTACGATTTACACACTGACGTTTCAATTGTTTGTCAGCTGATCGTATGACACCGGCGTTGAAGGTTGACAGATGGATCTTTGTAAATTAGGTTTTCGATCTTTTTAAACGGTTTTATATATGATCGGAAAATGTATTAATAATTTTCCGAAGATATTATGTTCGTATAGGGATTATTATAATTTTATAATGATGTAATAAAATGTTTCACCCAATTCGTATGCATTAAATAAAATTGTATGTCAAATTTTATTTTGGGTCTTTTGTTTTACTGGTTGCCAGTGTTGGATTTGGGGTTGGTATCTTGGAGTCCAGCGTCTTTTGCGGATTTTGCAAACACGCGTCCTTTTTCGACTTTGAACCATCTTGGTGAAAGCAGGGGAAGCCTTCTGATCTCTGCCGAAAATAAAAGAAAGAAATTCTAGTGAAATTTTGGCTGGTCGCCGTTCCATATTGGGATTGTTCAGTAGAATTACGGTCTTGGAATTCATTGAGGGTCGAGAAGACCGATTGGCAAGAAATTGAGCTAGGTCTGTGTAGTTGGAATTCCGGGGAAAACCTTGAAAAGGGATATCTTTGTTGGTTGGGTAAAGAGACATTCTTAGGTGTAAGGTTCTCTTCTACAACTATTTATTTTAGAGGACAGGAGCTGTAGATGGGTGCGTGGACGTACAGGGATGAGTACGAGGGCAGTTAAGGAACCCTTTTCCATGGAGTAACATGCGTTCAGACGCCATCTTGTCTTGGAAAGGTCTGCATGGTGGAAGGGTATTTTACTGTGTCCAAACCAGAATGTGTCACTAAAATAGATCATATTTTATCTTTCTTTCTTGTTCCTTGGCTATTACTCCTTAGTGATGATTACGGTTAGCTTAAGATTTTTATCAATTTTTTTTACTGGATTTGGTACTGCAACTAATGCCATTGTGACGTGAATGCCACTGTGACGAGGAATGCCACTGTGACACTGAAGACCGGCAATCTGGATTTTCTCATGGACTTACTGGAACGACCACTGGATGACAGATAAGACTTTAATCATCTCTTATTTTATTGCGTTTATGATTGATTAAAATTTATTACATTAAATATACGATCGTATGTGAACTTGGTATACCAGGGGATTTTTACATTTAAATTTCATTTTATTCTTTATAGACATTTATTCATAATCACAAATACGCATCAGGGTTGTTCACAGTTTAGTCACAACAATATTTTGTGATACTATTCATGATTTAATTTATTTTACGGATAGTTCATTTTTACTAGTATATATATATATATTTCATTATTTCGTATTTAAATATTTGCTACATTTTATGATAGATCTTAGCAATTTGTTTTAACTTTAAATTTAATATTTATTAAACGAATCCAGTACATTTTAGACTTTTCAATCAGTACACTTTTTCCATACACCTCCCTTTTGATATCTCTTGTTCTGTGCATATATTTTACTTAATTATTTACTGAGCTAGCTGGAACTTATTTGTAACGGAACCTGGTGAACCTGAGTTCCCTTTATAAACTTTTTCACCCAAGGTGGCGTTATAATAAAATGGGCTAAAACGTTTTAAATTAAAAATTAATTTTAAAATTTTTAATTAAAAATTTTAATTACAAATAAAAAATGGTATTTTGAGGAAAGTTTGAAACACCCTGTGAAGTGATTTAAAAAATCTAGGAATTTATAGATGAATTTATTATCGTTTACTCGCGATTTCATCACCCGTGAATTAATCTTTTCGGTCGACATAAAAAGAACTATTTGTGCCTCGCCTGTAATGTCGGATTTACAACAAAAATGTCATTAAACAAAACAAACGTATACCATGCTCTTTCTGTATACATAGCCCGCATAACTTGCTTGGTTACGAAAGTCATGTTATTAAAGCGGGACAAATATTTGCGGACCGGAAAAATTCTAAACGTATTTGGTCTCGAAAACAGAGCAAAAGACAAACGGCCGCGCGTTTGTAAAGCAGACACAGAACCCCAGAAAGGAGTTTTATTAAACCAAGGGAACAGAGAGGTATTTGACATTATTTTCATTTAAATGTTCAAAAAAGGCTAAAGGTCATTTTTAACAAAATGTTATAGAGATATAATTTATACTACCACTATGATTGATATGTCCGATAGTCAAGAAGCCTTAAAAGCAACCAATTCCAAGTAACCGTCAATTCGAAGTTGGTCAAAGAATGCATAGAGAAGCTAAAAAAGAAATTATGCAAAGAAAATAAAGGTCTCCTACTGAATCTGCTGACACTTTTTTTAGCATTAAAATGTGTAGCACTCATAGTAACTTTTACCCTTTAAATTTCATTCTAATAGCTCAAAGCACTTGGAAGAAAATTATAATAAATCGAAAAAAAAATGATGACTTTAACCTCCTGTAGCTACGGAACAAAGCAGAATCGTACCCACGTTGATATGAAAAATAAGTCTTATTTTTACGTGAGAAATCTCCCTACAGGAGATGGTACATATTTTTGAAACACTCTGTATAACTTAACCCTTTATAAGCTGATGGTCTCTAAATCGACCACTTTAATTTAACCAATTAATCAGTTATCAACCATATCTATACCGGGTGTTGCATCGTCGAGCGGGACATAGGAAATCCCATGCTAATTTTAATGGGGTCAATTATTTTAGAGAATAATTCTATTTAGGTTTATTGAAGAGCACTAAAACCCACATTCAAAAGAATAACTTTAGATATTTTTGATTGGCCCGATTCACAACCTAAATCGAAAATATTAGCCATGAATTACACTACCGAAGAAAAAGTATTGATGATTAAATGGTATTATCAAGGAAATAGTTATCAAAAGGTGTCGGACATGTTTGCTGCTCTGTATCCGAATAGACCGATATATACCGGGAAAACCTACAATAGCAAGGAATATCCAGAGATTTGAGACCAAAGGTACCCTAATAAATAACTGCAGATATGAAGCAAGGCAGGAACAAAGAGTAGATGCAAGAAATGATACCGACTTGGAAGTTTAATTGTGCATGGAAGAGAACGATGGAAAGATCAGCATAAGGAAACTTGAGGATGAAATAGGAATAGATCACGCTACAGCATTTCGAATTTTGAATCGACATAAATACTATTCCTTCAAATATGAGAAGCACCAAGGGCTACGAGATGGGGACGAAATACGGCGGCAGGCGTTTTGTTTTGATATGATGGAAAGAGCAAACACGGATAGGGAATTTTTAAAAAACATATGTTTCACTGATGAATGCACGTTTACCTGAAATAATGAACCCAATGTTCAAAATTATCGATATTGGAACAAAGAAATTCAACACAGATTTGTCGAAACAAGGACGCAATATCTACTGAAAGTAATTGTTTGGGCCGGGATATTCGGACACAATATTATCGGGCCATTATTTCTTACGAAATTTTTCGCGAAATTTAAATGCAGAATGTTATTTGGAACTACTCCAAAATCATATTTTGCCTGCTTTACATGATGCCGCTAGGGAAAATCAGGAAGTTTGGTACCAATTGGATGGCTGCCCGGCACATAGTACCCTGGCTGTTCGGGAATATTTAGACAATAGTTTTAACGGACACGTTATTGGCCTAAATCATACAGTAAATTGGCCAGCAAGGTCTCCTGATATTTCGCCAAATGATTTGTTTCTCTGGGGCCATTTAAAAAACAGGATATACAAGGATAAAAAATACCCAAATCTAGACGAGTTAAATAATGCTATTTCTGCCGAATGCAATAGAATTTCAGTTTATCAACTAGCGAATGTAAGAAGAGAATTTTATGATCGCCTGGGTTATTGTCTACCAGTCGATGGAGGAATATTTGAACATCTTCTTAAATCCCAAAAGTTCTAACAATTTAATAGTACCTAAATAAATATGCATTTATATTGTAATAATACTATAATTAACCTTGTAATTGATTACTTTATTTTACTTTAATTCATATTAATTTGTATTTATAAATACATCTTTAAGATTTCCGATGTAGGAATGAGTTTTCAATAATAATAAAGTACTAAATAGGTAAATTTCTGAAATGACAACTTCATTTGACAGTTATCTTTTACCTTGACTAGTGCTCATAAGTAAATACAGGGCCATAAGGAAGGAGAATATGTAAAAAGAAATCTGCGATAACTCGTAAACGAGCTAATCAAAAATATTTAAAGTTATTCTTTTGAAATGTGGGTTTTAGTGCTCTTCAATAAACCTAAATAGAATTATTCTCTAAAATAATTAGGGAAGCCAATAAATAATTGACTCCATTAAAATTTACATGGGATTTCCTATGTCCCGTCCGACGAGGCAACACCCGGTACCTAATGCACCAAATTTACGGCTCGGATGATATTTTCTAAAATCCTTGACATATCCTGTATATTTTCGTTCATTTCTCATAGGATGCGAGTTTCTAGAAAAACAAAATTTGATTTACTGGATATGGACATATTTTTGAGTAGAGAGCTAATGGAGATTAAAATGAACTTACACTTTTTTTCTTAAATTGGATGATACATACAGTCTATACATTATAAAAATTAGACCATTACATATTATCTATTTGCTTTAACAATCTCTGGTTGAAAAATCGACCACCATCTTCCCACTCCCTTATTTGTTAACTCTTTGCAAAATGTTATTAAGAAGATAATATGATACCTTTTTGCTAGTTTATATATTTTTGATGTCAATTTGATCAAACTAGGAAATAATTAGTACTTAGTACTCTATTACATATAGACTGACGATGACTGATAAGTATTGTATAAGTACTATTAACGTATAGACTGGACGTCCGGTTTTTGTGACGTCCAAGATTATAATAAAAAGTTTTAATAAAGATCGAATATCGATCGAAACGTAGACTTAGATCAAGGATACTATAGAGATAAGGATATTTCGATTCCTATCTTCCTGCACTGTCAGTTTTTTTACGTCATCTACTGACCGAGTTGGCGCTAAAGATTTTAGACAGTGACTGTTATTTTTGCATTTGACGGACGAGCGCACAGTGCGTTGGAAGATAAATTTAGCGGGACAAAAGCGTTTGGTTAGAAATAAGCCAAAAAATATGTACTGATAAGAATAAATAGTAGACATTCCAATTGATACAAAAATGCATGAATATTCTTTGTATTTCGATACATTTTATCAACCAAATTTTGTTGTTTTCTGTTCAGCAAAGCAGAGATCATACGAAAACAAAATATTTACAAGTGGTTATACATTTTATTAGAAAGCCAAATTATGTTGAAGATTGCCAAACGTATGTACTTTTCTACTGTACGTATATTATTTGTTAAAATCCTTCGTGTCTTTGTTCTGCAGATATCAAACTTTCACTTTTTTTCAAATATCGATATATTGAATGATGTAGATCTTTTAAGTTACAATAGTTACCAACACAGGTAGTCACAGTCACAGGGAGTTCAAGCTTAACAGGTGAATGCCCAAAAAGATTAATTTCAATCGGATAGTATAAAAACAAAACAACTCCATCAAAAGGCACTGAGTTTAAAAAATTGTCTTAGATACTTACTATATATGAATTTACAATTACCGAGTGTTAAAATTAAAATTAAAATATCTATCTTATTTATTATTTTCAAAATAAAATATATTTTTTTAAAATAAATTATAGAGGGTGTCACAAGAGTACAAATTAATTAAAAAAAACAAAGAGTTTTTTGATATCATAATTTTATGTATTTGGCAATAGTTTAAAATACGGTGTTTGTGTGTCATGTACGAATAATATCATAGTTTTATTATCTTGTATTTATTTATTAATAAATTAAGTTGTTAATAAATAAATAAATTTAACCATATAATTGCTATATATTAGACCATTTGCTACGTTCTTAGATTTTAAGTCCAAAACATTGCTCTTGAGGTTTTGTCCCGCTAGAATAACCATCCGCCGCACTGTGGAGCGCCGGTCAGCGCGTGACGTAACATTCCACGGCGACTACGACAGCGGCGATTTGACGCGATCGAACAGTCGTTTAGAATATAATACAGTCCTTGGACTTAGATAACGTGTTTCACTTGAAAGGAAAAAAAATAAATAATTTTTAATAAGGACCGAGTTAAGGACCATAACCTCAGGAACCGATTTTCAAAAAAAATATGAATTTTTCTAAGTTAACGTCAGTTTTTTATATCTTAAAAGATATACATTTCTACTACAAAAATACATATGAAAAACTTACAATAAAAATACATACAATTCTTTTTTAAGCATATTCCGACAGAAAAACAGATACCTACATTATCTTGGCGCGGCGGGCGTAGGCAGAAACAGACAGAACAGTGAAATATACGCCTTGTTTTGTTCTCTGAAAGTGATTTGTTAGGTTTCAAAAAGCAATATTTTAAAGATGTATATATTCTTGGCCTGAAGATGAGACTTACATCTTTCATATTTTGATTAAAAATATTTTGTAGGGAGTGGATTAATACAAACCCAACTTGGTTTTATTTGTTTATAAAACAAAGGTCAGGCTTGGCTGGCTTAAAATAGGAAATCAAAACAATCAAATAATTTATTAGACGCAGAGATATGGAAGTGGGAGAATGAGCTTCGACGAGTGCGCATCCAAATTTTTGTCGATGGCAAGATGGCAGACATCTTCCAGGTCTCGCTGTCACTTCCCCTCTTTAATTGACATCTGTTTGTTTTGTTTTTTTTTCGTTCGTGTTGTTATCTAGTTAAAATTTATTATTATCTCAATCAGAGTCTCAATTATTCTAAATACTAATTCAAAAAGGCTTATTGTATATTGTCATAGTCATTCTAAGAAAGCTAATACGCCGGGAAAAATGATTAGTTTTCATGTGTAAGTTTATACAACATAATCGTGTTTACAGATGATCCAAAACTGTTTATTTTTAGTTTTCCTAAAAATTTTTATAATAAAATATTTTGTCAAAAATAAGTGTATGATGTGGCCATTTAAACAGGATGTTTTTATTACGTGTGGAGGAAGAAGATACTTGGAATCAATGTTCATGCTTCTGTAAAACAGTGCACTCTTATAGTGTCCATGAAAGCACAAGTTCAAGTGTACCAGAAATATGTCAAATAAAATTGGTCCTTACTTGACAAGAAGATTATTTGGAGGAAAAGAAAACATAAGATAGGGTATTTTAATCGAACAGCGAAAATTTAACATTTTTATTGTAAAGTTTGTTGTAGGTAGTTGTAGTTTTGTGCTAAATAGATTTTACAAAACTCTTCAACTTTTATTAAGTATGTCATATACCTATTTTTAATAGTTTGCGATTTATTCCATTTTTTTCTATTTTTACCCATTTTTTGATGCAATTACGCTATAACATCAGAGTTATCATGACAAAAGATAATAATTATCAAAATTTCGTATGTCCGTTAAGCATAGTTCAGAACAAAACTTGAATTTTAGTTTAATTTGTTGTAATAAGTATAAATGGCAGAGAAAATAGTTACAGATTTTTTTGAAATGAATTAGGCAATGTGATTGAAATGTGAAATATATACATGTACTGGGGGGGATTTCTTTCGAAAATCGACAACTATGAAACTATGAACCCTTCCTGGATACAAACGGTACATTCTGGGAAAGGAAATTGTAGAGGGAAACAAGCCCTATAACATAGGATACAACATTTTAATGAACAGTGCTTTCCATAAAATCAATAAAATGAAAAATATACGAAATAATATACATGTACTGTTTTCTTTCGAAAACTGACAACTATGAAACTATGAACCCTTCCTGGATACAAACGGTACATTGAGAGACAGGAAATTGTAGAGAGAAACAAGCCCTATAACATAGGATACAACATTTTAATGAACAGTGCTTTCCATAAAATCAATAAAAGGAAAAATATACAAAATAATTTACATGTACTGATTTCTTTCGAAAATCGACAACTATGAAACTATGATCCCTTCCCCGACACAAACGGTACATTGTGAGACAGGAAATTGTAGAGAGAAACAAGCCCTATAACATAGGATACAACATTTTAATGAACGGTCCTTTCCATAAAATGAATAAAATGAAAAATATACGAAATAATATACATGTACTGATTTCTTTCGAAAATCGACAACTATGAAACTATTAAACACGAACAAGCCAAGAAAAACATATTTTTTGGTTCAGTACTATAGTAAAACTTCCCATTTCGGCCAATTCTAAAAAGCGGTCACTTCTGTTAGCGGTCAATTTTCAGTTGTTTGAATTAATCTTAGGGGAATTCCTATATTAAAATATTTCTCAATAACGTTAATTCCGAAAGCGGTCACCGGCCGCTTCAAAGGTACATTTTAGGGAAAAACCCATTAAATTTATTGGCCCAAAACCGGCCAAAAACCGAACCCTTCGAACCTTTTTTTGTCTAACAAGAGCTGTTTCAGGACACTTTAGGAAATTCCAAGCAATAAACATTTATAATTTGTTTGAGAAGTAGGTACAGAGAGTGACAAATACAATACAAATTCGTCAGTAGTTTGCTGAAATTTTTGGGAGATATAGAATCAGTTTAGTTTCTTACTCTGAAAGAACAGCAACCATGTCTTTGAAACGTAAACGTTTGTCTATTAAAGAGAAATTAAATATTGTCGCGGAAAGTGAAAAATATAACAGCAGTGCTCGAAAGTTGGCGGAAAAGTTTGGTGTTGGAAGAACGCAAGTGAACGACATTTTAAAAAACAAAGTGGAATTAAAAAAAATGTTTGAAGAAGAAGGATGCAATGCAGATAAAAAACGAAAGTTTCCTAAAACAGAAGGATTTGCAATCGATCAACTAGTTTACGAATGGTTTTGTAAGGCAAGGAACAAAAACATACCCATATCGGGAACCTTAATTCGGGAAAAAGCTCTTGAGGTATCTACATCCTTGAAACTTAGTGAATTTAAGGCTTCAACTGGCTGGTTAAATAAGTTTTGCAAGAGACATAATATTAACTTCAAAACAATTTGTGGTGAGTCTGCAGATGTGGATGAAGTGACTGTTGAAGACTGGAAAACAAAATTAACAGCAATCATTAAGGAATACGACACTAAAGACATTTTTAATGCAGACGAAACAGGGCTTTATTATATGGCAATGCCAAACAAAACCTTTGCTTTAAAGAATGATAAATGTGCTGGCAAAAAATCAGCTAAACAACGAGTGACACTGCTTTTCTGTTGCAGCATGCATGGTGAGAAGGAAAATCCGCTAGTTATAGGTAAGAGCAAAAACCCGAGATGTTTTAAAGGAGCGCATGTAGATAAATTGCCGATAGAATGGGTATCCAACAAAAAAGCTTGGATGACGACAGATATAATGACATCTTGGCTCAAAACCTTTGACACCAAAATGAAACGGCAGGGTAGAAAAGTTCTTTTATTTTTGGATAATGCCACGTCTCACCCAAAAATAGAACTTGAAAATGTTCGTATAATTTTTTTTCCTCCAAATACGACATCTCATTGCCAGCCGTTGGACCAAGGAATTATTCAAAATTTTAAATTAAAATATCGTCAATTTTTTATTAAAAGACTTTTGACTTTTACTAATACCGAAGAAACGATGGAAAAGGCTAAAGAGAGCATAAATTTGGCAAGTACTATGGTGTGGATAAGTACAGCATGGAAAAATGTTACATCGAACACTATAAAAAAATGTTTCCAAAAAGCGGGATTTGCAACCGTCAAAGGGGACGATGCATTTGACGAAGAGGACGACATTCCTTTAAGTCAGTTATCTTCAATTTTAAAAAACATGCCAGGAAGTCCAGATCTTAAAGAATATCTGACAGTCGATTCAGATGTCCCTACGGAAAATCCTAGTTTAGAGATGCAGGGAATAATCCAGGAATTTACAAACAACAAGGACAGACAGGACTCCACTCAAGCCGAAGAGGAAGAAGATGAAGGCCAAGACATTCTGTGTTCATCTATAAATAATATGAGTGAAGTATGTGAAAAATTAAGAGACATTCAGAATTTTTTGGTGATTCAAAACAAAGACGAACTAGCGGTTGATATTGCCCATACTTTGATGAAATTTGAAAGTGAAATTACAAAAATCAAAATTAAAAATTTAAAGCAGACTACCATTAATCAGTTTTTCACCATATAAATAAGGTTATCATTTTGTAACTTTTTAAAGTCAATTGTACATATGTATATAAGAATACCTATGTGTAAAATACATATGTATACATTGTAAGTTTTTTTCAAAATTCTTATGTAATAAAGTTTTTTTTGTAACAACTGAATTATTTTTGTGCCAAAATCTAAAACTGAAGAACATTTATTAACACTTATTGTGTGTTTGTACTACATGCTCGTACTTAATTTTAATTACTTTGCACGTTTCCAAAATAAAGGCATTTTACATTGGTATCTGTATTTTATTGTTCCCAATAGTGGCCACTTCCCTTAACGGCCACATTCCTTTGAAAATTTTTGTGGCCGCTATATGGAAGTTTTACTGTATTATATAGTACTTTGCTAAGTACTATAAGAATAATGTAGATTATCTAGAAAACATTTTCAATGTGTAATGGGACGGTTTCGCGGCACTAGTATAATATTGGCTTTACGAAATGAATTATAAACCAGGATTACTACGAGAAGAAAAATATTACTTTATGTCGAAGAAAATTCCTATATCAGTAGTCGTCAACAATTAGCTAATCTAGTATTACCCTAATCTGTAGCTATTCGCCCTAACGGAAAATCCAAGTGTCATCCTTCATAATATAGAAATACACCAAGAAATTCACGACTGCGATTTTAGTTTATTTGAGTAAAGTTAATTAACTCTAACTAATAATAACAATTGTAACTAATTATTAAACTACTTGTTAAAGATAAGTAATAAATATTTTTGTTTTGTCATGGAACTATGATGTTATAGCGTAATTGTATTAAAAATATGGGTAAAAGTAGAAAAAATTGGAATAAATCGCAAACTATTAAAAATAGGTCGCGAGACTACCTAAAAATTCGAGGCCGTGACGCACGCGCTAGCGGGACGACACGCGAGACGAAAAGTGGCAAGGACGCGAGCTGGGAGTAAAAATTCAAGGCAGTGTCACACGAGCTAGCGAGACACGGCTTAGAAATATGTATTTATTTTACGCGCAAAAAACTATTTGTTACACATAAACAATATTTTTTTGGCGTAAAATATATATTTTTTAATTTATTACTTTTTCAACATTTCAGACTCAAATATGCGCACATAGTGTACACACTATTTTTTTTATACATTTTTTATGTTTTTGATGGGATTTTATTTTTCGAAAATCCATTATGGGCACCTAATAAATTTATTCTAAACAAAAAAGGCACAAATTTAATAACCTTATAAATAACGGTCTTTATTATCAACGTAAAATACAAATCATGTAATAAGAAAGCCAGGAAAAAAATAAATACCTTTTACAAAAAATAAAATACGTCCCAGTTCTTTTGTTCGGAGGGAAAAAAAATCTCGTTTCTTTTTTAAAATCTCATTATGTTTCCTTTTATTCGCACCTTATTTTTGTCAAAAATAAGGTGATTTGTTAGATGATATTTCGAGAGAGTTCCTAATAACGAGGACAGCACGCAGTGACAGGTTAAATTTAGTGGCAAGCGTCTTAAATAGGGTCTGTATAGTGGTGGACTTAGACAAGGAAAGAGAGGGGACGGGTAACACGCATCGGCGGCCATACTTTGGTGACAAGATTTCGAGGTGACACCGAGCGAATTTTTATGCTTTTTGTGACAACTGTTTTGTTTTAAATTGATAAACTGTGTTGTTTAGTACGGTGAGATGTTCGGCGTATGGCTGCAAAGGCCGAAGCGAGAAAAAAGTGGCTGGAATTACATTTCACAGGTAAAAATCGATACACAACTTTTGTTATGTGGTCATAAAATGTAAATTTTTTTCATTATAGCAGTAAAAATATGTAAAATGCTTTTAATATGTCTTGTACCACATCCAAACCAAACTATTTTTAATAATTCCAAGTAGTATTTTCAATATCCTGTATTATAATTAATGATTGAAATTATAAATATTGCTACTCAGACCGGATTTCACCAGTGGCGTAGGGAATTATAATCAGAGAAATACAATTTCCGCAACAAACATTTTTTTATATATTTTACATGTAAAAAAATGTATAAAGTATTGTTATCAAATATGTAAAGTAATTGTAAACTATAAAAAATGAAAAATTCTACTGATAAAAAATCTATATGTATAGTTGTTACATAAAACTTAAATTTACCTGCCAAGATTTGTTGGGGGTGGACAAACTTGTGGTGGGCTACTTGTTACTACATGCATATATTTTTTTATATATTCTTTTAAAAAATTTGCTAATTTAAGTGTATAATAATAGTTTCAGTGAGTAATTAATAAAAATTTAAACATAAATAAAATAACACAAAGCTTCTAGAATTGTTTTATTTTTTTGTGGATAAATTCGGATAATCTTAAAAATAGGATATTCTTATGATTGAAGGTAACAAATATTAAAAATTACATTATTCATTGAATCCGTACGCCGTACGCAAGTGTGAAGGGTAATGGCTAGATTCATTATTATACCGTATGGTCGAAAAAAACGACATCCAGTTGGCTTGTAAATGACGATCGACGACATTCCCCATATAATTTTACATATAAAATGACAGCGATCTTCATTTCATAGCCATCGCTGACGCCGTCTTTTTTCGATGTCGTTTTGTATAGTTTTTATGTCATTTTATAGGTAGAATTATATGGGAAATGTTATCGATCGTAATTTACAAGCCAACTGGACGTCGTATTTTTTTCGATTATACTGTATAATAATGAATCTAGCCAATTCCCTTCACACTTGCTTACGGATTCAATGAATAATGTAATTTTTAATATTTATTTATGAAATTGTCATTTCCAAACAAACAAGACGCCGTTTTTTTTGATCATACAGTATATGAATATACACGTTTAAAATATATCGTGCCATTGCTGCCAAAAGTCACTAACTTACTTTTTATTACTTCCGAGAAAAATGCGTCTAAAGATGAATTGCATTGTATAAAGATGTTATAGTTAGTAACTATTCGGTATTAAAATAAAACATAAATAGCCAGAAATCGTAGTTAATGACTTTTACAATCGATTCTCCGCTTCAAAAGATAGTTAGTGATTGAATTTGGTTGTTCGGAAAAATGTTAGTTAGTGACTTTTGACAGCAGTAGGACGATATGTTATTACATTATTTTTTATTTAATTATACATTATACACTCGTTAATAAATAAATAATTGTCTTGATAATCAGTCCACTGTGACTGTTAAATAAATTTTGCATTATCGACTTAGATATTCTAATATTATAAAGGTGAGACTATAAAATACAAAACTGTATATGCATTACTCAAAAATGAACGATTTATTAGTTTACGTTTTAATAAATATTTTGTATCGTCTATGTACAAGCTAATTTCTGATGCTACGCCATTGGAGAATTTCGTGTGGTGACAACTTGCCTCACTTTCAGCTGCCGTGTTACCTGTCCCCTCTCTTTCCATGTCTAGGAGTGGTGGATAATAAATGAAGAATGAAAAACGAGGTTATGTTATGATTATATAATCCTTAGATAATCCCGAAATAGAAAATAATCCTTTCTTTGAAATAATTCTGAATTTTTTTCTATTCAAATTAAACAATTCTCTTCCAGTAGTACAGCTAATTAATACTTAGACAAGTTAGACCTTCCTTATTTTTAATTTTTATACAACTAGTGTTACAACATTTATTTTGTTTTCTTTATCTCAAACTTTTCTTACCTTTTGGCTTTTTGATAAACCAACATTTTAAAAGAGATCTTCAACTTTTTTAACTATTTATTTTCATTTTTAATTTTGTTCGACTTGGGGCGATATAACGATGGTTTCTTCAAGATTTAATTACGGCAAATAGGAGCGTGGAGAATACGTAGCACCTTAAGACCCGTGTTCTTATAGCAATATTCAGGTACATATTGCATTGGATCTTTCTAAGACGGTTAAAAACGGTTCTGGATTGTTCTATGCGGCATCTGATTTCTCGTGGGTGATCCCATTCCTTGTTCAGGCTGCAGCCCAAATACGTGATTTTATCTACTGTTTTCAAGGTTGTAATCGTTATTCGCCCTAAACTGGTGGTACTGCGTCTCATCATTTTTACTAACTATTAGAATTTTGGTCTTCTTTGCAGTTAAGCCTCATACCATACAGATCACATGCCTCTACTACTCGGTCTATTAATTTTTGCAATCCCTCAGCACTATCTTCTATGAGAACTGTATCGTCGCGTACCTTAAATGGTTTCGATGGTTTCTCCATTAATCTTAATTCCCTCTTCTGTTTCACTGAGCACTTGTCTAAACAGTACTTCGGAGTACGTGTTCAACAGAATTGGTGACAGTATGCATCCCTGACGCAGTCCCCGACTCACTGTAAATTCTTGGGAGGTTTCGTTGTCTACACGCACGGTAGCTCTCTGGTGCAGATACAAATTAGTTATAAGGCGAGAGATTTTGTCGTCGATACCATATTCCATTAATATTTCAAATAATTTGTGGTGTTGCATTCTATCAAACGCCTCCTCGAAGTCGATAAAACAAGCGTAGACATCGCAGTTTACGTCTCTTGCCCTCTTTGCGTCTCTTGCCCTCTGTATTAGGACCAGTATAGAAAAGAGGGCTTCTCGCTCTCGTTCCCATTCCACTTCTGAATTCGAACTGAACTTTGCTCATGTTTTCTTCAATCTTTCTATACAGGGTGAGTCTTAAATAAGTGCCAATATTTTCAGGGCTGGTATATTTCGACCCCAGGAACACGTCTATGAGGTCTTTTTCGCAAAATAAAGACGTTGAAAATCGTGCATTTTCTTTTAAATTTCCCTGTATATTTTTCGAAAACTTTTTAGAACTGCCTGTTCTCTGATATTACCATAGTTACGGCTTTACTCTATGGTTACGGCACTAAAACGCAATTACAGAAAAAATCCGGTGGCTCTCAAAATTTAAAAAAAATCATTTTTAAATTTTCAAACTTAAATAACACGGTTATTTTGAACTTATTTGAAAAATGGCAAAGAGAAAATATGTTTCTTTTATCGCGATCTACCAGCCCTGAAAACTTTTGCACTTATTTAAGACTCACCCTATATATGCGATGATGATAAGTAGGATAATGCATGGTTCATCAATCTTATAATTCGATAGTCAGTGCACCTAGTAGCATTTGCTCTCTTAGGAAGAGGAATAAACGTGGACACCAGCCAGTCTCTAGGCAATTCTCCTAGGCAAGCTTTCTTATAAGACATAATTTGAATAAAAAGATCAACTTTATTGATATCTCATAAAATATGAAATGCCTATTATATTTTACGAGGTTATAAAATTTCTATTTTCTAAAGAATTTCATTTTAATTCCACATTTTATCGGGCACATAAATAAGCTTTTAATAAAGTTATTATTAATTCCCGAGGGGTGTAGCAAAGTGCCGGATGGCACTAACTCCAAATAAAATCATTTCTAATTTGGTCGCGGAGCCCTAAAGCAAGCAGCCAGATAGTTATAAGATTTAAGGTTATTTGTAGCGCTTTCCGTTTTTAGGGCTCCGTAATTAAGATTTGCCGTAATTAAATCCTGCCGAAACCATCGTTATTTCGCCCCGAGACGAGTAAAAATAAAAATAAATAAGTAAAAAAGTTGAGGAAATCTTTTAAAATGTTGGTTTATCAAAAAGCCGGAGGGCAAGAAAAGTTTTAGATAAAGAAAACATGAAAAATATAAATACTAATGGTATACAAATTAAAAATAAGAAAAGTCTAAGTATTAATTGGCTATACTGCTGGGAGAGAATGTTTTAATTTAAATAGAAAAAAAATCAGGTTTATTTGAAAGAAAAGTTTATTTTCTTTTTTTTTTGGATCAAGCTAGGTCGCGAAAATAGAAATTTTACTTTTTAGAAATGTTAATAATAAACACCATGTAAACTCGGAATATTTAACAAAATTTCAGATTTTCTATGTATGTATTAAAATTATCTAGTTAGATTATTTCACAAAGAATCATGAAAAAGTTAATAAATCTACTTTGCCCTAACCATTCATGCTTTTTTTCTCTTCTCGTTCGACTTATCGATCCCTGGTTTGAATAGGCTCGAAAATAGCCGGGCAAAGGTCTCTTCTTATCTCTTATTCTCTTTAATTATGTCTTCGGACCGCTCCGCAGCTAATAATCTGGAGGACTTTGTGGTTCATTGATGGGACTGATAATCCCAGTTAGACGTCCTCTTTTGCCAGATAGAAACGTAACGAAAGGTCAGACGGCCTGCTGAAAAGGTCATTTTTATATCAACTTGTATAAGGAGGAAAAAAAATCGTTTTTAAAGATTATTTTACGAAATAAAACTCGATCCATAGACTGTGGTTATTTTGGCTGCTTTGTTTTATTTATCTATCTATAACTAATATATAAAATCCTTCAGCGACTCACTGATTAATCACGATCCTGCTCAAACCACTCAACGTAAGAAGCTCAATTTTGGCATACAGGTTGATGATTCTAGTGTGTAGAGGTTCGATAAGAAGGGATTTTTCGAAATTCCAGTTCCGCGGGGGTGAAACTACCCCTCAAATATTCCAATATTTTAAGATTTTTAAAAATGTATACAGGGTGTTTCGAAAAATCTGGTCATTGATTAATCACGATCCTGCTTAAAGCGCTTGACGTAAAAAGCTGATTTTTGGAAAACGGATTGACTTTAGGGTGTAGAGGTTCGATAAGAAGGGATTTTTCGAAACTCGAATTCTAAGGTGTGAAACCACCCCTCAAATATTAGAATATTTTTTAATTTAAAAACCGGTGAGTTTTTCGGAAAAACTCTTAAACACGTATATTTTATTTTGTCGTTTTACATATTTTAAGATTTTTTAAAAATTTATACAGGGTGTTTCATAAAATATGACCATTGAGTAATCACGATTCTGCTTAAACTGCTTGACGTTTAAAGCTGATTTTTGGCAAACGGATTGACTGTGGGGTGTAGAGGTTCGACTAGGAGGGTTTTATCGAATCTCAAATTCCAAGAGGGTGAAAACGCCCCTCAAATATTACAATATTTGTTATTTAAAAAACGGTTAGTCTTTCGGGAAAACGCTTATAAATAATATATATAAATAAATAATGTTTATTCAAACTGATCCAATTACAAAGTATATACAAGACTTATACATAACTTACGAATACAAAATAGTGAATAAACATAATATCCTCTTAAGGTAGAACCTTGTCTGAGGAGTTTTATTTCTACAACAATAACTACAATATTTTATACTAAATTCTTAACTATATCTAAATGTATCAAATTAATATATTTCATTGTCCAACACTTAAGCACGCTAAAACACAAGTTATTACACAGCGGTCTTATCTCCTATATCTAGTATTTTATAGGAATAATTTAACGAACATTTTATAAGTACTACTACTCCATCATTTTTATTTAGACTTCCTTCATTATATATAATGTTGTATCCCGGTATCCCTATATAAATCAATATTCCAAATTTTAAAACTTTCAGTAAGTACTATACAATCAAATTCAAAATCTATTCCACGTAAAAGAACAAGAAGCTCATCAAAATTGTGATCTATGCTACGAATATTATTATGAAAAAGTTTAAATGATGATAATTCAATGTCAAATTTACATATATTAATGTCATCCACCACATCTGCCTCAATCAACCTTGTTTCAAAGTCCCTAATATATGAATTCATTGTTATCTTATATGTTAAGCTTTTAAATATTTAACTTGCAATCTGACCCATATCGGAAACACCTAATTTTTCAAAAGAGAATAAAAGATAAAATATATATTTTTTTGTTTTACAATATACTCCAAATACCTTTAATAAAGAAACAAATAATCTATATTGGTTTATAAACGTCCATGTATTTACTATATATTTAAATATTAATAGTCTATTTATTTTTAGCCCAACACCAAATTAAATTTAAACATATAGTATATTTTAATTATTTAAAAGTCCCAAAAGTGCAGAGTCAAGTCGCGATATATGCTTATATCTCCAATTAGACTAAAATTACAAGGAAATTGTAGCCGCGCACAAACGAGCGCCATCAATGTATATAAATAATTCACTAACGTTTTGTTTAAAAAAAAATGTCTCTTTACACTTGACGACATCTTCATTTCTATACCGGCTTCGAGTAACTTCTTGTTGCTGGTCTTCCCTTATTAGTTGAAGGTAGGGATGCGGTTATAAGGCCAGCCGAACCCCTGCGAGTTTGCGTAGTCGATGCTCCCGGATTAATGGTAAATTCAATAGTACTGGTCGGCTTAGCTTTTGGATCCGGATAGTGAGTTTCTTGCTTGTGACGCTCTATAGGTTGTACAGGTTGTTCGTTGACGGGTGTCCCCGGAGCACTTAGGGATGGTCTAGATGGAATATCGGTAAAGACTTCGCAATCAGATTCGTTACCTTTATTTCCTCTCTCCACCAATTGTTCGTAATTATAAGTTTCGCTGCCAATTACAAGAGTATCCCTTTTAATGTACGCCCTTAAACCCTTTTCCTTTGCCTCTTTTAAATTTTGTTTGAGTACCTTGTTCACCACTCTCTCTTTCTTGGAAAGATCGTGGTTAATAAAAATGTTCTTTCCCTTCAGCTTATAGGCGCTTCGAAGAATCAATGCCTTTTTTAAATATGAATTGAGTTCTATACGTAGCGGTTTCGTTGAGTCGTTTCCTAAGTAGTATAAATTGTTTATATCGCTTATATTTATATCTACTTCTAACAGATTTCTTAGTTGCTCGGTTACCCAAGTAGCTAATTCAAAGTCCTTTAGGTTTCTGTGGTCCCGTAGCCCAAATATTATCAAATTGTTCTTCCTAGCTAATTTTTCTAGTGCTTGTACCCTGTATTCTATATCGTTTAATTTACTTTGTATTACAGTAATACTCTCCTTTAGAACTTCCGTTTGAATTGACAAATCCTCTCTCACCGTTTTAATGTCTTCTTTTAATTCTTTTTTGCTGTTCTGTATTAAAGATTTGATTTCTTGAAATTGTTTGAATATGAGCGTATCTACCATTCTTACGGTGTATATTATATATTATAATATCTGTTACTCAAATAAAAAATATTGCAATTGGCAACGACGTCCGCTGTACTTGTCCAAAACTAGGTCAAATAATTATTGTTAATCGATTTATGTGATGGTTCAAAGTCAAAGTTATTGACCACGGCGGGGCGTTTTCTAACAAATTTGCCTTTTTAAAGATGATTAGCCGTTCTAATTATGGCACTTCTTTATTTAAAGACTAAAGACTTACTTTGTCAACTACTTGTAACACTGTATTTAATTTATTCTAGCTAGGAACCACAAAAAACTCAAAAAATTTCTCCACGATTACAACATTAATACTTATTCACTGCGCGCCAGCGTTGCCAATCTTGGACACGCATAATTTATTTTGTTTTTTTTACATATTTTAAAATTTAAAAAATATCATACAGGGTGTTCCAAGAAGTTGGGTAATTGATTAACCACGATTCTGCTTACTGCTTGACGTAAAAAGCTTACTTTTGGCAAACGGATTTTTCGAAAGTCAAATCCTAACGAGATGAAACTACCCCTCTAATATTACCAAGTTATATAATAATATCGCCATATTGTTTTTTTCTCATGCTGACATAAATGTGAGAAAATTTTATCCAGTTTGTATGTTAATGGAAATTCTTGCTTTGCTTTATCATCACCATTACAAATGATTAATTCGACGCGAACGAAGTAGCGGGTACACGCTAGTCAATTATATTAGTATATATTTTCTATGGGACAAAATAAAAAAATATCGAGGGTACCATTTAAATAAAAAATCGGTAAAAAAACTTTTAAGTTAAACGGTTTTATCTTATGTGCACTGAAAACTAGAAAATAATAATAACAATTAGGTATTTTGAATTTCTAGTTCAGAAATATTTTAGTACTAGGCAGAATAGCTTTTAGGCATATTAGGCTAAAATAAAAACGTGGGGCCCATTAACTATTGCTGTAATACTTTCTTCTATACTAAGTGTGGATTGCATCGACTTACTATAATCGTAACTGGAGATTTTGACAATGAATAACGAGCCGTGGCGGCTTCACCAGCGAACGCCGAGCTCATGATTTACCAAAGTATAAAGATATGCTTTGCCATAGGTAGGATTTAAGAGGGGCCCCACGTTTTTATTTTAGTCTAATATGCCTAAAAGCTATTCTGCTTAGTACTAAAATATTTCTGAACTAGAAGTTCAAAATACCTAATTGTTATTATTATTTTCTAGTTTTCAGTGCACATAAGATAAAACCGTTTAACTTAAAAGTTTTTTTACCGATTTTTTATTTTGTTTGTTTTTTTATTTATTGTTTCAATGTTGTTCCCACGAGTAATGGACATTTTAACGGTCGACCCCCCCAGAGGTCCAGTAGAGGGGCAAGGCTATAATATACAACAAGAGGCGCCCAATCTTGAGGGGAAAACGCTTGCGACATTACATTTTTAGCCACCCTAATGCCATATAGTCCTCAGCACGTTTTAACCTATTACCTTAACTTGGGTGGCAAAGCTACCGCTAACTACGTAGGTACATCTAATCACCTATTTTTTTTTATCTGTCCTTCTAACGTCACACAATCTTGGACACAACTGTTCTGGACACGACTACTCATGCCCTCACCTAATACGCCATTTTGTAACGACGTCCATCTTGGATTTTAAATTTTGTCATAATCACAGTATTCTACTAGTGTAGCCCTTTCATTTCATACCCATATTGAGGGGGCTGTGGAAAAATATGAAATCCGCCATTTTGTACCGGTGGCCATCTTAGATTTATAATGTTATTGATATTACTATATTATATTGTCATCGGAACTAAAGGTGTGTACCAAATTTCAGATCAATCTGACAACAGGAAGGTACTTAAATTTTAAAGTCTAATTTTGACCCAAATAACCAAACAAATAAATAAATACCGTACGGGTCGAGCTAAATAAAACCGTTTAAAAACAAAAATTGTAGCCATTTCTAGCAAAAGAGGAAGTGATCGAAAATAATTGAATACGTCAACCAAGAAGAACCATCTATTTTTTCCTCGAAAAAATAAAAAAGTTATAGGGATGAACCACTTTTGAAAAAAACCCTGTAGAAAGTGCTTGCCAAAACAAAAAATTGCACTAAAGCTATGTTTATTTTTTAAATGGCGAACAAAAAACACGTAATACAGATTATTGTACACGGCACTTCTTTAGAGAGACAGTTTTGTTGAGAAAATATTTATCTTGCTTTATTTTTCTACTAAGGAAAATGGACGGTCTTTGTATTAGTCATGTCTAAGAAAAACATCAAAAAGACTCAAAACTCTTCGTTTTGTCAGATGGGGTCCCAGGCTAGTAATAAATCATAAATATAAACTTCTCTCTGCTTGGATGCACTTTACTTACCGCATACAATAAATACAAAGTTTATAAAAGACGTTTTCAAAGAAAAATATCAATGGTAAATTTTTAATTAAAAATAAAATGGCACGATTTACAACTGAGCTACTTAACATAAATAAATTCAACCTCGGGTTAGTTACGCTATATCAATTAAAGAACTTTGTAGGACGATATGACAAAAACCTGAAATCTGTATAGAATAAGATTTATTTTTGCTTTTTCTTGATTAAAACGACAGATAGATATCAAGTAATGTTAAAAATTTTAGTAAAAATTCATCATCATCATCATTTTCAGCTTATTCAACCCCTCTAGTTGGGCCTATTGTGGTCTATTGTAGGCTATGCGGACCCATGTTATCCCTACTAATTTCCTAATATCATGGTCCCATCTCAGGTTTCGTCTTCTTCTAGTCCTCCTCATTCCTTGTGATATTTTTTGGTCCTGTCCATTGCCACTTGAACTTATTTTTGTATTTTCAATTCAAGTTCAGGTATGGAAAAAAAGGAATCGAGTTTTTTACTAGTGCAGTAGAAATTTTTAGGACTTTTTCAGGTCGTCATTAGTTCAAGTTTCAATTTTTGATGTCCAAAACTTAACAGGGTCATATCTAAGTCTGGTTCATTTTCCTACAAGAGTAGGTCTTGGCGCTCTACAAAGACTGACAGCCTCTACGAGCTTCCAGTTTGAGTCGACACCCTCAGATGATTTTTGTAGGGTTCTGGTGTCTTATAGGTTCACGCTGGTTGAATATATACTTTGTTTGAAGCTGTATACAACAGATCAGAGTCATGTCGGAGCCAAATTGAGGCCTACACATTATCTATGTATATGGTAGTCTTCTTTTGTTACTATTTTTTACAGGTATTGGTAAGAGATTCTTGAGAATTAAAAGAGAAAAAACGGCAAAGAAAATAGACATCGCACTATTGAACAACCCCGAGAAAAAGAAAGAGATCAGTTCTAAGATCGAAAAAGAACTAGAAATGGTAGAGGTACCTGTACGGGAAGAGGATGTCGAAAAAACATGGAATGATTTAAGAACTAGAATAACAAATATCCAGGAAAAAGATATTGGATTCACGGCAACCAACAAAAAGCAGGAATGGATGACACAGGAAATACTAGACCTCATGGATGACATACGGAAGCAGAAGGCAAACCCGATAGAATACAAACGTTTAAATGGGATCATTAGGAAAAAGTGCCGGAAAGAGAAAGAGATCTGGATGTCAACAAAATGTCAAGAAATAGAGCAACTACAAGCAAAGTATGACACCTTCAATGTTCATAAAAAAGTGGAAGAATTTACAAGCAGACACAGAAAACACCAAGAAACAATCCTAAGAAACGATAACAACGAGATAATTCTAGGAGTAAAGGCTAAGCTTGTGAGATGGAAAGAATATATCGAAACGCTTTTTAATGATGACAGACCCTGTTCCCCACCATCGATAGATCACATACTGAATGAAAAGGCTCCAGCAATAACCAAAGACGAAGTTGTTCATGCAATAAAAGTGCAGAAAAGCGGAAAAGCTATCGGTCCCGATAAAATAAACGTTGAAATACTTAAACTCATTGCAGATAACGAAAGCAGAAGTCTAGATTTGGTAACAGCATTATTTAACAAATTATATAGCTCAAGCAAAATACCGTCAGATTGGCTTAAATCAACATTCGCAACCCTGCCAAAGAAACCCAACGCCTCACAATGTGATGACTATCGGATGATAAGTCTTATGTCCCATGTCCTCAAAACCTTTCTTAGAATCATCCACACTCGAATCTACAAGAAGTGCGAAAATCAGATGGACAGCACCCAGTTTGGCTTCAGAAACGGACTCGGAACGCGTGAAGCACTCTTCTCCCTAAATGTAATGACACAGAGGTGTAGAGACATGAATGTGAATGTATTTGTATGCTTCATAGACTATCGTAAGGCGTTCGACTATGTTAATCATCAGAAGATGATCAAAATTCTAAGAACAACCGGAGTTGACGAACATGACCTACGTTTCATATCAGAACTTTATTGGCATGAAACGGCGGTAGTTGAGATGAAGCAGTCAACATCGGAAGATATACAAATCAGACGGCAGGGTTGCGTCTTGTCTCCGCTCCTGTTTAACCTGTACTCGGAGACTATATTTAGAGAAGCACTGGATCGAATCCAGGGCGGAATCAAGTTCATTGAAATCCCAATAAACAATTTCAGATATGCCGATGATACGGTTATAATAGCCAACGATATACAAGAACTGCAAAGCATTATAGATTCCGTAGTCCACTATAGTGAGATGTTTGGACTGCATCTCAATGTCTCCAAGACCAAACTATTGGTCTTTTCTAAGATTCCAATAAATGCATACCTGCGTGTCAAGGGACAAACAATCGAACAAGTGACCTCAATAAAGTATTTAGGAGCTATCATCAATAGTCAGTGCGACCCGAAAAGAGAAATATTTTCAAGAATTGAGCAAGCGAGAAAAATCTTCGTGAGAAAGAAATCATTTTTTACAAGAAGAGTCCTCAGTGCGGATCTCAGAACTCGAATGGCCAGATGCTATGTCTTCTCTGTGTTACTCTATGGATGTGAGAGCTGGACACTGGATTCACAGACCGAGAAGAGAATAGAAGCCTTCGAAATGTATATATACAGACGGATGCTGCGAATCTCATGGGTACAAAGGATCACCAACAATGAAGTACTCCAGCGCATGCAGAAACAAAAAGAGATACTGAACACCATTAAGGAAAGAAAAATGCAATACCTGGGTCATGTGATGAGAAGTGGTAGATACGAAATACTGCGCCTCATAATAGAGGGCAAAGTGCAAGGGAAAAGATCAGTAGGAAGACGCCAGAACTCATGGCTAAAAGATTTGAGGAGATGGTTTGAACGCTCGTCTGCGGAAATCTTCCTGGCTGCAGTTTCCAGAGCTACAATTGCCATTTGGATCGCCAACCTTCGGCAGGAGAGGGCGTGATAAGAAGAAAAATTGGTATGAGCCTTAGTTTGAGTCGATGCCTGCAGAATATTTTTGTTGGGTTCTTGTGTTTTATAGGTTCATATGGGTTGAAGTTCTACTACGTTTGAAGCAAGAATGGGAATATAATGATCCATAAGTACGAGGCTTCCCAGGAACAACTGCAGCCTACTTGGTTCAACGCCTTCAGAAGATTATTGTATGGTTCTTGTATCTTATAGATTTACGTTGATTGAACATCTACTTTGTTTGAAGCTACATACAACAGGTTATTGAGTTATGTTGAAGCCAAATTGAAGTCTACACAATTTCTATGTATATGATTCTCTTTTCTTGCTCCTATTTTTTTTACAGCAGTAGTTCAAGATGTTCCAGTACTATCAGTCTTTGTATGAGTCTCCAAGGAACCACAACAGGTCATTTTGAATAGATATCTTTAAGGTTATCTGAATGTCTTACAGGTTCACATTGGCTCATGTTTCAATTTTTTCAGCTCCAAGCTCGTCAGGGACTAATGTTCTCTGTATGAGGTGCACTGTCGGTATTGTGGATTGGTTGTTGCATATCCTTTTTTTTTCAGGGCCCTATATGTGGAATTTTTGGGGGAATAGTGTTGAGTGTTGTGAAAATATCATACAAATTTTGAGCGTGAAAAAAAAATATTTAGTGTAAAATATATAGTGATATATACTATAGGGAGACGCGATATATCGAAAGCCGTTTACAGCAACACTAAAAGAAATCTTCCGTCAAATGGACTAGACCAATAAAGGATTAAAAATAGATGAGGAATATCTTGACAATCTAAGATTTGCTGATGACATAGTCCTAATTGCCAATAGTCCTGACGAACTATAAGCCCAAATTAACGAACTAAATACAGCCAGCAGCAAAGTAGGTCTCAAAATTAATGTATCTTCTACAAGCAAAAACTAAAGTAATGTACATCGAACTAGTAGACAGAAAAGACATTCTAATGAATAGCACAACACTAGGAGTAGTAGAAGAATACTTGTTAATTTATTGATTCAGATGAACAATAATTAGATTTAAATTAGACACCTATACTTCAAAAAAAAATCTTATCATTACTTGATATCTATGTCCCGTTTCAATCAACAAAAAGAAAAAGGTTATCTATTCTGTACAGTTTCCAGGTCTTGTCAGAACTTCTTACAAAGTTAAAGGCAACGTTCTACCTGGAGATTTTGTTTCGAAATTAAATTATTTCTTTTGCGAGTTTCACATAACTTCCAGATTAAAACTGATGCTCGCGTCAGTTACTTGTTCCAAGTTTTCGTTAGACGATTCGATGATATTTAAGTCCGCGTTTAAGAATTTATAATTCCGATTTCATATTTTCTATTCTTATTTGGTTATCTTATTTATGATTATACAGTATGTCCCCGGATTGTCTTTACAAGAGGAAAAACTTTCTAATTATTGACATTTTGAGAAAAATGCATTCTTCATAAAAAAATTTCTTGTTCTAAAATGGCTAATCCCGTTTATTTTTTCCCAAATCCATACGTTTTTAGAAAAAAATAAAAAAAAACATAAAAATATAGTTGAATTTTTCCTAAAGTCTTAAAAATCAAAACGTGTTTACGTGGTAATATAATTTCGTTTTCATTTTTTGTATTATTGACAAAATTTTAATTAGGGTCATATTTTTTGTTATTTTAAAATGTTAAAGAAGCACAAGATTTATTTAGTTCAATGCTACGAAAAGGGCTGTGGAAAAGGGTGATAATAGTTATCGGAAAATGCGATACTTTCACAACATCAACAAATATGACGTTAATCAAAATTAATTATAACTATAGATAAAAGAAAATAACAATCAAAATATTTTAAGAAACAAGAATAAATTAATTATAAATATATAATCAGTTATTATTTACATCAACAAAACTCACCTTCTTAAGGTCAGCAGTTAAGGCATATAAAGGGCCATAACTACCGCCGTGGCTAACGTCATATTCAAGGCCTGACTGTTTTGACAGTTCTACCGAAGTGGTCGAGAATTAGTAGTCGTAAACAAACCAATTATTTTCATTAGTTTCGCAACAAATCTGTGTTTTTTACGCGTTTCTATGCCAATAAATTATACTAAATAATTTTGAGTGAATAGTGAACTATCTAGATCCGATTCATAACATCGTACCCGCGAAAAAAACCATACTTTCGGTAAAAATTATAGTAACATCGGCGATGCCGGCTGTGTGTCCGGACTAGGATAAGGTTGGGGAATTTATATAAAAACATAATTAATAGCGTTAGTGTTAGTGTATAGTGTTAAACTAACGTAAGTGAAGTGTATTTTTAGGTAAAACAGTTGTCGTTTCTTTATTTTTACTTTGTGAAATAAAAAATGCCGCGACATTGTTCTGTGTCTGTGCTTGGTAGCAGCAATGGACCGCGTAAGTGTGACGTCAGGGCAGCCATTTTGTTAGGATTCAGTTCCAATCAGAACAAAGTGCTGTCACTGTCAATTACTGCAGACTGTAACAGACTTAAAATTTTTGTGTATTTGTGTGTTTTTCTAAAAAAATTAGAGGAGATCGAACAGGTAAATTTTAGTATTTTGTAGATATATTAAGTGATAAACTTTCTGCAAAGTAGAATTAGTTTATAACTTTATTCAGATGGATTAAAATTGTTTTTTTTTAAATAAAGCTAGGTTCGAATGCTTGGTTTTCGTTTTTCGTAGTATTGGGGTCTTGTGCAGAACAGGTCCCCACGAAATCGTGGTTTTTTTAATTTTTAATGTGGATCCCATAGTTAATGGAATGGTTTAAAAGAAAAAAAATGTTGGATGAACCACTTTTTCTACGAAAAAAAATAATTGAAAATTCCAAATTTTCACTACATTTCAATGCGAAAACTCCCTATTATAACCTTCATAAAGACAGTAAAATACAAGGTTATGCACAGTGTTGCCATACTCACCCTGTGTAAAATCGACGAAAACGTTCTACTTTATATTCATTTTTTTGCATTTAGTACGCACTTTAAGAACACGAAAAATTAAAAATATAATAAACGAGGCAAAACAAAAACACTATAAAAATAAATTGACAATAAAATCATTACACAGTATTTAGCACAATTGTTTAAAATATATTTTTCCCGGATTTGTTCAGTAAGATTCCGAAATCGATGTGATCTGCGTACTTCCAAACACTCCCCACCAACCTAACCTAACCAATGCATTAACACCCCCAAATAACCAGGCTAACCAATGCATTAACACCCTCCAAATAACCAGACTAACCAATGCATTACCACCCTCCAAATAACCAGACTAACCAATGCATTAACACCCCCAAATAACCAGGCTAACCAATGCATTAACACCCTCCAAATCACCAGGCTAACCAATGCATTAACACCCTCCAAATAATCAGGCTAACCAATGCATTACCACCCTCCAAATAACCAGCCTATCTAACCTAACCTAACCAATGCATTAACACCCCCAAATAACCAGGCTAACCAATGCATTAACACCCTCCAAATAACCATGCTAACCAATGCATTACCACCCTCCAAATAACCAGGCTAACCAATGCATTAACACCCCCAAATAACCAGGCTAACCAATGCATTAACACCCTCCAAATAACCAGGCTAACCAATGCATTACCACCCTCCAAATAACCAGGCTAACCATTGCATTAACACCCTCCAAATAACCAGGCTAACCAATGCATTACCACCTTCCAAATAACCAGGCTAACCTAATTGAGCCTAATGACAAAACTTCATTGATTACGCGTCGAAAAACAGTATATATTAAAAAAACTTATATTTTCGTAGAACCTGAAAAATCCGCAAATTTTATTTCAGAAATTGCTTTAAAATAATCCACACTAACGAATAAGCTACTAGACAGTTCAATTTTTGTTGCACTAAAGTGATAACTTACCGTTTTAAGTCCCTCCACAACAACTTTATTTCAGAAGAAAATCATATAAAGTAATTTTATTGACAACGTCGCAAATTCTATGCGAAGGCCATAGATGACATACCGATGATCGATTAACTGTCAATCGAAAAAGTCATAAAATTGCTAGCTTGAGCTGATGTAAATAAATATATTTTCTTAATTTTTATGCTTACAAAGAAGATTCGTTACATTTTTGTGCTTAAATTAGATCATTCCACGTCTATATAAGGTAATAAAGTACTAATATGTGATGTTTTTACTGAATCCGTGTAGAAAATTTAACATATTTACTGTCCGTCGCCTGTACCTAAAATACGTTTTTTGCCGCTTTTTAAAGATAAAACACATTCATCCAACAATTTTTATGCTTAAAAATATTCAGTTTAAGATAATCTTGCAAAAAAATCCCAAAAAAGTGTTAAATGCGTGGGGACCTATTGTGCACCAGAGCCGTAGTATTGTTTACTGTTTTTTTTAAGTATTAATTTTATTTTAGTTAAACCATCGCTTCTGTTAAACATGTTCTGAAATTCAGTACAATTGTAGACTACTTTTTGGAAGCTGAAAGCTGACGAGATGAAACTTATTTTCACAGGAGAAAATGCATTGAAATCCAACCACTTGAAAAAGTTTTCATTTTGTGGTAAGCTTTGGACTATTAAAAGCTAAAGTACATACCAGTATGAGAGATCGTATTTATATCTAATGTTCACGTGAGTCAAAATATGTGTAATTAAAAGTACAAAATGTTTAACTTGTGCTGTACATATTTATAGGTAGAACTTGATGAAGATAGCTCAATTCATAGATCAGAATGTAAGAGGCCTATACTTATGCCATCACAAAGCTACCTTATGCATTTATGGACATTATATCAGTTACCAATATCCAAAGTCGATGGACTGCCGGGAAATAAAGAGGAAGGGACGAAAACAAATATCTAAAATCTACGACATATTTTTTTTTATAAATAATACATTTTTATGCCTTTACTTTTCGTTTTATTAAAAAACTTTAGTATTCTAGCTAAATGTTTTTAATTTATTTGACTGAATAATATACGTGACTTAAAATGTTACTTATTACTATATAAATGTTTCAATATTTGAAAATATTTTTTTTTTTTTTTTTTATTTTGTATTAAATTACTTGAAACAACACAAATTCTTCTTCTGTTTACCACGTATTAATTGCAAAGTTAATAAATATACCCATAAAAATATAAATTACTTAGTATAAAATTAAAGAATATAGTTAAAACTAAAAAAATTTTTTTTTTTTTTTTTTTGTTATTATTTTTACAAATTACTAAAATATTCACATTTGCCATTTCTGAAAGTATGTATTATTATAACTATAAATTTTTTTTTTTTTTATATAAAAATATGTATATCCTTTTTTAAGGAATACTCTGCCGTACTATTATAATATTGTTAGTCTGTCCAACGAGAAGATCCTTGACAGGGATAGATGTGGCCTGCTTGGTTTTAATTTTTTAAAGTGAAGTTTATTTTATTTACAAAGAAATGTTGGTACAACTGGAACGTATAGCAGGATATATTTAAAATTTGACAAGATGACAAGTGATTATTTCAAAATATTGTGAAAAACTAAACTGAAAAATGTAATCGAGTTATTTTATTTAATAAAAATCTATGTTAATACAAAACAAACAAGAACAAGACACTACATACCAAAAAATATAAAAAAGAAACTATTATTTACTTTCAAGCTTTATGAAACTACCCGCATTTACGATTATATTTATCAATACAACTTACAAAATAAATACAAATTTGTTAAATTCCACAGGAATAAATAAACAACATAGGTAGAATAAAACAAACCATTTTATTAATAAATAACACCTACCAAATTTACACCTTAAAGGTTGATTAATTACTTTAATCTTAATTTTTGTAGTACCTTTTTGACATTATTTTTTTCTGCAGTACTAAAATCCATTATTTACCTATCGTGATGTCGATATTTCACAGTTACCCCAGTTTTTAGTATGTGTTTAGTTTGATCCTCACAATATACGAGATGCACCTATCTACGACGAAATGGTATACAAACTTTATCGATGGTAACTTCATTGGTGTATAACACCTTCTGTCTGGGCAGCGAGTATAAATCATAAACTGTGCTCTGGGTCTACAAAGTTAATTTTCACTGATTTTTTTCCTCCAATTTGACTTCAAAAGACACAAAACATACGTAATAACACGAATCAAAAATGCATCATCTTCCAAACGGTGGTATTTAACAAAGTTGATTGACACAAAATTATAGCATATAATTTGGCAAGTCTTTGACAAGCGTCAAAATGACAAAAAATCTAAAGGCGAGTTCATACGCATCGGCGTCCGTTTGTCGTTCATCGTTCCGTCAAACCAATAAAATTGAAATACGATCTGTCAGCTTTAAATAAACCAATAAAACTGGTTAAAAACAACAAGACACGACGCATGACGGACTTATATACAAATCAATACATAATTAAATAATAAAAAAAAAACTTTTTAGTAAAATAAATAGATTGGTATGGGACGTCATCTGCTTTTCTTCTGTCATCGTCTGTCGAAATCTTACCTGAGAAAAAAAACAGAGTATATCTTCTATATGCCTAAGGAGAAAACTCCAATATAGCAAAAAAAAATATTGGTCATGGAAAACATACTGTCCACCTGTTAAGGCTGATTGTTACGTTACATTGCTACTTTTTGAACACTTTTATTAGATGAATCCTCTTCACACATGGTTATAGATGATCTAATGAGTTGAATATGTAGCCAAGAGATACTAGGTTCTCTGTTTTTAATCTGAAATTTGATTGATTTTACCTAATGTATATTTATTTATTCCATAATTAACTTCCAATGAAAGACTAGAAAATAACTACTACCTTTTACATATTGATCCACCTTCTGAGGAGTCAAAAGATTTTTACCGATTTTCCTGCGTTATAACTGAATATAATTTTTTCATTTAGTTTGATTCCACTGCATTTTCTACTGTGGAAATAAGTTTCGTATTGTCAGCTCCAGAAAAGTAGTTCACAACTGTACTGAATTTCAGAACATGTTTAACAGAAGCCATGGTTTATCTAAAATAAAATGAATATTTAGCAAAAACAGTAACCAAACCAAACAAATACCTACTATCATGAAAACGAAAACTAAGCATTCTAACTTAACTTTATTTAAAAAACGATTTTAATCCATCTGAATAAAGTAATAGGCTAATTTTACTTTGCAGAAAGTTTATCACTTATTATATCTCTTTCTTTCTTTCTTAGTGTTTGACATTATAAACATTTATAAATGTTTATTTTAACAATAAGACTGACAATATTATTTGTATAATGTTTTGTATTATCTTTTGTTTGTTTGTTTGTGTACCTTGTTTTTTTACTTTGTTTGTTAGTTTACCTTTGTCTACAAATTGAAAAATTTTTTGACAATAAAGGCATTTATATTATTATTTATATTATATCGAACGTTTGAAATTGTTTAAAATAGTATATATTTTATAAGCAATAAAAATGACACTTACAGCCAAGGCAACATGCAATTTTTTTTTCAAGCGCCACAAATAATGTTTTTAACAATTTTAAACGTTCTAAATAATATAAAAAGATTTAAAAATAATATCTTGTATGTAATTATATCTGGTTATGTGTGCAATAACGGACTAACCCACAAAAATTCAAAATTTGTTTTATTGTATAATATTCACCATCGGGTTGTTATTTATCAACTGCAAAGTGGATCAAGCGACCTTGTTCTACTCGTTACTAGATGGCAGCAGTAATCTAGATTTTGCATTTGATTTTTGAGAATACATAGTTTCGAGAAGCACAATTATATTACCTCATCTCCAGATTTCACTGTGGAGGAAATAGATCACAAATTCCTAGTAAGTGGACATTCTTATTTACCATGGGACCAAGATTTCGGAATTATAGAAAAGGAAAAGAAATTCTACCTTTATATCTTTCTACCTCAAGACTGGCATGCCGTCATAAGGCAAGCCAGGAAAAAAATCTTTTTTGCCTATTTTTAAAAGCTATTTTCTGCCATTACATATTATTGGGATTATTGGGCACAATGCACACTGAACGGACGTCAGGCGTGGTCGTGGCACAGACTTATGTCGCTTCTACGTCTCTTCTATGTAATTCAATGGTCCAATGCACACAGAGGCGACGTCCGCCCTTGCCACGTCTCCGTCCAGTCGCTCGTGGCGTATAGGAACAGACACGTCCGTTGAACGACACTTGTAGCGTAGTAAAAAATGCAATATTATATTGAATTTAATATTCAGTTTTGTGAGGAAATTGAAGCATAACGTTGAATGTTCCACCCGTTTCCCCATCCTTTAGCCAGAGTGGATGAACCCAAAATTGTCTGTTTTTATATACAGTAGCCAATTACACCAAATCCAATATATCATCTTCATCACATCTTGAAAAATCCATGTTCTAATCTAGTTGGTAATAACAGTTGTAGCCAAAACTAGGACTCTAGGAACTATTTCATCTCTCCGTTCCTAACTTACCAAAATTTTTCGTCACTACCCGGCCCCTTCTGTGTGAATTGGCACACGTCACATCTCCGCCGCGTCCGTGTCCCGTCCTTGCCACGTCCTCGCCCACGTCCGTTCAGTGTGAATTGCACCTTGCATTCACCGTTGTTTCGTAGCTTCAATCTATTGAGGTATTCGTTGAGGAGACAGTGTTTTGTGATAATCCAATGATTGTTCTTACCTAAATCGAGGAAAATCTTTGATTTTTTTCGGTCTAAGTCCTGAGAAATTTCTTAGAGTGTCAGTCAGTTAATTAGTAGCCAGTTAATCGGTAGTTAGTCAAATGGTTAGTCACAAGACAGTGAAGACGTTGAAGATGTTCATGTAAGTACTCCTTTCAGCATACCCTTGCAAGTCTTGGCATTTCCTGAAATGGTTCTCCTGATATTTTTATCCACACTGTATACTTTTATTTAATAAATGTATATTTTTCTAATGGTTGTTTTGATTAAAAGAGAGAACCTGGTATAAGCGATCTTAACAAACAATCTGTGACGGTCCCCCGTTTTTGAGAGATGTCACGGACGCCGAGTTGCCTTGTCACGGTTCGGTTCCTCGGGCGCCACCCCCAACGTTTAAAGTGTTTGAGAGACCACTAGTGCCAGTACGGGTAGCTTTTATACAGTGGAGATACCAGGGAGTGATGAGATGAAAAGAAAATAAAACACACAATTAACTATAACGTAACACTAGGTTTTTATTTAAGTAATTAATTATGTACAAAAATAATCCAGGAAGGTTCACGTCCTCGAATCGTAACAATAGTGAAATAAAATGTATATTTAAAGACCCGTAAAGTAAAATTTACAATAACAACTGTGTACCTCTAGAGTTTTGATCGATTATTCCTGATACGTAACTCTCTGACTGATTCTACCCCGTCAATTCAAAACGCGTTCCCGAAATTACGTTCTATTAAATAAAACGACGCGAGTTCCTGATTGGCGTCGAATTTAGCGGCGTCCTAATGAACACAGACCCGTAAGTACCTAAGCAACACACTCTACGACACGACTCTCTAAACGGCGGCGACGTCGTTACAGGTGTCCCGATGGTCACAGCTAAATATTTCTCGGAACGGCGTCCGTTTTGACAATGAAACACGGACCTCGTACCCGTGATACACAAACGCGAGTCCTGGATCAATCGCGGAATTAACAGCGTCCTGTGGGATATACTAACGCGAGCCCTGGATCGATCGCGAAGTTAACAGCGTCCTGTGGAATATAATAACGCAAGCCCTGGATCGATCGCGAAGTTAACAGCGTCCTGTGGGATATACTAACGCAAGCCCTGGATCGATCGCGAAGTTAACAGCGTCCTGTGGGACATAAACGCGAGCCCTGGATCGATCGCGAAATTAACAGCGTCCCGCGAGTGATGTAGACGTTAGCGATGTCTCGGCGACTTGTACGTCGTTACTATAAGCGCACCCCGCACACACACCGCCCGGTCAGGACAACCTCGGAATTTCGGCGAGATCCCGTCCAGCGTCACTGATGCAGGATGCCGTCCGGACGACACACCTAGAAAATACGGGAGCTACAAAACCAGCCTCGGGCAATTATCCCTAAAGATTCTCTGTTCATTTTCGCGGAATAGTTGTTCGGTGTATTCTTTCCAGTGGTTCAGTAGGCTGCTAATGTCAGTTATGAGTTCGTTACTGTCATCTTTTATACTATTTGACTTGTAATGTTTTGTACGTCCTGTTGTTTCTTTTACGAGCTTGTGTATATTGAAGTGGTCATGCTTTTCTTTCATTGTCTCGATCTCAGTGCACTTATCTTCCATCCACTGCTCCTTAGCTCTGCGTATTTCCCTTCTGATTTGTTTATCAATTTCTTTGTACTTGGTTTGATCCCTATTCTTACACAGACCGCGCTCAGTCATCAGCGACAAAATCTCGTCATCTTAAAATCCTCCTTTTGTATGTAGGTGGTCCAACTATGTTATTTGTAGTGGTTACTATTGCGTTCTTCAAACGGTCCCATGTTTTTCCGACATCATCCGGTGGTTGAGGCAGGGTCCTGATTTTGGCAATTTCCCTATTTATTTCCTCCTTTGCTTCCGCTCTTATCTCAGCTTTAATTTGTTCATGTCGACTTTCTTTCTCGGCGCCCGTCTTAATTTCTTTAGTCTTACTTTTAGTGTTCCTATTACCGGGTTGTGGTCCGATCCAATATCGGTCCCTGGATATGTTTTTACTCCACTTAATCCATTTCTATATCTTTGGCTGATTAATAGAAGGTCTATTTGGTTCCTGACGACATAATCTGGTGTGTGTTGCGGTGACTGCCAGGTGTATAGCCTTCTTGGGGGAAGTTTAAACCATGTGTTTGCGATGATCAGTTTTCTTCTTATGGCAAAACTGAACAGCATTATTACCTCTTTCGTTGCGTTCTCCTAAGCCATACTCCCCGACCACGTCTGTCACGCGGCCTTGACCGACTTTGGCGTTAAAGTCCTTATAACTCCCACCAGGATCTCCGCTACTTCCACCAGTTTCGGTAGTTCTTTTATTTCCCTTATATATAGTTGTTTTACTTCGTTTTCTGGCCTGTCTGTCGTTGGAGCGTAAATCTGTATGATGTTAAGATCTACTGGATCAGCCTTGAGCTGCAGGAGTGCTGACCTATCCGAATATGCCACAAAATTCTTTACCTTGTTGTTCACGTTTTTATTGACTATGAATCCAACCCCATTAAAGCGGTTAGGTTGATTGTTTCCGGAGTAGTATAGTGTTGCTTTTTCGGTTGTACATTGGCCGCTGTTCGGCCATCTGATTTCGCTAAGGCCCATTATATCTACCTTACAGCGTTCCATTTCTTGTGTTAAATTATCCAGCTTACCAGCCACATACAGGCTTCTTACATTCCAGGTTCCCAGTTTAAGACCTGGAGATGTGTCCACTTTCGGGTGGGTCCTAGCATTTTTCTTCGTGGGTATTCTTAGCACCCCTTGGCTATTGAAAGCCTGCCACGGACTAGGGGCCATCATCTGTTGTACTTCTGCCATGGTTGTCATTCTTGGAATCATAGTGCAGTAGTTTTCCAGGGCTTTCTGCACCGCTGTTCAAACTCCGTTCCAATGGTTCCCATCGCGCCGTTTGATGCCCGTTGCACAGCCGTTTAGTTTCCATAACACATGCCTGTGCACAGTTCTGAGATGCCAGCTGCCACACCTCAGTGCTAGTTTTATCTACAAAATACTAATAATTACCTGCTTGATCTCCTCTAATTTTTGAGAGAAATACAAAAAAATTTAAGTTTGTTATAGTAATTGGCAGTGACAGCACTTTGTTTTGTTTGGAACTAAATCGAACAAAAATGGCTGCCGTGACGTCATCACTTACGCGGTCCATTATAAAAGTACCCAGGATCCGTCTACATTCTTTCCCAACAATATTAACTGTAACTAAGTCACGTCCAAAACCTACAGAAGATGCTGTGCCTACAATTTTTCCAAATCAACCATCTTATATGACTGTGCATGTTCCAATAAAGAGAAAACATCCCGATGAAAGAAAACAAGATTTGGAAATTCAGGATAAAATAAATGTGTGAAAATTATTATTATTATTATGAAATGGCAGTATATTTTAAAGAACTTAAATGAATTGTACTTTATTTCAATTATTTTTATATAAAAAATATCTTTATCTTTTATTCACAATTTATGGAAATGGTTACTTGAACATCAGACTTCTAAATTACTTGTGATAATGGATTAATTCTACCACAGTATCCACATTTTTAAATATGTTAGGCAAATTTTTACAATCATTTTAATTAAACTTTAAAATGTATTCTGCCCATATCATATACAATACATTTCCTTAACTTGTCGATAAAATTATAGTTTTCAAAATTTTTAATATTTGGAAACTTTATCACTAGGTATATTATTACTAGCTGCTAAATACTCGCTAACGCAATTTTAGGACATACTTTTTATTATCTGGATTTTATTCTGTTCATCTTATGCTGTTGTTTATTTCATATTAATATTCGTGTTTAGATCTAAAATTTTAATGCTATTCAATTACTTTAACGCGATAAAAAGTTAATGTTGTTTTTTAATACGTTTGTGTATAATATTTTTCATATTTATATCTGGCAAAACTATCAATAAATACTATTATTTATGCAAAAACTATATGCAGTACCATATGGCACAATTCAAAAGCCCGACTATTGTGGTGACGTCACAAATCGATGTCTCTGGCCTGTATCTCATGTTGGTTATGTTACCGCTTTCCCGTTCAAAATATTCTAATAAAGTTATGATGAGTTTTTAAGGCTATTAAGGTACCTTGCACACTTTAATCTAAAAGAGGTTTTGAAAAGAACAATGTTCGACTGCAACGTCGGCTAGTAAAAATGTTTAAGCTTAAAATTATCAAAACAAAAAAAAAAAAAAAAAAAAAAAAACTAGTAATACAAAACTAAAGTGTCAAAACAGATAACAATGCAGAATAAATAAATAAATGCGACAACTTGACATTTTTTACAGCAGAGCTACCACCTGAATCCCTATCGGGAAATTTAAATTCCATTAAGTCAGCACGGCGCGGCGCGGCGCCGAATATGTCCATGGTTGGCAACAATGAATTTAAAAATCGCGCCCTCGATTACGTTGTGACGACTTTTCTGTCGTTACCCAAATAGAATGAAAAAAGAATCCGTTGCTCAGGGTTAGAAGAAAGCTGGGTTCGTAGGTAAGGCTTCTGACTCACAGTGACTTTCTAATGTTGTTAAAAAAATTAAAAAAATGATAATATATAGGCTGCAGAGATAATAATAATTATGATGTGTTAAGGGGAATTCAAATGGGGTATGGTCAAGAGACGGTGAAAGGGCGCCACTTGCGCCTGTTTATATGGGGTGGGTAAAGAGTAAAGAAACCAAAAGAAAAAATACGATATCACAACCTAGCTAAAATAAGGTAATCAACAGCATTAGGGGTCTGTATATATATCAGGAATAAAAGTCAGAAATAGCTATCCTACATTAAACATTATTGAAAACGAACACAAGTATCATCAATTAGTCGCAGTGATCCCAATAAAACCGCAAGTTGTTTTAAATAGATTCGAATTTAGCAACTGTATTCTTTGAGACTAAGTAAGCTACTTAATAAAACAGGTGAAATTTATGTATAATATCAATACGATGATGTTTCAAGGCTTATGTCGTGTAAAAATGCTTTAAAAATGAATATGTGTTAATAATTTTCATATAAAATATCATAGTTAAGTAAGAGTGTACTGTATGAATCAAATTATAACTTATAACGTTAAATAAAAATAATTTTGACTACAATGTAATGGGATGAAATGAAATTTGATAATTTACTAAGTTTGGTAAATCTATTTGTCTCAAAATTGATTATAAAATAAAAGCGTACCTTGTGTATCAAACTTAAGAGAGAGAGATACTTATCTGTATATAGTTTCTTATGATGTAAACAGGTAGGTAGGTATTCTCTAGACTAACAGAAGTGGATACAGATGACTATGGCAGGAGAAGTCTTCGATATCAGCCAAAGAACGATTGTAATGTCGGGAACACTGTCTTAAGGTCATGTGGTAATTACTGGGTACCATGTGGTAGTTTTACTGAGTACCATGTGGTGGTTACTGAGTACCAATGTGGTGATTACTGAGTACCATGTGGTGGTTACTGAGTACCATGTGGTAGTTACTCTATAAATAAAAAGTAGTTCTCAGGACAGATACTCATTAAAAAAACACGATCCCTGAAAATCAGCTTTACATAAATATATTCAAACCATATGCCGATCAAAACCAGTAATTAAATACTCAAATAAACAGAAATAACAAATGGAAATAGCTGGAAATAGAATTTGGTTAGATGGGGCTATATAAAATGGCGGATAAACTTACGGTGATCATTCCTAGAAGAAACCAAACAAATACGATCTCTACTCTGGATTGCATACTTTAAGGTTTCAAATCTCAAATTGGACACCATTTTTAGGAAACAGAAAGAGTGGATTCAGAGTGCTTTTCATTGGAAAATTTGTCGGACGCCAAAACACGCATCTTCCTCAGATCCAAATCCCAGAAAAAAGACCTTATTCTCAGTTGCAGAATAAAGTAAAAACCCAGCACTACAGACAAAATGAGAGAAAAAAGTGATATCATATGATTGAAATCATTAGAACAGAAAATCGCAAGCCACAGCGAAGTGAGATTGGGACAAGTGAAATGCAATTAAGGAAGTTTGGCATATAGCGAATAGATGGCGCTAATAAACAAGACAAGTGAACTGTAAAAAATGAAGTTTGACATCTAGCGAATAAATGCGCTAATAAAAATTAAATATCGAAACAAGTGAGCTGTAACAAATGGAGGCTGGTATCTTTGGCATCTAGCAAATAGATGGCGCCAATACTAAGAAATTTAAATAAAAATAGATTTTTAAATTCAATTTTATTAAAGGAAATAAAAAATGCTACAACGTAACTAAAAGTTTAATTGATATCAAATATACTGTACTTAAAATATCAACATTTCCTAGCTTCTATTATTTTATTAGTTAAAATCGACAATGGGTAAACATTGTTAATAGATATTGCATCAATTTTTCTTTTCGTATAGGTACTAATATAATTTTGATTATAAATAATTATCGATCCCTACTATTTTTGGACGAACAAAATATGTAGATAAATCATTTCAAGCGAGATTGTCTGTTACATCATCGTTTTTTCGCATGTTTTTATGATAAATTATGTGCATTAATCAGTGCTTCATTAATTTGCTTTTGTTAGAACAACAATAATATTTTGAAATGGAAAACCTTTAATGCATTTCCCGAATATTTTGAAAACGAATTTAATTATTGTTAAATATATACAGGGTAAGTCTTAAATAAGTGCAAATATTCTCAGGGCTGGTAGATCTCGATAATAATAACATAATAACAGCTCCCGTATACGAGAAGACCAGGCTACTAGTAACATAGCAAGTTGCCGGACGAATTTACGTTTACCCGATTTGCGTTCTTACTAGAGATTCACTGCCGGCTAGTCGGCTGGTCAGGCAGTACGCAGTTGCAGTTGTGCTTGGACGGGTCGGTCGTGACAGACTAGAAATATGACGCGAGGAGTGCCGTGTATTTATTATTTTCATTTTAAGTGTTTACCTTCACTTAAGGTAACATTTAAAATAAAAATAGTTAAATATTTATTATTTGAGTGTGTTTACAAGCCAAAACTAAAAATAAATAAATTCTCTAAACCCAAAAAAACTATAGTATTACTCTAAATAAAAAAAAATTATAACAAGTGTTCAAAAAGACCACCTTCTTGTGCTAGACAGAAGTCTAGGCGGTCGTAAAATCCTCGTCTGACATTGGCTAACATATTAGGGCTAATAGTTTGGAAAGCCTCTCGTATTTTTACTTGAAGCTCATCCAGATTATTAGCCCTATTATGACCATACACTTTGGATTTTACATAACCCCACAAAAAGAAATCATTGGGAGAAAGATCTGGTGATCTAGCGGGCCACAAAATAGTTCCATGGTAATTGAATTCCGCTACATATTCCAATAGTTCTTCTCCGATTTTTATAGCATTGTTGTAATCTTCCGGGGAAGTGCACATGATTTTAGCTTTATCGATGTTCAGCTTAAGTCCCAAAGCCTCATATGCCCATGTATATGTGTTCAACATTTCTTGCAATTGCTGTACCGTATTTGCAACTAGAGCACAGTCATCAGCGTATTGAAGTTCTGTATTGAATTTACAAAACTCATCAAAAAAAATTATTAGAAACATTATCTAAAATGTGTCCAAAAATGCCTGCTTGGGATATACCATATTTTTTTTTACTTTGCTTACAACTGTTTGCAGTTTCAAACAGGATTTTGTCGAGGGAGTTGTGGGGTTGTTTACTTTTTAAAACTTTAACAGGGTGATTTAAAAGCTACGCTTAATCGCCAAGGTAAAGGAAAGAACAAATAAGAGTCTTTTATAAAAAAGAAAACACTCTGATTTATACAGTTCTCCTTTGGAACTTTATCTTCGTTAAGCCGAAGAAACCGGTGAATATTTTAACTCTAATTAAGATTCCGTTATTTTTTGAAGTTTTAACCTTAAAACTCATTTATTTAAAGTTGTTACTTTTACCGAAAGTACAGATGACGAATTGGAGAACTTTTACGAAGATGTATCCACTGCTCTACAAAATGGAAAAACACACTATACAATGTTAATTGGAGATTTTAATGCCAAAGTTGGTAGCAAACAAGATGAAGCGGAAACTTCAGTCAGCTATCATGGATTGGGAAGCCGAAACGAAAGAGGTGATACACTGATAGATTTCGCACACCACAACAAATTATATACATGAACACCTTCTTCAAGAAAAGAAACAGCAAAAAGTGGACATGGACCAGTCCAGATAGCAAAACCAAAAATGCAATAGATTTCATAATCAGCGATAGAAAAGATGTAATCAAAGACGTAAGTGTATTAAACAGATTTTCGATAGGAAGCGATCACCGCATTGTAAGAGCCGAGATAAAAATGAATATAAAGAAGGAAAGAACTAACATGATACTCAAGAAAAACCACAAGAAATGGGTAGCCCCTGAAAGTAAAGATTCTTATAAGGAATGTATAGCCTCAAATCTAAATTATGAAAATACTACTACGATAGACGAAATATACGAAAACATCAAAGGGGCCACTCAAACGGCTATCGAAAAATGTTGTCCCAAAAAAGTAAAAGAACAAAAACTGAATCAAAGCACAAAACTTTTAATGAAACAGAGAAGAGATATGGAGGACAAGAGTACACAAGAATATAGAACTTTAAACAGAGATATATCCAAAGAAATCAGAAAGCAAGGAGGCAACAGAATACGGAAAAAATTAGGAAAGTCATAGAGAAGAATCAAAGTTTGAAGATATTGAGAAATAGTACAATGGGAAGAAAAGAAATACAAAAGATCAAGGATATGCACGGCAACATAGTAACACACAAACAGGAAATCCTACACTCTATTAAACTTTTCTATCAAGAACTTTACACATCAAAACAGCAGGGGATCAGAACCGACATCCGAAAGGTAATAAATCAGGGGTCGGAAGAAATTCCAGAAATAACCGAGGAAGAAATTATCAGTGCCCTTAGAGATATGAAAAACAATAGAGCTGCCGGCGACGATGGACTGGTAATAGAGTCAATCCAAGAAGGAGGACCAGAAATCATCAAAGCTTTAAATGTCCTATTTAATAAATGCATTGAAGAAGAAATAACCCCATCACAGTGGAACAACGCAACCATCATTATTGTACACAAGAAAGGTGACGTTACAGACCTTAAAAACTATAGGCCCATCAGCCTTCTTAGCCACGTATACAAATTATTTACTAAAATACTCACCAAGCGTTTGACAAATAAAATAGACTTTTTTCTTTCGAGCGAACAAGCAGGTTTCCGATCAGGTTACGGAACAAATGACCATCTTCTAACAGTCAAGGTCCTTATCGAGAAATGCATTGAGTATAATAGACCACTAATGCTTGTCTTCGTGGATTTCGAGAAGGCCTTCGATTCGGTAGACCAGCGGAAGCTTCTAGAGACACTAAGTGAGAGTCGCATCGATCATCGATACTCCTCAATCATAAGACATATATATGATAATGCCACGGCAAACGTCAGAATATCGACAAATCAATGCACAGATAAATTCAATATCGATCGAGGGGTAAGACAAGGCGACACACTGTCCCCTAAACTATTCGTTGCTGTGCTAGAAAGTATGCTAAAAATGATAAACTGGGATTCAACAGGAATTAACATCGATGGCAAATTGATAAATCATCTCTGTTTTGCAGATGACATTATTTTAATAACAGACAACATACAGGAGGCACAGAATATGCTGGATATGCTGAATGATGCTTCGGAAAAAGTCGGTTTGAAAATTAACTTGTCAAAGACACAATACATGACAAACCTAGTACTAAGTGGAAATTTAAACATTAATATATAGCCGGCGGCAAGTCTGGTAATGTGCATTTTATGGATTTTAGTTAGGGACCCCAAAACCTATAAACCTGCAAAGTTGCAAAACTTCCGGACTTTTTTCCAAGCAAAAATCCCCAATGACTGAACTATATAGATCAGTAGAAAAGAGATAGAGAAGAAATATCATCCAAAACAAGTTCGGAGAATTAAAATATATGATTAAGCTGTCTATCCTTGTTTAAATTCCAACCAATAATTATATATAAGTATAACAATATAAAAGAACATACATAGAATACAGGTCATGCAACGGAAAATGGAAAGGTCCATGTTGGGTGTTCCACTCAGAGATAAAATACCCAATCATAAAATACGAAATCGAACAGGAGTAAGAGATGCGGTGATATCTGTCTTACATCTTAAATGGAATTGGGCAGGACATGTGGCTAGGATGACAGATGGACGGTGGACAAAGAGACTTGTGGAATGGAGACCGAGACACGAGGCCAATAGAAGCAGAGGACGACCTCCTAGTCGATGGACAGATGACATTAAGAGGATGGCTGGAAACTGGATTCAAGTGGCACAAAATAGAAGGAAATGGGTAGAGTTAAGGGAGGCTTTTGTTCAGCAGTGGACGGTATAAGCTAAATGATAATGATGATGATGATGTTACTTTTAAATGTGATTTTTATCTCAATTCTTTTTTAGTAAATATTTGTAAAAATGTAAATACAGCCTCTTGTTTGACGCGGAGGTTACCCAACTAGCAAATATAGCTCCCAGTCCTTTTTGAAATGTCACTGCCACTAAAGTATAGTTTCTAGGCCCACTCTGCCACTTAAAATGTCACTCTATAAGGAGTAGTCACTTTGAAGTATATTTCGAGAGTGACCGGTTAGTCCCCACCTACCATAAAAGTGGAAAATAAACACCCCGATTGCAAGTCGCAAACATGTAATTAAAGAAGTGGCTGGAACTACCCGAATCTTCGAATATGACACCATAAAAGACCAAAAACTTTATAGTAACTTTTCAAAGTAGGGGTTACCAACAAATGCTACCATAATGCCTCCATTAAGTTTATGTTACTTTATAGTAACAATTTAAGTTACGGGGTAGTACACCTGGTTACTTCTAATTTACAGTAGCATTGAAAGTAGCAAAATGGTTACTGCTACCGTCCTAGGTTACTCTAAACTAGCCGTCGCTCATCCATTGCCACTAAAAAGTCACGGGGGTCAAAAACGGCTACTTTATAGTGACCGTAACTTAATATACCCTAATAAATGTAGTTGCCTCAGATTGCATCGTGTGCTGCTCTGTTTTAGTGTTTTCTTTTACTTGCTTTTAAGCTTTATTAAAATTCTGTAAAATCCCTAAGGCGAATAAAAAGAAATTTAGATATTCTAGTACTTTCTACCGATCAATTAAACAAAAGGAATCACTGCGAGCCGATGCATCAACATCAAAAACAAAAACTACATATTTCTATAATCCTACTGATGAACATTATAAATCAGGTAGTGATTGAGACATTTTTGAAGCTGTTTCTGTAGATAAGTGTAGTGTTAGTTCATCTGAAACTGAATCTCAGAGGAGAACTAATTTGAGAACCAACAACAATATAAAACAAGAGCTAAAAGAGTGGGCGTTAAAATACTTTATACCTCATGTAGCTCTGAATAATATAGAAACACTAATAATAGAAAATGCACCACAAGTAAAAAATAACTTCAAAGTACAAGGCCGAACGTCATAGTGACATCAATGGAATGTATAGTCGCCAGCACCGCGATCGGTGTAGCTATGCTCCAATTAAGTGGCAATTTGGTGGCGCAGGGAACTTTCTTGGAAAAATCACTTTATGGTTTCAAAGAATCGTTGACCATGTAGTTCCAAAAAAATTATTGTGTCTATAAAGTCGCCTTTGGATAGCTACAATTGTCACTTTATCAATCCGAAGATTTTAAAGGTCCAAATGGGTAGGGTTGGCCTAATATGTTATTGTTCCCGGTACTTTGTGAAAGCATATGGAACTATAAAGTATTTTTCGGATTAAACGGCCATATTTTTTTCATGAATTTTTAGACGAACAGCCAAATGGCTCAAACATTATGCGTTTTTAAGCTAAATATACCTAGATTAAAGCTTTTTTCCTTAGTTATTTTGTTATTTCTGACGGTGGACTAATATTTTAAAGTTTGACCCCGGTTTCAAGCAAATTATTATTATTTTTTAATTACAAAATGAGTTTTTATTGCAAATAATATAATAATTTGAAATATTTTGAGAGGCGCTCGAAAATTTTGTTATATAAACCCACTATTTTATTCAGTAAAGTTGATTGCGTTCTGGAATTTACCTAAAAAAGGCGTTAAAATCGCACGGTAAATAACAAATTAAATAATAATGGCTTCCATAATTATTTTCCATCAGGACATTTATTTTTATGAAATGTGAAATTGCATGAAGAGGTCGCTGCGAATAAAGTTCAACAGTTTAACGAAAGTTCCACATGTCGGTGGCTAACACTTGGCTGCCACGAACCCGCGACTAGGCAGCTTCATAACGCATAAGTCGCATTCACCAGTAGGCTACTTTATAGTAACTCTTTTAGTGGCAAAAACTACCCAAGACACTACCCGGCTACTCAAAATCTTTCCCCATTTTGGTCGGAGTTACTTAGCAGCTACGAATATACGACGTAGCCGCCGATGGTCACCGCCCACTCTGTAGTGGCTCTGATAGTAGCAGTTACGCAGGGCCATGTAAGTGAAATACTAAAAATGGTTCCAGCAAAAGTTTCCCAATTATGACGGGTGATGGCGCTGATCGTCAAAATTTTTGTACAGGGATTTTGCTTACCGACAATACGACGTGAACCTGACGTGAACTACGACCGGTCCAGGACCAATCAGAACGATCAGTATCAGTATCAGTCTTTCTTGGACATTTGCCGTGGAAGTGTGTGTTAATTTCTGTTGTGATAAGTGTGGTTGTGTTTGCAGTTTGATTTTTCGGTTTTGATATTATGTTAAAATTAATTTTGAAGTATTGTATCACCTGTTTTTATGTAATAGTACTTTTTTAAGTTCTATGATCTGATATGTTATGATTTGTTAATGTTTGTTTAACAATGTTATACCAAAGAGGTTATACTTAATATACTTATCAATTTGCATAGCCTAACTTTTTTATCAATAAACTTTGTAGATTTTCAGATTATTTAATTCCTTTTGTTTCCGTTTGTAATTTTATTTTTAAGACATATTATGTGATTGTTTCACATAATATGTTTTAAAAATAAAATTGCAAATAGCGAATTAAAATAAAAAAGTGTATTTTACAATTCCCCCCGGCCCCGCACCCCTTTGGCTAACCTGTAAATGTCAGCTATGTCGAGAGATGGCGTTACGAAAATGGAACCGATTTATTACAAGGAACTTGGGCTTCTTTTTCGTTAGTATATTCTGTGCAGTTACGTATCTGCCACTGTAAATGCTAGTTGGGTACGCGGCGTAAATACAGAGCGTTTCAAAAAACATGTGCCATCTCTCCTGGGAGATTCCTCACGTAAAAATAAGATTGTTTTTTCATATCAACATAGGTTCCTGTCTGCTTTGTTCGGTAGCTACAGGGTGTTACAGTCTTCATATTTTTTCGATTTATTATAATTTTCTTTCAAGTACCTTTAGCGTTTCAAATGAAATTTTGAGGGTAAAAGCTACTATAAATGCGACATATTTTAATGCTAAAAAAGTGTCAACATATTCACCAGGGACGTGCGTATGGGTTATCACTGGAATATTTTTCTAAAAAAAGCATTTACGCCACTGATTTTTTTTCTATACCTATATATCACGCCTTGTGTGACCATCTTCTGATGCGTGTCGAATACTCGTCAGCGAGTAATGGCAGTATATGTATAATGCGATTAGCTGTTTCTTTCCGATCTGAGGGATTTCTTAGCTAGTTCTTAACTTTTTCATTGTAATTTTTGATGTCTTTTGCAATCCTCTTTTTTATTGTCTTATTACTCAAGAATTATAAAAGGACAAATAATATTCTTTGTAATAAATCAAGTTTCACTTTGTTTAAATCTCTAGACAAATCACAGTAAAACAATATTCTTTACTCCGAACCGTTTGTATTTTTGTCGTTTTGTTCGTAAGTTCTGTTTGCGTACCCCGTTTTAGAGAGAATTAAAGTTTGCTTTTCTTTGCTTGTTTGTTCAAGATCTCCCGGCCCGATTTGCAGATACTTCTTAATTGCTTAGGTAGGAATACCAGTTTGTTTCGACTTTACGAAAGTACAGTCCTTGTTTTAATTTTATCTCTTTATTTTAACTTGCCTGGCTACAATTTACTTTAATGCAAATTGTTTCATATTTGTACAGAGCGAGTCAACAATATAGTAATTTTCTTTATTTCTTCTATTTTGAGAATTACAAAAAAATGTTACAACATTGTACTTAAATTTTTATGAACATATGACACACAATTGTTGTATTAGCTTTGTATTTTGATTATCATCATCATTTAGCTTATATTCTGTCCACTTCTGAACAAAAGCCTCCCTCAACTCTAGCCATTTCTTTCTACACACAACGGAAAAATCTAGGGATATCATTTTATTAAAGTTAAAAATAAATGTTTTGAATAAACAACCACATATTTGTAGGCCGATTCTTTCTACTTCGATTGAAACGAAGTAGTCACACTAGTTATTTCTAAATTTGGGATATTTGCAGAAGTGTTTGTGCATTTTTTGTCAAATGTATAAAAAGCACCTACCATCAATTGTTCGAATTTAACCTGTACTGGCTATGTTTTTTATGATAACTGGCCAGAATTCATTCAAATAACTCTGTTTAGTATTAAACTACATTATGGAGCGTAGACATCTTAACAGAGACGAAATGCTAAGGGCCATGGGTATGCTCGAAGCTGGAATGCGCCAAATCAACGTAGCTAGAGCATTAAATACAAGGCAAGGTGTAATATCGCGATTAAGTGCACGCTACCGTGAAAGTGGTGATGTTGCAGAAAGGCACACAGGGCGACATCGCATTACTACCCCTCAGGAAGATCATTTTTTACAATTAAATGATCGACGCCGACCGACTCTTACAGCACCAGAGCTTAGTTTAATTCTCCAGGAAACACATAATGTAACCGTTAGTCCTGACACTGTTCACAATAGATTAAGAGAGGTCAACTTAAGAAGTAGACGCCCCTGGAGAGCTCAACCCTTAACGAGAGGAAATCGAGAAGTACGATATTTGTGGGCTCAAGATCATGTTCAGTGGTCGAATGAACAATGGGCCAATGTTCTCTTCACGGATGAGTCACGCTTGGAATTCATCCGGATTCGAGAAGGCTTAGGGTATGGAGAGAACCGGGAAACCTTATTCGGTTGGATCATGTTCAGGAAGTGCACCCTTATCAAGGTGGAACAGTTATGGTCTGGGGAGGAGTCCAGTTAGGCCGAAAAACCGATCTCGTTTTTCTTGAAAGGTTTCTAACAAGAATCATATATCGTGATTTAATTCTTGAGCCTGTCGTGTTACCATATGCCAATGATTTTGGGAGAAACTTCATTCTCATGCAAGACAATGCACGGCCTCATACAGCCAGAGTGGTTAATGAGTTTATCAATGCTCATCAATTAAACATCTTACCCTGGCCGGCCCAATCTCCTGACCTCAACCCCATCGAGCACGTATGGGACGCGGTCCAAAGAAGAATTTTGAGAATGGGTATGCCTCGTGAAACTCGTAGGGATCTAGTTCGGGCCGTGAATGCAGCGTGGCAGGCTGTACCTCAAGAAGAGATCGACAACCTGATCAGGAGCATGGAGAGAGGATGTAGGGCTGTAATGAACAGTAGAGGAGGCCATACCCTTTATTAAGTAAACATGGTTTTTTTTTAATTCACAGTTTAGAATAAAAAAAAAATGTGTGTATTTTTTGGAGTTCAATAAAAATCAAGGTAAATTTGAAAAATTCGGTAAATTTCGCATTTTTATTTCCAATACGTCCTGTAAACTATTTGTTTATTTTAATTTTATTATATCAGAAATGCAAATAATAAAATTACTGACGATGGCTGGATAAAATTGTAATATCCCTAGACTTTTCCGGTGTGTGTATTTTGTGCCACTTAAATCCAGTTTTCGGTCACTCCTTTAATATTATCTGTCCATCGACTAGGAGGTCGTCCTCTGCTTCTATAGGCCTCGTGTCTTGGTCTCCATTCCACAAGTCTCTTTGTCCACCGTCCATCTCTTATCCTAGCCACATGTCCTGCCCAATTCCATTTAAGATGTAAGACAGATATCACCGCATCTCTTACTTCTGTTCGATTTCTTGTGGTATAATTGGGTTTTTATCCCTAATTGTAACTCCCAACCATGGACCTATCCATTTTTTATTTGCATGACCTGTATTCTATGTATGTTCTTTTTTGTTAAAGTAAGTGTTTCAGCTTCACACGTGATGAGAGGCAAGACACACTGGTTAAAGACCTTTCTTTTTAAACGTATTGGAAGATCAAATCTCAGTATATGCTTTACTTTAGTACAGTACTAGTTTTGTCATGAATTGTATCTTTGATAAGTTAATTTTCAAACCGATTTTCTCCGAAGCAACAGCATTTTCTGTGCTTCCTGTATGTTGTCTGTTATTAAAACAATGTCATCTGTAATAATAAACCCGTATAATGCTAATAGTAATTTTTAAACTTACAACTTAATTTACTTTGTATGTACATAATCTAAAATAAGATACGTGTTAGCATTACGGAAAGTTTGCTGAAAGGATTATTATTTAATTAGTATGAGGCTAGGCAAATGTAATTAAAACCAAATGCTCAACTTAAGCTTGAATTTATAAAAGTATTAGTTTAGAAAAGACTAAAAATCCGTCTAAAAATATCTGAAAAGGAAACGAAGGGAAAAAATATTTATATTTTTATTATATAAAAACTTGATTGAAAAATAAAAAATATATTTTGTTTTTGATATATTTGTATATTAAACACTACACGAAAAGTACGTTATACGTAAAAAGCTTTTTATAATCAACGGAATCCAATATTTTTATTTTTGAAATTACTTGAATTTATATATTATACAAATATTTTGTTGTATTTTAATGCTTTCCTAACAGTTTTTATTTGTTTTTTTCAGATCAATATCGCCTACTTCATATCAAACTAACTTGACGAGCTGCTGTTAAAAGCAAGTATGTATTTTATTGATTATTTTTGCAGAAATAATTTGTGTATTAATAAATAATATTCGTCATATTAACTAAATTATAACCAAGAATATATTCTATTTTTTTTATTTTCTTGGGATTTGGGTTCAGGAAAAACGTTGATTAAGTTTTCATTTAGTTTTTCATTATCTTTATCTGGTTTTTAAAAGAAACAAACGTTTCGGCTAACATGATCATCAGTGCCTTCATCAGTGTTGGGTTTATAACATAGTACAAATTTTAATTTACTTGTCACAAAAATCTATGTTAATTTTTTTTGAGAGAAAAAAAATACGTTTATACAAATTTTATATAATTTATACAAACAAATCACGAATACATAGTTAAAATTCATGGTACAAAGAATACAAGGTATGATATTGCGCAGGTTGGTCGCTACGTCACAGGTGATAACTGGCGCTATTGGTCAGCACTCTCCGCGCGCCAGTTCAAATCGTCAAGATATTGTTATAAACCTGTTTTTTTGTTTATATACCGTCATTGAATTATCGCTAAGCAAGTTACTGTGGAGCAGTGCGTAAGGAGTCGGGCTAGGAAGCGAGAGACCTGAGTTCGAATCTCGGCCGGGACATAACTTTTTATTTATTTTTTAAATACTGTTGTATTCTATAGTTTATTTTTGTAGTATAAAAAAAAGAACTATTTATTCTGTTATTTTTTAATCTCCGGTATTAATATAAATTGATTGTTGGTACAACACCTCATTTAATATAAAATAATATTCTACTTTTTGAAATGTATCGGGCACTAATTGTACCTAAAAGTAATATATTTTTAGTGATATACCATATTGTAAACTATTTAATATTTCAGTCACTTAAAAAGTTAATTTGCATTGAATAATTGCCTACCATTAAAGGAAATTTGAGCTATATAATCCTTGATGGTCATATTCTGGGTATGCAAATACTTCCTCTAAATTTTGGGTTTCGTTCAACCGATTTATTCTCAAAACCTGAAACATCTACATATAAAAAGAAGCACAGGTCACTAATTATAATAGACTTCACCCTTGGAATTACTTCTATCACAATTACAATACATTCATCTGCATTGGCATTTTCTACTTTTCGATGGGAAACTTCAACTTCCCAACATTTTTTAAATGATGTAACAATTCCTCTTGTGGTTACTTTTCCATAGATATCCTCATCTCTGTCCTCATGTGAATTCAGAGGCAATGAACATGAAAATTATTTACCATAAACATCGCAAACTAAAAACCTAATAAACAATTTTATACCGAATATAGAAATAAATTTAGTATTCTTACCTATTATTATCGTCCAAATCCATGTTAATAGATAATTATTTTTAAATATATTTTTGGAACTGCTGGTTTTAGTAATTATTAAATTAAACGAACTAAAAAGTCTTAAAAATAAACAATTCTTAACCATAACCCCAAAAAATGCAGATCTCCTGTCAACTTTCTTTATTTTTTATTTATTCATTATTTTCCTAGTGACGTCACAGGTGGTATGCGCGAACTGAACGAAATTGGAGCCGCTATCGATCATACCTTGTATTCTTTGTACCATGGTTAAAATTAAAAAGTCAAGCGTACATACAGGGTGGTCCGAACTGTATTCCGGAAACTTCGGCAACATATTTTACTGATAAAAATAAGTAAGAAAGTTCATATAAATGTATGTCCTAAAATGCTTAGTTTTGGAGATACAGGGTGTAGCAGTTTCATTTTTGTTTCGATTTTTTACAAATAATTTCTGAACTAACATCAAGATATCGGTGAAAATTGGTGTCTGGGAGTTTTTTGACATCAGAAATTTGGATTTTGATGTCAATAGGACTCCTATTTGTAGGGGACGCCACCTACATGTGTTTTAACTGTTTTGAAGAGTAATAACTTTTTGTCCGTACCTGTATAAAATTACTGAGTGAAAAAATATACATTTCGTGATTTTCTACGTAAAAAATGTCCCTTGGTAAAAATCTTTTTTTTTGACTGAAATAAAAAATTTGAGAACTTTTTATTTTTTTAAACTAATCATAAATTTTTCTTCTAAAAAATGATGATAAGACAGTTTCTGTTGAACTTTTGGCACAAAAACATTTCAAATTTATGATTTTAGTCTAATATAGTCTATAAAATAAATAACTTTGAATTTTGACCGTTATTTTTTACCAACATGTCAAATATAAAATCCCTCTGTCAAAAAAGTTACTGATATTCTTTAAATTGAGTGCCTGAACGAATCAGATAGGTAACTCTTTTTACTTTCATGAAATAGAAAAGGAAAATAATAAAACAAGTGACAGTTCTTCCTCTTGTTGCAAAAATCAACACGAAATGTCATAATTGACAAAAGTAAAATGTCATCAGCTTTTAACATTTTTAAATATTAGGCCAATGCCGTCTCTGATAGAACAGCCATGGAGCGAGATTTATGACGTCACGCTAGTTAGATACTACGGATTAATAAATATGTTGTAGAATACATGGAAAACATAATTATTCATCGTATTTTTGGTTTGTATTTTAAAAATGATATAGTTTACATGAAATATACATAATATACAGTTAATAAATACAATTTATAGTATTTATAGTTATAAATACTTTGCCAAATAAACTATGAACCATACAAATGCAGCAAATGTTTTACAATATACAAATAATAAATAGGTGGTACATAAGATAATGGGTAAAATGTAAAATATATTTTAAATTTTGGGATTTGAAAATCGATCTAATTTAACAAAAATCACTCAATATCTACTAATAGTGATGTATTATTATTTGCATTAACAAAATTTATTTATATATTATAATGTTTACTGCAATTAATAAACTAATATAAACCTGTCAAAAGATGACCACATATTTTATTAAATTATTATTCTTAATACAAAAACTATCTACATTGACTATGGAGTACGATTTCAGCCATATTGTAAAACATTTCCTGCATTTGTATGGTTCATAGTTTATCTGCCAAAGTATTTATTACTATAAATAGGTATATATATTGTTTTTATTAACTGTATATTATGTATATTTCATGTAAATTATATCATTTTTAGAATACAAACCAAAAATACGAGGAATAATTATCTTTTCCATGTATTCTACAACATATTTATTAATCCGTAGTATCTAACTAGCGCGCACGTCATAAATCTCGCTCTGAGGCTGTTCTGTTAGAGACGGCATTGCGTCAGCATGGCCGCAAGTTGCTAACCTAATAAAATTAACACTAGAAAAGCCCGCGGGAACTGTCAAATTCAAAGTTATTCGTTTTACGGACTATAACTAATTAGTCAACATGTTTAATTTATGTCAATGATGACCGGAATTGGTAACTTCGATTCCAAATATCTCGAGAACCATTACTCGTAGCGATTTTTACCAAGAGACCTTTTTTACGTGAAAAACGTCGTAAATGTATATTTTTTAACTAGCTAGTTTTATACAGGTACGGACGAAAAGTTATTACTCTTCAAACTAGTTAAAAAATACGTAGGTGGCGCCCTCTACAAGTAGGAGTCATATTGACATCGAAATCAATTTTCTCATGTCAAAAACCTCTCAGACACCAATTTTCATCCAAATATTGACGTTACTTCAGAAATTATTTGGAAAAAATCGAAATAAAAATGAAACTTCTACACCCTGTATCTCCGAAACTAAGCATTTTAGGACATACATTTATATGAACTTTTTTACTTATTTCGAACCACCCTGTATACAAAAAACCGTAACGCTACTTTTTCGGGCTAGTGAAATCTACTCTTAAGAAATTTTAAAGATTTTAGTCTTTCATAAATAAAATGTTCCCTAAAACTTTATTTTTGCAATGATTTAATTTTTATTAAGAAAAATAATCTCTGTTATGAAGAATAATACCGTATGATCGAGAAAAAACGGCGTCAAAGGCGACTTAGGAATGACTATCGATGCTATTTTTGACGAGATAGAACTCTAGACGTCAGTTACTGAGAATTGACATAAAATTTGTCAAAAATTAATACCTTATATAGAAAAACCAGAAAAGAATAGAAAGTTTCCAGATACACATATCTATTTCCAAAAAATTGTTTTTTCAAATGTTTCTATCTGCACCAGTTCTACTCAATAAAAAATCGATATTAAATCATCCTTAATGCAGTAAACGCCTTTTTCAAAATAAAGAAGAGTAAGGCCAGTAAGACTCTAACCTAACTAAATCTCGTCGTCCGACAAGCCTCCGACCCCTCCGACCGAGACATTTCGACAAAATTTTTGATTATTTTGATTATTGTGCTGTTAAAATATACGGATTAGACTTATAATTGTTTCATACACACTAGACCGTTCAGATTTACTAATATTGCATTGATTGTAGCTGTAAATAAAAATGTGTGTTTAATACCAGTAAATAATCCGTTAGTTGATGAAAGAAGTATGGTGTTTATCGACAAAATTAATTGTAGGCTTTTAAATTTTGCTTAATATGGTCATATTTTACAATATTCAACTCATAATTGTTGATACTTTTGGTGGATGATGTTCAATTTATACATATATAAATTATAAACAAACCAAATTGAAGAAAAATGAATAAGGTGAGATAGTAATTTTTACGAAATCCCTGTATTATTACTTCTTTACTTATAGAGTATCTGTTCCTGTGTATGCCCAAGTTTCTGTTTTCCAAGAAGCATATTAATTAAATGAACAAAACTGTGTCCAAGAAATAATCTATTGCATAGAGGAATTAATGAAAACAAAATTGGTAATGCTGAATCAATGGTTATTGCTAAAATATGTTATTGGTGTATTGTCAATTTTATTTACGGATATATTACGTTATTTAATCTCAATAATTTTAGGCTGGTAAGTCATTTATTTATATACCTAACTTTTAACGTAACTACTGGTAGATTGTAGGAAATATTATACACTTTGGAACAATTGAAGTAAATAAATGAATTAATATAATACATACATCAAGAAGTAATGTATAATTTTGGAAAAAGCTGTATTAATCGCTTTCGAAAATCATAATTGTTTTTTTAGTAAGTCGCAGAACTTAGACAAATAATTTAGGTTTGTTATTAAATTAAGTGTAATAAGTTTACAAGTTACAGATTTAGACTCTTGAACCAGGCATAGTATATTGATTAGTAGGGTCCACAGTAAAAAATATTTTGTAATACCATTCGAAAGAAAATACAGACCTATATTAATACTGTTTATAAAATGAGTTTCATTGTAACATAACTTAAGAAAACAATTAATATGCATATGTCAATCATAAGAATAGAATCTATTAATTTAATGAACTATACCCATAGTACTCAGCAAACAGTAAACCTAACCAAAGAAACTAAGACTTACAGTGTTAGATCATGTAGTATATAAGTATTTTAATTTTATCATTTAATAAATAAATATACAATATAAAATTTAAAAAATTTTTTATTTTAAAACAAGTGATTTATACATATATGTATAAACAATTTACAATTCTTTATCATTTAATTTATTGCCCACATCTTCCGGGATTATAAGACTAATATTTTGCTGCTTATAGTGCCTATATCTCAAAAAAAATTAATTAGATTAATTAAGATTAAGTATTGTATTTTGAAATGTTGAATCTTATGGACTGAGAAAACTGCTGATGTTGAACTACTTTTACTAACTGAAGATGCAGAAACCTAGAAGAAATTCAAAAACAAATTGTACAAACATAACGTATGACTATACATTTCGGTAAGTCAATATCGACAAAGCTTTGATTACAGCATCACCTATTTGGTTTTCTTTAAATCCTCTATAGAATAGACTATTTCTTTGACATAGTTTTGTTCATTTAATTTGTTTCTTAGAGGTTATACACAGGGGTAGATATTCTATAAGTAAAAAAGTAATGTATAAGTAATAATACAGATTCTTAAAAATATCCCACCTTACCGTTTCTAGTACTTCAATTTAGTGTGTTTATATTTTATACATGTATAAAACTGAACATCATCCACCAGAATTATCAACAATTATGAGTTGAATATTACAAAATATGACCATATTAAGCAAAATTTAAAGGCCTACAATTAACTTTGTTGATAAACACGATACTTCTTCCATGAACTAACGGGTTATTACTAGTAATTGAACACACATATTGGTTTACAGCTACAGTATTAGTAAATCTGAAGGGTCTAGTCTGTATTAGACAATTACAAAAGGATAATCGATACATTTTAACAGTAGAATAATCCAATTTTTGTTAACTCTAGACGTTATCGAAATGCCAGGGACTGGGACGGGCGATAGTTAGGTTAGAGCCTTTTTGATTTTTCTCTTCTTTACTTTTAAAGACGCATTCTGTATTAATTAGGATTTACTGGATTTACCTAATATAGATTTTTTTATTAATTAGAACTGGTATAGTTCAAATTATCAGAAAAAAATATTTTTTGGATATAAATTTCTGTATCCGGAAACTTACTATTATCTTCTAGATTTTCTACATTTAGTATTAATTTTAAGTTTCTGTTTTCTAAGAAGCATATTAATTAAATGAACAAAACTGTGTCCAAGAAATAATCTATTGCATAGAGGATTTAATGGAAACAAAATTGGTGATGCTGTAATCACAAAGTTCCATGCAGGAATTAATGGTTATTGCTAAAATATGTTATTGGTGTATTGTCAATTTTATTTACTTATATATTACGTTATTTAATCTCAATAATTTTAGGCTGGTAAGTCATTTATTTACATACCTAACTTTTAACGTAACTACTGGTAGATTGCAGGAAATAATATACACTTTGGAACAATTGAAGTAAATAAATGAATTAATATAATACAAACATCAAGAAGTAATGTATAATTTTCGAAAAAGCTGTATTAATCACTTTCGAAAATCATAATTGTGTTTTTTAGTAAGTCGCAGAACTTAGACAAATAATTTAGGTTTGTTATTAAATTAAATGTAATAAGTACAGATTTAGACTCTTGAACCAGGCATGGTATATTGATTAGTAGGGTCCACAGTAAAAAATATTTTGTAATACCATTCGAAAGAAAATACAGACCTATATTATACTGTTTATAAAGTGAGTTTTATTGTAACATAACTTAAGAAAACAATTAATATGCATATGTCAATCATGAAATGAAATGCCTGGGACTGGGACGGGCGATAGTTAGGTTAGAGCCTTTGTGATTTTTCTCTTCTTTACTTTTAAAGACGCATTCTGTATTAATTAGGATTTACTGGATTTACCTAATATAGATTTTTTTATTAATTAGAACTGGTATAGTTCAAATTATCAGAAAAAAATATTTTTTGGATATAAATTTCTGTATCCGGAAACTTACTATTATCTTCTAGATTTTCTACATTTATTAATTTTAATTAAAAATTTAACTTTTTGAAGATCTTTAAAGTGAAAAAGAAGAAGAATTTTAATTAACTAAAAAAATCAAAATAAAGTTAATTAACTTTGAGCAGAGTTCGACCTCGTCAAAAATAGCATCGATAGTCATTCCCCAGCCGCCTTTGACGCCGTTTTTTCTCGATCATACGGTATTAAAACGCACCCAGGCTATACCTTTCGATTAAAAATTTGATACGTAGGATTAGCCGATTATGTTCCTTAGTAATTACTGTAGAATAATAAAAGGTATATAGGCTTTGTGGAGAATAAAGGGCCCGGGACGCATTGTTCCATTCTATCCGGGAGAATCCGGTTTAAATATGACTCCGGCTGAAGTTTCCATTGAATTTCCGGATCGACAAAGGACGCGTTTCGTCTACAATTTTCCAAATGGAAATTAATTATATCAGTGCCAGTTTATTCGTCGGAAAATAATCGGTCTTCTGTGGCTTTCGTCCGGGGTTAATTATGCTAATTAAAATCCACTCGGAGAGACAAAAAATGGAAAATTTTTAGTGTACAGGGTGGATCAAATTGGACGCTTTTAAAGAGAAACACCCTTTTTTATAAGGCGAAAACTGATATCGGTGTTTGGAGCTCAATTTTTATCAAAAACATGATGATGAAAACCGCACATCGAGTTTTTCAAAAATGTGCATTTTTAACAAATTGCTGTAATTTTTTTGCCATCGAAAATTTTATATTTCTATGGAAACATTTACAAGGCACCTTTTTACGTAGAGTTTAAGTATAATTTTTTTTAAATTAATAATTTAAGAGTTATCAACAGAAAAATTGATTTTTATTTAGGACACACTGTATATTTTTAATTAACTGAAAAGAACTTAAAATTACCTTTCCAAAAATAAACCACACTTGTTATTTCGTTATAATCCCCTTCGAAATACCGAATTTTTAAAAGTTTGCCACTTTTAACTAGTAGGCTTTGGACCCCTTATTGATGGCCTCCTAATAGAACTCAAAAACATTCTTTTCCACCCCGACGAGGCACCGCCTCACAACGCTGAAGTTATCAGTAAATTTTTGCAGCCAATTTCGAGAATAATTGAATAGCTAACCATTCCAGCCGATGCCGGATGGCCGTCGATGCCGCCGGACTTTGTGCCTATGGATCTATTCCTGGATGGATCTCTTTGCGGAAGAATAAAGGTTCTTATTTTTGAATTGCCCGAACCGAAATTCTATTGCATTCGGCAGAAATAGCATTTTTTAACTGGTCTAGATTTGGGTATTTTTTATCCTTGTATATCCTGTTTTTTAAATGGCCCGAGAGAAAGAAATCATTTGACGAAATATCAGGAGACCTTGCTGGCCAATTTACTGTATGATTTAGGCCAATAACGTTTCCGGTAAAACTATTGTCTAAATATTCCCGAACAGCCAGGGTACTATGTGCCGGGCAGCCATCCATTTGGTACCAAACTTCCTGATTTTCCCTAGCGGCATCATGTAAAGCAGCTAAAATATGATTTTCGAGTAGTTCCAAATAATATTCTGAATTTAAATTTCGCGTAAGAAATAATGGCCCGATAATATTGTGTCGGAATATCCCTGCACAAACATTTACTTTCTGTGGATATTGCGTCCTTGTTTCGACAAACCTGTGTTGGTTTTCTTTGTTCCAACATCGATAATTTTGAACATTGGGTTCATTATTTAAGATAAACGTGCATTCGTCAGTGAAACATATGTTTTTTAAAAATTCCCTATCCGTGTTTGCTCTTTCCATCATATCAAAACAAAACGCCTGCCGTCGTATTTCGTCCCCATCTCGTAGCTCTTGGTGCTTTTCATATTTGAAGGAATAGTATTTATGTCGTTTCAAAATTCGAAACGCTGTAGTGTGGTCTATTCCTATTTCATCCTCAAGTTTACTTGTGCTGATCTTTCCATCGTTCTCTTCCACGCACAATGAAACTTCCAAGTCGGTATCATTTCTTGCATCTTCTCTTTGTTCCTGCCTTGCTTCACATCTGCAGTTATTTATTAGGGTACCTTTGGTCTCAAATCTCTGGATATTCCTTGCGATTGTAGATTTTCCAGGTATCGGTCTATTCGCATACAGAGCAGCAAACATGTCCGACACCTTTTGATAACTATTTTCTTGATAATACCATTTAATCATCAATACATTTTCTTCGGTAGTGTAATTCATGGCTAATATTTTCGATGTAGGTATGAGTTTTTAATAATAATAATAAAGCACTAAATAGATAAATTTCTGAAATGACAACTTCGTTTGACAGTTATCTTTTACCTTGACTGGTGCTCATAAGTAAATACAGGGCCATAAGAAAGGAGAAATATTTAAAAAGAAATCGGCGATGACTCGTAAACGGGCTAATTAAAAATATCTAAAGTTAATCTTTTGAATGTGGGTTTTAGTGCTCTTCATTAAACCTAAATAGAATTATTCTCTAAAATAATTAGGGAAGTCAATAATTGACCCCATTAAAATTTACATGGGATTTCCTATGTCTCGCTCGACGATGCAACACCCGGTATAAGCAGTGGCTGTTGGATAAAATTAATTTGTTTTACATAATTTTCTAGTTTATGAGACACCTTTCTTTTAAAGAATCCTACACAAAATATATTGTTATTTATTATGCCGTTATAACTGGTTATAACTGAAACTAAATCTAGTTTACTGAAGTTATTTTTGTTACCGATAGATAAACCTATTTTTAGAGGAAATCTTAACAAATTTTAAAATCATATAAATCTAAATTGTAGCCGAAATACAATTTTTCTTTATGCCGCCGCTATCATCAATTTTTCTCGCTAGTAAATCTATTTGGGATCAAGATTTATCTCGCCTCTGCCCGAAGCTATTTCGTCGCTTTGATAAATCGATACACCCTACTACGATATTCTATCGTTAGTAAATTACAGGCGGAAAATATTACCTCGATAAACTCAGACCTTTCATCTCTTGAATTTAATAATAAAACGGATGGTATACCTTAAGGCAGTGGTTTCCAACCTGTCTGTACCTGAGCCCCCTTTAAAAAAAACGTTGCGCCCCCTTAATTTTTCTAACAATTTAATTTCATAAATACTCAACTGATATTATAATTTATTTAACGGTCTGTGGATTACGTATACCTATTTTGCTGATTCATTTTTTTGACACCTGAAATTCACAGAAGTTCTGTGAATCGAGAATTCTCGTGTTTTGAAAAGAATTGAGAACTTTGAACAGAAATATTCTGTTCACTAATAGGTTTTTACCGTCCAAATTGCGTACCCCCCTGCACCCCCCTTGCGCAGTAATAATTATTTAAAGTAATAATGTCAAGTATTTTATTTTAGTAACTGTTCCAAAACTATTATGAACCTGAAAATATTCGGTGTTAAAATACCTACTATTCTCTTTGTTCCACTTCTAGGTTTACCTTTTTGACTTTCAGGTGTAATCATACGCCAAACCGTTTGCGCCAAGTTGCTAAAAAATTGATTTCAAAATAGAAAGGAAATTGATATAGCAAATGACATTTGTGTTTTTTCAAACGAACGAAAGAGTGGTTCGGCACAGCTAGGTAAGATCAAATTGTTTTTAAGCGGTTGGGCACACAGATGGCGAAGCTGCAATTATTGTTGGAATAAATTTTTGGGCAAGAAATAATGTCTGGCTAAGTCAGCCGATTATTGAAGAGGAAGTAGAGCTCATGGATTTTGAAGAGTCTGGTCTATCAGCAAAAAAACAATTTGTTGAGTTATCCGTTTCCCAAAAAACGACTCATGAATACGAGGATACGATATAATTTTTAAATATCGTAATTTTGAATATAACTTCATAAAAAATTATTTCGCACTTAATTACTATGAATTTTCTTGAGAACATGATTATTTATTTATTTATTTATTGAAATCCCTTTTTGTAAAATGTAAAATAAACGTTGTTTAGTTCTTTAATTATTTTTCCAAAGGGTTTTATAATATTTCATGTATTTCAAGTTGCCAAATTTATTAAAATCATACTTTTCGTTGTTTTGTCATAAGTCTGATTATGCAGATATTATCTCCGTAAAAAGTTCAAATAAAAATTTTTCATAAATAATGAAATTACAGGGTGTTTTCAAAAATGCCTCTTTTGAGATTTTTCAAAATATCTCAAAAACCAAAAATGATAGAAATAGAAACACAAACATAAATTACAAACAGAATTGACTGAAAACTTTCCCTATTTAACCATTTTTTTATCTCTAGAAGTTTCCGCGATCGCAATATAAACATCAATTTCGGACACTGTATAAATAAAAATTAGTTAAGTATAGGCTAAAATACCTTTTTGATACCTACTTTTATAATAAACTAGCGTGTACCAACGACTTCGTTACCGTCGAATTAATCATTTGTAATGGCGATGATAAAGCAAAGCAAGAATTTTCATTAACATACAAACCTGATAAAATTTTCTCACATTTATGTCAGCATGAGAAAAAACAATATGGCGATATTATTATATAACTTGGTAATATTTGAGGGGTAGTTTCATCTCGTTGGAATTTGACTTTCGAAAAATTCGTTTGCCAAAAATATGCTTTTTACGTCAAGCAGTTTAAGCAGAATCGTGGTTAAGAAATTACTCAACTTTTTGGAACACCCTGTATGATTTTTTAAAAAATTTCAAAATATGTAAAAAAACCAAATAAATTATGCTTGTCCAAGCGTTTTCCCGAAAGACTAACCGTTTTTAAATAACAAATATTGTAATATTTGAGGGGCGTGTTTCTCGAATTTGAGATTCGAGAAACCCCTCCTTATCGAACCTCTACACCCCACAGTCAATCCGTTTACCAAAAATCAGCTTTAACCCTTAACTGGTCCGGTAATAGAAATGTATCATAAACGGTCCGGCGTAGTCTGTAGGACTACGCCTTCTAAAAAGTTTAAAAAACACACAAAAACTAAAAAATAACAAATTTTTATTTCATTAAATATTATATTATGTATTATTGAACTAATCTAGACAAAATTGGGCTCAATTAATATTAACTTAAAGAAAATATAGTACAAAACAAAATAACATACATATAAATTTGAAAAAAAAATCAATTAGCTTTTTACTAAGCTCTAAAAAATAAAACCAAATTACTAACAGTCATTACAATATAGAAATAAGTTTTTAATACTATATATATATAAAAAAATAAGTTATAAAACTGAAGTTAAGAAAAAGATTTTAGTTACAGCATGAGGCAAAGTTCAGTGTTTTCCTAAACATGTTTTACACAATGGATTGATGATCGTACATTCTAGGCAATAAAAAATAATTAACTAGGACATAACATTTTCTTTAACTAGGATAAGAACTCTATGGGATAAGAATATCTCCGTCGGCATGTTCTGGTTGTACAGGAATTGGAAATATTCTACCAATTGTAAAGTGTATTTCTCGTGGAATATTTGACATTGTCAAACGCATTTGTATGGCAGATTGTCATATTGTCACTGTCACAGTCCTCATCATATCATTTTAATAGAGTTTCTTCATAACTACGTTGTTATGAATTAACTACTTATTATCTCTCTATTATCTCTATTACAATTAACTAACGTTGATTGATCATGGCACCCAGATATTTAAATCGTGGAACTCGCTCTATCATATTTCCATCCACGGTCAATGCGGTGTTGATTGTAGGCTGGCGTCCTATTACCATAAGTTTGGTCTTGGCAGCGTTGATTTTAAGACCGAAACGATTTCCCATGTCCCCTATCTTATTTATTATTTGCTGGAGATCCTCTAAAGTTCGTGCTAGTATTGCCGTATCATCTGCATATCTTATATTGTTAATTCGAACTCTGTTAATCTTAATTCCTTCACTTTCTCCTTCCAGGGCCATTTGAAATATTTTTTCGTCGTATATATTAAAAAGTATTGGTGACAGTATACAGCCCCGGCGGACTCCTTGACAGACATTGAAGGTGTCTGTGGATAAATTTTTGTTAACTCTTATCTCTGCGGTTTGGTTCCAATATAGTTCCTGTATGATTCTAATGTCTTTGGCGTCTATTCCTATCTCGAGCAGTCTCTTTAGGAGAATATCGTGTTTAACGTTGTCGAAAGCCTTCTGATAATCTATGAAGCACACAAACACATCTTGGCGTTGATCATAATAATGGCGTTCATCTAGATAAATATAATTCATATCAAATAAACTCTTAGTCGCGTGATTAAGCTTGACCGGCACAGCGTTGCCTACTTTTACATATTTTCTTTTAATCAAAATATTTTAGGAAACAAATATAAATTAATTATAAATATATAAACAGTTATTATTTACACCAACAAAACTCACGTCCTTAACAGCACTTTACTAGCAGATTGCAAGGTCTGCTAGTAAAAATTTTTAAGCTTAAAATATCAAAGCACACTTCATTTAAACCAAAAACTCGTAATACAAAACTAAAGTGTCAAAAGAAATTACAAAGTCAGGAAATAAATAAATAAATGTGGCAACTTGACATATTTTAAAGCAGAGCTACCACCTGAATCCCCAGCGGGAAATTTAAATTCCAGTTAGTCAGACAAATATTGAGGTTAATTCATAAATTATTTGGAAGAAATCGAAATAAAAATCAAACTTCTATACCCTGTATCTGCGAAAGTAAGCATTTTAGGACATATATGTATACGAAATTTTTTACTTATTTTTATCTGCAGAATATCTTGCTGAAGTTTCCAGAATACAGTTCGGACCACCCTGTATAAATGAGTCTCAAAATAATTATTTCTTAATAAAAAAAATAACTTTTCATATTCTTCTAAAATTCATAAAATTAAATTTAATGAACATTGCTTTACATTTGAATAAGCGTAAAAAAGGGCTTAGGCGAGAATTATTTCCCACATTTAAATATCCAGCGAATGCATAAGCTTTCATTACGTTACATACAATTAACAGGCGCTTGTGTGTTTAAGCCAAACAACCCTAGCCGGCCTACTGCAAATCGAAAACAATAGCGAATGATTTCATGAGTTGCATTTTGCGCTTTGGTCGGCATTACAGCAATCAGTGGTGGTGTGTGCTTTAATATTTTGGGGGTGCACAAACTAAGGAAAAATTCCAAGAAGTAGTACCGCAAAAAACAATGAACACTTCAGGTTTAAGTCTAATGAGCTATCTTTTAAAACTACTAATTAAAATAATTCAACACACACAGATTATTTTAAGAGTCTATTACGCTGTACTTTCGGGTCGCTCTCAGGGTTCAGGTAAAGCGAGTGCGTGGCCGAAGGAAATATATATTATTTTTCAGAAATCTGCCTAACGCTTAGCCCGATCCTGTCGTGTTAATCCACATCCAAAATTCCAAACACAGGTGCTTTGATCAAGGCTTGATTAAGATTTGCAGAGCTTCAGCATTTGTCGTAAAATAGCCAGCAATTTGTTACTAAACCATATAAATTATATATCACTGTAATCACAAAACTTCAATCTACACACACCGGAAAAGTCTAGGGATATTACAATTTTATCCAGCCATCGTCAGTAATTTTATCATTTGCATTTCTGGTATAATAAAATTAAAATAAACAAATAGTTTACAGGACGTATTGGAAATAAAAATGTGAAATTTACCGAATTTTTCAAATTTACCTTGATTTTTATTGAACCCAAAAAAATACACACATTTTTTTTTATTCTAAACTGTGAATTAAAAAAAAATGATAAAACCATATTTACTTAATTAAGGGTATGGCCTTCTCTACTGTTCATTACAGCCCTACATCATCTCTCCATGCTCCTGATCAGGTTGTCGATCTCTTCTTGAGGTACAGCCTGCCACGCTGCATTCACGGCCCGAACCAGATCCCTACGAGTTTTACGAGGCATATCAAAATTCTCAAAATTCTTCTTTGGACCGCGTCCCATACGTGCTAGATGGGTTTGAGGTCAGGGGATTGTGCCGGTCAGGGTAAGATGTTTAATTGATGAGCATTGATAAACTCACTTACCACTCTGGCTGTATGAGGCCGTGCATTGTCATGCATGAGAATGAAGTTTCTCCCAAAATCATTGGCATATGGTAACACGACAGGCTCAAGAATTAAATCACGATATGTGATTCCTGTTAGAAACCTTTCAAGAAAAAACAAATTCTGGAAAAAAATTAGAAGATACTTTCAAAATGAGCTTAACCTAAAGACAACTGGTTTTATGCGATATGATATTAAGATAAACCCGACGAGATCATACCGGTTTAAATTTGGCGGTGCTAATGGCAATAACAAAATAATATATAATTAAATATAACGATGGAATGAAAAATCTGGTATCTCTCATCAGCACCGGAGATTCGCAGCCAGATGACTCTGGATGACGAAAAGTCGCTCCTTCTTTTCAGAAGAATTAACCAGCCGGGGTTGAAGAAACATATTCAAATTACTTAAAAACATTCAAGCAGGATCCCAGTTGCCAGTGGGTTTTTGTTGCTTGTCACCGAATAATCTACCATACGATTTGGAACCGTAAAATTCTGAACTAAACACGCGTTACCGTATATTGGCTGTTTTCAGGCTGAATGAATATTTATGTTGACGGTTCAGAGCAATACATACTTTTCTATGAATATATACATTTCCTGAACATATTTTGATAAATTGTATAAAAATAATAACCGGTTTCATATTGCATCTCAGTGGAATCTAGATTTTGATAAATTGATTAATTGCCCTATTTTCCAGGAAACTTCCAGAGTTGCTGAAAGGTCTTGATTCTGGAACGGCTGCAAACTACCCAAAAGGTTTTTATACAAACATCCGAGCAGCCCGGAACTTAGTAACGCGTAATGAATCGCCGCTGCTAAAGAGGTTTGAACGCATTCTGGAGACAATATTGCCGGCGTCGCTCGCAGAACGTTTCGCCATTCTTGTTCGTGGCTATCGTCAGACCCACCGATTTTACGCACCGCGGTGGTAATACTACTCACTACCGGTTATTTACTATTTCTTCAACTCCGAGACCATTCAGCAAGCTTACAAGTACAAGCAAACTTGGAACGGCCAACCTATCCAAAGCACTGGAGGGAAGTATCCAGGTTACACTATCGTTTCTAATTATTCTGGATATTACATTAACTTACATCCAGAACAATCTCTTTCATATTATTTGGAAGATGTCGAATATAACAACTTCTATTACACTTATTACTTGTACTATCCTTGGTGGATGGATGGTGAGAAATATGGCATCAACAACGACAGGCGTGGAGAGTTGTTTTTCTTCTTCTACCAACAGATTCTTTCCAGATATTATCACCAGACGTTTTGTCCAACGATTTTGGACAAATCCCTCTCTTGGACTTGGATGTCCCGATTGAAACACCATACTATCCATCTTTACAATTGCTAACGACACACAATTCCACAGAAAGACCAAGTTTACAAGTTATCTGATTATTTCTGATTCATGGACAGCATGTCCAGGAATCTCATTTACTCAGTTTTGAATTTCTAGGGATTATACAGGAGGTTTAGCCAGATGCTTTATTGATAGAAGGATATTAAGCTGAACGTGGAAGCTTTACTGCTTAGAAAAGAGAGACACTAAATGAATTTCTAATTATTTTTATTAATATTACGAAGCTCGAGGTGAACGATGGCCAGAACTCTGTATGAAATAGTTGCAAATACCAGCCAGAATCTTCTTCCGTCTAATCCAGGGCTGCTAGAGCGAACAGTTTTATGGACCTTGAGACGGGTAAATGTAATGTTTAACTTTTACCCTTCGTTGATTTTAATTGTTATTCATTCTTTTGATAGGTTATGGTCGTCATGCTTTGGGATATTCCTACACTCCACTCTACAAAGACAAGGTAGCTCCATCTGCTTTAGAACATATCGAAACTTGTTTAAGAGACCCAGTGTTTTACCAACTCTACAAAATTTTAATCAACTACTATCACAGGTAATACAGGGCCCATTTTCTGTATGACGCAACTTCTAAAATAAAAAGGCTTGGAAGTGTAACCACAAAGTATTTAAGGATATATTTCAGGAGAGAAAATATTTGCTTTCTACGCCAGGGTGTAACAAAGAGTGAAGTGTGAATGCCTGATAAATATAAACTCGACGTCTATTTTCAGGAATGTTATAAATAAATAAAGATTTTTTTTTTTTTTTTTTTTTTTGAAATTATTTTCTAATGTATAACTGTCCTGAAATGAAAACTGTTGCAGGTTATTTATTTTAGATGACCTATACTTACCTTTAACTATAAATATCACAATGATCTCAAATCCTTTGGAGTTGTTCAAAATTCTACGCAAACTTTCTAAAATATAAAATAATTTTTTCTTTCGTTTTTTTGGCATGTTATTTTTTTATTAGTGAAAATTAACAGAAGAAAAAAAATATTTTTTGTGTTTAAAATTATTTCAAAATTTTTAATGGTTTCCCAGATACACGCAGTAATATTTCATATGGCTCTTTCAAGGGTAAAATACAAGAGAAACCAAAGGAGAGAAAAAGAATCCGAATTTGAAGATTTATTTTTGGTAAAATTTACTATGGAAAATGCGGTATGAAAAATTGTATAACTTCCTGAAGATATCACCGAAACAAATTCAAATACAAAATCATCTAAAAATGTATTAATTCTCCATCTACTAAATCATCATACAAAGTTCAATTAAAAAAGCAGATAGTGTTGTATTTTGGAGAAGTTTGGCGTATAAATTTTGAACATCCTATACCAGCTGAGTTGCGATTCCTGCATTTATAACAAGAATGAAATGAGACCATTTTAAAAGTAAATACCTATTATGGTTTTGATCCCAAGAATATTTTTTTTAAAAAAAAAAAACTTTGAAAAAAAATATATATTTTATTTATTAATATCCTCTGGAAGCAATTGATATATTTTACTCATATCTTGGGATTGTGTAGTGAATGAGATGAAGTTAAAAAGCAATAATACAGGGTGTTTATTAAAAAAAATCAATCCTATATCATTTTGACAGAAATATTTAAATTTAAAAAAAAAATATTTTCCTGAAATACATCCACTGGAACATGCACTTTAGTTGCCTTAACAAAATTTCAAAATGTTTATTCTAGGAGCTGCATGCCGACACCGGAGGATATTACTCTTCTAGCTAATGTACTATTTTACTCAACTCGACCATTTTTAACATAGATATAAATCAACGCACACCTCCATACACCACTAAAGATCTCATCTGGAACGGAGTCCAAATTGAAAAAGTTGAAATAGACCGTCTCATCACGTACTTCGATGAGTTCTATTCCGATCTCAGCCAAGCCGTCTATTACAGTGAGGAAGAATTGAAGAACGAGAAGAACCACTTCTTCGTTTATGCCAAACAGTACCGTCCTCAATCACAATACGCTTTTCTTACAAAATCACGTCCAATCTACGTTTTGATGCTGGCTATTTTATCAGGAGTCTTTATTGGTCCTAAGTATGATGAATATGGAAGGTACATCAACATCAGTGAAAACAGGTATGTTTTTTTCAATGGGCTTAAATGCTTCTTTCGATAAATATCGGTAAAATATAATTTTTTTTTTTTTTTTTTTTTTTTTTTTTTTTTTTTTTTTTTTTTTTTTTTTAAAATTATTATTTCTTGGTCTTTATTTACTTTTAACTTATTTAAAAATAATTTAATATTACACAATTTCGTACGGTATATTTCTTGCTGTATTTATAAACTCTTTAAAAAAATATATTGGCAGCTCTTTTGATTGCCACTAAAAGAAATTTTGTGGCACAAGAAATGCCATTTTGTATTGCAAGAAGATATTTCATCAATTTATTAATGTAAAAATGTGTTTCTTTAGCTGTTTGTGTGTATGGTACGTTTATGATTCCGACCCAGAAACACGATTATGAATTTTTTTCGCAATTTTTGGGAAAATTTTTTTGAAAATAATTTTAATTTTTAATTAAACAACATAATTCATTGATATGGCAACATAATTAGTAGTTTAGAATTTACAAGAAAGAAACCTAGAAAAGAGATCAGTGGTTCTCCAAATTTTGTAAAAACATTTTTTTGGAAATTTTTTTTTCGAAAATATAAAATCACTCAGTTATTTTGGACTTATTTTGAAAAATAGGTAGAAAATATATTTTTTTATCAGAGTATTATTTATCTTGTTATATTATTATAATTATTGGCCTTCAATCAATGCAAATAAATAAAAAAAAAAACATTTTTTTCTAATGCTTATCTCAAATTTTTCTTTCTTTTCAAAATGATTGATTTTTAATCCTCTTTAATAATTAATAAAGTAATTCGTTTTTTAATGATTATATTCTCATCATTAATGAAAGGCAATAAAAAACTGCTTTTAGTTTTCCAATAAAATGGTTTTAGTTTTCTCAAGACTTCTCTAAACTAACTAATTAAAATTTAATTAATTAAAATAATTAGGTACCTAACTAATTTAGATTTTAATGATTAAATTATTTCCTTTTTAATTTTTTTTTTTTTTTTTTTTTTTGAAAATATTTCCAGTTTTATAAGATATTATTTCTATTATATACCGGGTGCATCACAAAAGTATATTAAGCTTAAAGTAATATAAAAAAAAAAAAATTGTCTATTTTTGAATCTATTGTAAAAATTAAGCTTACTATAAATTATGGAAAGTTTTTGTGAATCACAGCCTATTTACAACCAGCCTGTCGACTTAACGATCATTTGCATGGAAATGTGTGTAAAGTCTTTCCAACTAGTCACTAGGTGATGCAGAATGTAGACTGTACAGATCTATTGTGTCCCCCCTTTTTATAACTCTGTCCTTGGTCTCAGGAGCTTTGACAAAACTCAGAGTAGCTGAACTGTTTTACCTGAGGGATTAGTTCTCCAACTCCATTATCAGTGGTACTAAAGTTTATTGTACGAATGGTTGTTGTCTTTGCGCACTCAGTGATAAGAGGTGTTCTGGTGTTTCCCCATTTTCCCCTACAGAATCTGTAGTAGTTGTGGTTTCTTGAAACTTTAATCTACACAGGAATTGTTCGTTGAGGAGACAGTGTGACAGTGTCCTGTTAGAATTCCCGTGACAATCCGAACGTTGTTCTTACCAAGAATATTTTTTACTTTCTCGGTCGTAAGTTCTATCAGTAGGTGATAGCCGATCAAGAAGAAGCACTTAAAAAACGATAAAAACCTAATAATAACTAAATTTTTATTAAAAAACATGTCAAAACCGGTTATTAACATAACGCAAAAAGAAAACCCAATAAATAATGAAAATCTTTGTTTAATATTACGAAACAACCAGTAGCAAGAACAAGATCAAGGGAGTTTTATTTATCAAATTCAAATAAATTAAAATAGCTTTGTATCTAGGTCAGACAGGGAAGCCTTTGAGTTATATATGGTTATCCGCCCTTTTTCTTACTCTCTTCTGCCTTCCATTGATTTATGATTCTTACATAAACGATACCCTCTCGAAGAATAATTTCTCATGACAAAATATTTACATAACTTCATATACGTTTTGTAACTTTATTATTTAATGCGCTTTATTATATTTCACTTTGAATAATTCTTGAAATATTGGCCCGTTTATATTCGATACTGAGAACCATAAACTTAAAGAATGCTTAAAAAATGAATTCATTAACTAACGAACACATAAACGAATTATGTTTATTATCAGAAGCGCTTAAATAAAGAGAGTCAGTTAAAACCTAACAATAACAATCTGCTATACTAACCATCACGGGTTATTCAACTCGACAATTATAGAACATAGTAGCAACCTGCCTAATAATGACACTTGCCGTGCGTTGGTGATTTTCCTTGCGGACTCGGTGATCGTCTGCGTCGTCTATTAACAGTGGAGCCGATGTTTATACATATTTCAACTACCAAAGCTCTACCGCGAGTGTAATGAACAAATTAACAACCTGTATAAAATCCTTAAGTGACCTGACTCACTGATTAATCACGATCCTATTCAAACCACTCAACGTGAAATCAATTTTGGCATACAGGTTGGGTTTAGGGTGTAGAAGTTCGATGAGAAGGATGCTCCTGAAATTCAGTTCAGAGGTGAAACCACCCTTCAAACAATACAATATTGTTTATTTAAAAACAGTCAAGTTTGAAAAAACAGCAAACACATTATATTTTATTTTGTTTTTACATATTTTAGAGATTTTTAAATACACAGGGTGTTTTAGAAAATCTGGTCATTGTCAATCTACGATCTTACTTACGGCAACATTTGACGTAAAGCTGATTTTGGAAAACAGTTCGACTTTAGGGTGTAGAGGTTCGATGGAAAGAGTTTTTCTCGAAACTCCGAATTCCTAAGGAAATTGAAACACCTCAAATAATGATGAATATTTTTCATTTAGAAACCAGTGAGTTTCGGAAAAACTCTTAAACACGTATATTTTATTTTGTTGTTTTGTATATTTTTAAAGGTTTTAAAAGAATTATACAGATAATTTCATAAAATATGACTAATGAGTAATCACGATTCTATTTTAAACTGTTGACGTTTAAAGCTGATTTTTGAAAACGGATTGACTGTGGTGTTTAGAGGTTCGATAAGGGGTTTCTCAAATCTCAAATTCCAAGGGGATGAAAACGCCCCTCAAAATATTACAATATTTGTTATTTAAAAACAGTTGATTTCCGGAAAACGCTTGGACACATAATTTATTTTGTTTTGTTATGTTAATGGAATTTTCTTTTAGCTTTATCATCCTGTGCAAATATGATTAACTGCATATAGAATTTAGAAATAATCAATAAAATTTAAAAAAAAAAAAAAAATTAAAGGGTTTTTTGTCTTTTTCAGATGGAACTTCTTTGAATTGGACAAATTCGTGTATGATCTGAAGAGCGGTGAAAATGTTATCAAGAGGAGTTCTTACGAAAGCAGACTGTTCGCTACAGAAGGACAGGATTTCTACGACCTACCCTGAAACAAGTTATCAGCACTTCTGAAGGGACAAATTAGATTAGCAATGGGATACAGACAAAATTACTTCAATTTCCCATACAGGTATGGTTTAATAATTTTAAGAAAATAATACTCAGAATCAATTTTGGTTTGTTATTTTTTTCTTATTCGACACTATCCAGATTGGTAAAAATATCTCACTATATAAAGGCATATTTTTGGATAATTTTATATCAAAACAATCTATTATTATAAATCACACTGGCACAAAATTTTGAGGTTTCGCTTCACCTTAAAATTTTTTCGTAATGATAAAGTTTTTATATTGTGTTTTGGTGGACCGATTTTGATGATTTTTAAAGAGCTTTGTAGCTAAATTATTTGACTTTAATATCTTTCTAAATTAAACTCAAGTTGCCATCTGACAATTATGCGATGGAAAGAAAATAATATTGATATTAGCAGAAAGTTTGAAACATCCTGTGGAGTATATTATTAAAAAAACAAATTTTTTTTTTTTTTTTTTTTATCATCTAGGTGTATCTTTTCTCGATAGTTTGTTTTGGTTTGTATCCTCAATAGATTTCATTTTTTAGAGATATTCGCTTTTGAAAGGCACTAATAATATTTTTCGTATTTTTAAAAAGAAGCATTCACAAAATTTATAATAAAAAAAAAAAATAAAAATAGTGTTTTATGATATATCTAATATCCGTCTTGAAAAAATCATATTATTATCCTGTTGAATCTAACAGGAATATTTTACAAGATCCAAAGAAATGACAACCAGCTGCGTGGAAACACCGGTTCCATTGGAACAACGAAGTTAAGCGACGTAAAGGCATTACCTAATTGGATGGACGGGTAACCAGTTTGAAACTCTGTATCGTGCTGTTGTCCAAAAGGCAAAAGTGTAGGAAAATCTAGTGACACACACTGCTCATTTACGCCGGTTCGAGGCCGGATGTAATCGGATATCTCGTGAGTAAGATTTAATTTAGACACTTCCTAAGTCTTTGACCATGATATGGCTGTGGACCGCGGTTCGGATTCTGCGTAAACAAAGTAGGCCCGTCCAGAATAAACTATTGGGATGGATAAAAACAAGCTATCGAGAAAAAAATACACCTAGATGATAAAAATAATTTTAAATTCCTTGCTTTGTTAATATATTCTACAGGGTGTTTCGAACTTTTAACAAAATATCAACATTTAATTTTCTCTCATTATCGATGAGAACCGAAAGAATGACTTTCATTTAATTTAGGAAGAGATACAAAAGGCATAATTTAACTACAAACTAACAAAAAATCGTCAAAATCAAACTCAGTAGAAGACAAAATATAACAAAACTGTTTCCATATACTTAACCAATTTTCAATATTATTTTAAAATTTTACAATATCTATTAATATTATAAATTCTTTTTCCAGATACATGTTACCTAAAGGTAGCACTGGCGGGTATCCATTCCAGTTCTACTTCATCGTCTACCCATATAAACCATACACCGGTAACAAGCCCGAGGAATGGACTTACCACTACCCAAGACCAGGAGTTGGAGGGCCATACATCGACGATTATCCACTCTATTATCCATTCGATCGCGAGATAAAGTATGGAAAGACGTTCTTCGAGGATATTCCTAACAGTTTCTTCTACGAAACGAGGATCTATCACAAGAAGGACGTAAATTCCGTCACTCCTGAGCATTAAGATGTTCAGAGATACGATATTTTCGAGACTGTTGTTTTATATTATATTATTATATATAATAAATAGTTTTTTTTTTTTTTTTTTTTTTTTTTTTTTTTTTTTTTTTAATTTATTTAATCTGATTGTATCTTTTAGTGTTTTTCAAATACAAATATTTTGCATTTTATAAAGTTTCTTATTTACCATATAACATACATACATAACCCGGAATTTGCAAAAGTTTTATTAAATTGCAACCCCCATTTTCTGTACAGAATAAATTCAGCATAAAATCCTGCATATATACAGTATTTATTTTAAACACTATGCGGTGTTGTCATGCCATTTCTTATTTATTAAAACTTTTGTTAAAAACAGTATATCCGAAAAATGATTAAAACCTGGACTAAATTTATATTTATTAAAACTTAGCTACACGTTCCTAAACACCAAGGATAAGAAAACAAGGAATGAATGAAGAAATATGTGAAGGAAAACTCACATTATCTTACACAGGGTATCTGTAACGGCGTGAGCAACATTGCAATATTTAAAATACTTTATTTTATTTTTTTAAATGTACCCTGCATATTCATTTTCTTTTAGATGCAGAATTATAATGCGAATAATAGATATTAAACGAATATTTAGATTTAAATTAAATATTTACGTACATAGGAAAGGTTTACAAAGAAAATCCTAAACTTAGGTCAGTTATCGTTAAAATGCAACAACATATATCGTAATTATAATTGTTTATTTTATTTAATATATTGTATATACTTTTGAAAAATATTTGATAACTTTTATTGACTAGTTTATAAATTCATATTGATTTATTTGGTTATTAAAATAAATAATAATAAAGAAAAAAATATATAAGTAAAAGAAAAGACGATAGCACCAAAATAATACTGATTTACTTATCAGTTATATGTGAAAGTTCATATATTTCTTACATGAATTTCTCATGCAACAAATTTATCAAAATAAAAATTGGTATATTTCAATATAATTTAAAATTAAAGAAATGATTAACAAAGAATGTCACATTCTTTATTATTATATCAATAATCAATAGTGAGTTTTTAATTTATAGCAATTTGTTTATTAATAGGAAGTTATAAATAGTAAACTATTAATAATAAAAATAATAATTATACACAATGACTGTTTTAGCTTCAAAGTTTTTGAATAATTAAGCAAATCAATTGTTATTGGCGAAATAGACACAATAAAAAAAGACAAGGTCGATACTTTATACTCGATTATAAATGATAGTGTATACAGGTTGTTAATTTGTTTATTACTCGCGGCAAGAGCTTTATGGTTGAAATGTGGCAACCTCGGCCAGCTCGTCGATGCTACTGCCGACAGTGCCGACGCGACGCGACGGGACGAGTCGGCAGAAAACCCTATAAGTCCATGCGTTCTCAATAGGCAGTGTTGCCATTATGTTCCCCTATAAGTAACTGGTCCAGCGGCGACAAATTTGTTTGGACATTTTCTATGTAAGTCTTCATTTCCGAGCCAAATTTGACCCTTCTGATCGTATGGTAATCCTAAACTTTTTTAAAAAAATCTTAGTTAATGGTTTAATGAAGTGTTTATTTTTTTTTATTTTTCTTCCAGCGTACGTAAAGACTTAAAAACATTTAAAAAATATTGCTGGGGGATGACTTAAGGAAGGGCGACATTCCTTCGGGGTATTGTTGAAGCAAAAAGGTCAACGGCGACGAGTGGGAAGAAAAGCCCTGGGATCGCGCGAATCGCAGTAAAACAAAAAGAAAAGTTTGGAGGGGTGCGCGAGTATAAATAAGGTTAGGATAAGGTTACCCGGAATTAAATATAGAACAGGGAAAAAGATTCCTGAATAAATCTAAGATTTCGATTGTTTGTGTTTGATATTAAGCGAGTTCAGTGTAAATTTTGTAGGCAAACTGAGCAAAATTTTTCACCGGAAATGACGAAGTAAATTTATCGCAATAGCCCAGTAAATTAAGGTTTTGTACCTTTTGGGGAGTAGATTTAAGGGAAAAATTGTAACACCGTGACGGCCGGACTATGGCGGCGAACTTTGGCCGAAAATGGCCCCAAATGGCCGAAAAATCAGTTTTCGCAAATATCTGCCAAAATATACAATTTACAAAAATCTCTTGGAAGAAGAAATTAAGCTTAGGTTAATTACCTATAAAAATGCTCCTTATGATTTTTTTCGCAATATTAGTAGTTTTCAAGATATTCCGTCTCGAAGATCCTGAATTTTTCTCCAAGTCAACGCTCCGGAGATATACCGGGTGTTGCATCGTCGGACGGGACATAGGAAATCCCATGTAAATTTTAATGGGGTCAATTATTGGCTTCCCTAATTATTTTAGAGAATAATTCTATTTAGGTTTATTGAAGAGCACTAAAACCCACATTCAAAAGAATAACTTTAGATATTTTTGATTAGCGCGTTTACGAGTTATCGCCGATTTCTTTTTAAATATTTCTCCTTTCTTATGGCCCTGTATTTACTTATGAGCACCAGTCAAGGTAAAAGATAACTGTCAAATGAAGTTGTCGTTTCAGAAATTTACCTATTTAGTGCTTTATTGTTATTGAAAACTCATTCCTACATCGGAAATCTTAAAGATGTATTTATAAATACAAATTAATATGAATTAAAGTAAAATAAAGTAATCAATTACAAGGTTAATTATGGTATTATTACAATATTCAATAACTTATTAATTTAGGTACTATTAAATTGTTAGAACTTTAGGATTTAAGAAGATGTTCAAATATTCCTCCGTCGACTGCTAGACAATAACCCAGGCGATCATAAAATTCTCTTCTTACATTCGCTAGTTGGTAAAATGAAATTCTATTGCATTCGGCAGAAATAGCATTTTTTAACTCGTCTAGATTTGGGTATTTTTTATCCTTGTATATCCTGTTTTTTAAATGGCTCCAGAGAAAGAAATCGTTTGGCGAAATATCAGGAGGCCTTACTGGCCAATTTACTGTATGATTTAGGCCAATAACGTTTCCGTTAACCTATTGTCTAAATTTTGTTTTTTTATTTTTTCGTATTTTGTAATTTCCGGAAAGTGTCGTAAACAAAAGAAAATTGCATAATAACTTTATAAATAACCAACATCAATGAGGATTTGGAAATCAATGATAAAAGTTCAAAATTACTTGCAATATCTTGTAACTTTTTCAGAGTATATTGTTCTTGTCCATTTGGTTTGAAATATCAGCATCCAAGGGATGTCCTACGCCTCTTGGTGGTCTAGGGGCTGTGGAACATGACTTGAAAATTGTGTATGACAATGCTTGTGATATCTGGCACCCGCACAAAAAAATATTAATATGTAAAAATCTGAATTTTTGTGTGCTTAGGAATGTTTGCCCGTTTTTTTATTTTCAGAAAATATGACAAAATTCAAACAAGTTTCAAAATGTGATAGCTGTTGACTCTACCTTTTAAATGAACTTCGAATCAACAAAAAATATTAAATTTTAACCGAGTTAATCAATGATACGCTTATGAAATTTTCCTAGATTTATGCAAGAACAATCTTCGGATTGTCACGGGGTTTTTAACAGGACACTGTCTCCTCAATGAACACCTCAGTAGATTGAAACTAAGAAGAAACGGCGAATGCAGATTCTGTGGGGAAGATGGGGAAACAGCAGTACACCTCATCACTGAGTGCGCCGAGACGACAACCATTCTAATGCGGGGCACTTAGAAATTTCCTATAGGGCGAATTGGGAACAAAATAACATAAAGCTGCGATTAGTCTTAATTGGTAGTTTTAAGGGTCCTGTTGAACATACTAAAAGTCCCCATGCCTCCCATAAGGGGAACATTGTCAAAATTGCGCCGTCATCTTGGATTTTTGGAATTTTTTCCTAAATTTGCCATTTATTCAAAAACTTTTAATTTTTAAAGAAAATATGTTGGAAGAGAAATGAAAGACCGATAAAATTTCTATAATTAGAGGTACCTTCGAGGTTTCTAGGTAGTGAGCACCAACATTTTTTTTTAACCTGAAATAAGTAAATATTTTGCCGTTTATAAAAATGCTAGTGACAAGATCGATGGATGAAAAATTTTGGACAATAGCTGTAAAAATTTTTGGCCAGCACTTTGGGCAGTACTGCAAGTGGTTTACATATTATTTCTGAGCAGTCGATTAGACAGTGGATAGCTGGGAAGTTTCTACTTAGGCAATACTTGTGCAGGACTTTGATGGTACTTAGGCAGACTAGGGCCGGAATTTGTGTACTATGTAGTGCTTGGGTAGTATAAAGCAGTACAGCGTCAGACAGTAGTGTCGTCGAGCGGTGTACTTTTGACTAGTTATATTGTGTCGTGCAAATTTTTATTTATTAGCCCACCGTGTTTCTAATGAAGCATGCAAAATATTCCATTTTCGGAAAATCTTCCTGAAATGGACTATACATAGGTACCATCTAAAAGACGCCGGCTCTTAAAAAATCCATTCTCTTTATTCACGCTGCAGGTGGTTGCGACACAGTTAGTGGTTTATACAATATCGAAAAAATTACAGTTCTTCAACTTCTAGAGAAGAATCCAGAGCTAAGAAATACAGTTTCTATATTTTACCATGCAAATGCTGCTAAGGAGGATGTCTTGAAAGCTGGCGAGCGCTTTTTAGTATCTCTTTACGGAGAAACTTCAATACTTTCACTAGATGAATTAAGATTTAAAAAATACAATGCTATAACCGCTAGACAAAATCTTAGCACAAACTTCAATTTGGCTGCTCTTCCTCCCACCACAGATGCCGCAAAATTCCATATCTTTAGAATTTATAACCAAATACAAGAATGGTTAGGCTACTCTCCTGATCCATTAGAGTGGGGATGGAAGGATGCAAATAATGAACTTTATCCCATTTTAATGGAGCAAGAAGTAGCTCCCGAATTTATTTTAAAGATGATTTTTTGTAACTGCATAACCTCATGCACAAAGCAAAGCAGCTGTAAAAAATCTAGCATTTTTTGCTCAAATTTATGCGAATTTTGCCAAGGAAACTCTCTCGGATTTTACCAAAAGAAATCCCCGAATTAAATCCGATGAATGATATCGAGCCTGAGGAAGAAATGTAGATACCTTAGTTTTTAGTTATATTTTTTGTATGTATAGCGAACCAATAAAAGGTGTTAAATGGTGTTCTTCAGAAGTACCCAGTCTTTTGACCTTTTCTTTCCTCGACTATTTCAAAATCGGGATAGATTCGCTGTTCCTATATACGAGTGTATGATCAAAAATTAGTATGATCAAAAACTAATTAGCTTCGAATTTGTTATTAGTTTTCATGCAAAATCGAGAGATCAACAACTGTAGGCAGTAGTTATACACCACATTTTTGGCAGTACTAAGTAGCACTGCAAATATTGTTAGGCGGTTTAGATATTTTTGACCAATCATAATTTGTGAATAACTATTTACTCTCCGGAGTAATAATATACATTAGATCATAAGGATATTGTGTACTATCCAGTTGTTGGGTAGTACTTGGTCAGTGCTAGATAGTACTGCAAGTACTATCGGACGGCGCATAGATTTTTGACTAATCAGTAAATCGGTATGTCAGTGGTACTTCAAGACATATATCTTGATAAGGCAAAATAAAAACACTAAATCATCACAATACACCAAAACACTTTTACTTTTACACACTGGACGCGCGTTTCGCTAACCATGTTAGCATCATAAAGCGGATGATTTGCTAAAACTAAAAATTTTGTCTACAAGTTGAGCGTTTATATACTCGCTCAGTGGGCACCAAGTGGGCGTGGCAAAATCTAGCCAACCAACCGAGTCCAGGTAGCTTCAACTGATGTAGCTGGTTAGATTCCTACCACTAAGAGTAGAGTAAGGAACAAAGAACTTGAAGGAATTGGACCGTTGACTCTATTCATACTATCTTTACATTTATTAATTCTGATGCTTTCATATAGCATCTAATTGCCTGTAGTTTGAGACTTGTTTAATTAATTTTAAATTATTAAGATCTATACAATGTTCATTATCAACAATATGTTCCGGCAACGCAAGATTTATCGGGGATCTACCATATCTTATCTGAGCTAAATGTTCTTTAAATCTAGTTAATATTGATCTTCCTAGTTTGCCCAAAAATATTTCCTGATTAGAGAATCTTTACAAGAAATTCATAAATACCCGACCTTTCCAGTGGAGGTGTTTTATCCTTTGTATTGCCTAATAATTGTTGTAATTTATTATTAGCACTATACACAAGTTTATAATTGACATTCTTAAAAATTACTTTTAGACCACAGGATAACTCTCTATCAAACGGTATCGAAAAATATTTAGACGTATCTTCCTCCACTTGAAAAGTCGAATTTTCAGGAAATCATTAAGCTATACCTACGTTTTCTAATTAATTTATCAACTAGTGAAGGAGAATATCCATTACACTCAGCTACATTCCTAATGTAATCTCTTTCTATTTCATTTCTTTCGTTGGAAAGTGGGAAACTAAGTAATCTATGAACTAAGAAATTTAAACTAGCCATTTTATGTTCAACACTATGATGTGATTCATTAGGAATATATCAGCGTGTGGTATTTTTCCTATAGATATCAAATTCCACGCAATTATTAGTATTTCTAATAACTAATACATCTAGAAATGGTAATCTGTCGTTGTTCTCAATTTCATGCGTAAATTTAATGGAAGGAAAACGATTATTTAACTTAGAAATAAAATTATCTATGGTGTCTCAATGTGTGTCAAAAACAACAAAAATATCATCCACATACCTAACCCATACTCTTGGAAAATACTTAAACTGATTCTTAGCTTCCACTTCAAACCTGCTCATGAATAAATTAGCCAAAAATGGAGACAATGGATTACCCATTGCTGTACCTTCCCGCTGTTCAAAAAAGTTGTTATTAAATTGAAAACAGTTTTGTTTCATACATAACGATGTAAGCTCAATATATTCAATCACAGTTTTGTTGTCGAGACCATTTGCGTTCAGTAATTCCTTCAAATAGCCTAAAGTATGTGGAATTGGAGCACTTGGGAACAACGAAGATACATCAAAGGAGACCAAAATTTCACCTTCATGCAATGTTATATCTTTAATTTTGTTAATGAATTCAATATTATTTCTAACTGAGAAAGAAGGTTCATGATCAGGTAAATTTTCAAACTCACTTGATAACCATTTTGCCAAATTATAAGTCGGAGAACCTACAGCCGAAACAATTGGGCGCTTAGACTTGTCCGGTTTATGAATTTTTGGCAAAGCATACAATTTTGGTAATGACAGATTGGATACTTGCAATTTCCTCTTTAAAGAAAGATCAATAAGGGTGTTACATTCTTTTAGAGTTTTTTTAACGTCTGCTACCATCTTAGAGAAAGGATTCTTTTTCAAATTTATGTAGGGGCCATTATCGATTAAGTTGTTAACCTTATCGTAATAGTCTTTTTTATCTAATATAACAACCTTATTTCCCTTATCAGCTTTTAGATAGAAACAATCTTTGTTACGCAAACTCTTGACAATATTGTGCTCTTTGTTAGATTTTAATGAATTTCTTGAATTACCCTCTTCATAATTTTTCTAAAAATAAGTAGTTTTTGAGTAAAGACCAGATTAAGAAAAAAATGCCAAAAATCCAAGATGGCGGCGTCATTTTGACAGTGTTCCCTTAGTGGGAGATATGGGGACTTTTAGTATGTTCAATCGGAATATAAAAGCTATCGACTAAGACTAGTCCCAGCTTTATATTATTTTGTTCCCAATAAAATCATAAGTGCCCCGAACTATTCATGCCATAAACTTTGGTATGACCGATATCGGAGATGGAAACTAATCTCCGTAAAACCGTCTCAGATACTGGCTTTTGTTAAAACCCTGCGGCTGTATGATGAGTTATAACTTGAGAAAGAGGGACACAATAGATCTATAAGATCGCGGTGATTAACTTCCCCCCACCCAAGCAATCTACAATCTAGTTTCATTGAAAAGATTTCCAGGCTTTTTGCCACTGAAGAAAAATACACAAAATAAAATATCCACTGATTATTGGGACACCTTGTGTTCTAAGTATTTTCACAAACTAGAAATGGCTTATTTTCGTTTAAAATATAATATCTGAAAAATTTGATTTATAAGACTTATAACCCATGCCATATCACGTGCAGCACTACACAATATTTCGTCTTAAATAAACTTAAGAATTCAATGACCACCTATCGAAAAAAATACTGATTGCATATGAATATTTAATTCGTTTTCCATTCATTAATTAACCGATAAGAACAAAGCCTTACAGATAGGCGCGTATTATTTGTTTGTTAAAAAATAATACTCTGGTAGCAAAACAAGACAAAAATTAACCTTACTTATCTGTAAAGTGATACAACCTGATTGGGTTTTATATAAAAGAAAAATTGGTGTATTGCAAACATTTACTCTAGGTTAAAAAGTCAAGATGAGGGTTTGCTTGGGGTTGGTGCTGCTGAGTGTGGCAGTTTTTGGAACTCCTGTCCACGAAACTGTCCATTATAAAACCGGTAAGTCTGTGATTTATTCTTTTGCTTTTTATATACAGTTAGAGTCTTAAATAAGGGTAAATATTTTCAGGGTGGTATTTTTCGACCTCAGAATCACGTCTATGATGTTTTTTTCTCGAAACTTTTTTGCAAATTCGGTATTTTTCGAAAAAAAATTTGGGTTTTTTAAAATTTTTAATTAAAAACATAATATATCTCGATTTCATGACAACAAAAGGAAGTATATTAAATATAGAAAAAAGGAAACCCAGAAAAATCCAGTGGTTCTCAAAATATGAGCAAATAATCATTCTTTTACATTTTCAAAGTAAAATAACTCGGATATTTTGGACTTATTTGACAAACGGTAAAGGGAAAATATGTTTCTTTTATCGAGTTCTACCAGTCTTGAAGATATTTGCACTTATTCAATACCTTTTACATTGATAAATCGTATTTTTAGGGCTATAACAACCCAAAATATACAATGAATCATATAAACAGTGTTTTTATTTTTTTTATGAAAAAAATTAAATTATTTATCAAATTTAACATTTTTTAAAACAGTTCTTTGAAAGCTTCTAATAAATTTTATTTTTCTATTACATTTTGCAGTAAAACTTTTATGAAAATAGCTACTGTATGGTTATTTTTTTTTAATAAATAAGCTATCGATTAATTTTTGTCCCTAAAAATTTAAAAGAACATCATAGATAGAATAGATAGTAATGTAAATTTAGATCATAGATTGCATTAGATAGTAAAGGGTGGTAAATGCTAGTAATATTATTTTTTTCGATTTTTTTAAGTAGATCAGCACACTACAGTGTATTGTAAACTCTCCTCTCCTCTATTGTGTTATCGAGAACGCATCACACAAAATTTACAATTGTAACAAGTGTAGTAATTGTAAGAAATTCGCCTGTAGCTACAATTCTTGTTTAATCATATAACATATGAAAGTATTTTGTAGTCATAACACTGTTTCATTAAATTTTACTTCAACAACAGCTTTTATAAATTCATGGTACTTTTTTAAACATCCTGATATGAACACCCATTGCTCAACCAATCTTAAGCTATCTTATGTGGCCTGTGGCAGTATCAGACTATATAGTTGGAGACTTAGCAAGAACAGTTCCAATATTTTGAGGAACCACTGCTGGTTTTAACCGAAAAATTCATTAAACTTACTGTCACTTAAAAAGAAAGCACTTGTTTTCCAAAAACGATATTCAGGAGCATCTTTGTGATCACTTACAAAAAGTAAATTAACTCATGGTTCATAATAGGTAGATAATTGTTTAGAATTTTGTTTAAAATTTTGTAACGTAACTCTAAAAGCGCTGGATTTCTCTTAAGGAAAGATTTTATTGTAATTACAGGGCACCCACACTGTTAATTACAATTTGTTTTAAGGTACAGAATCATTAAAAGTGTAGAATTTATATCTACAAGGGCAACGACCTAGCTACGTCGAAACACCGATTCCCATTAGAACACCGAAGTTAAGCGACGTAAGGCGATACTAGTGGATGGACGGGTGACCGGTTCGAAACTCTGTATCGTGCTGTTGTCCAAAAAAAGGCAAAAGTGTAAAATCTATTGACACACACTGCTCATTCACGCCGGTTTGAGGCCGGATGAGATCGGATATCTCGTGAGCAAGAGTCGATTGAGACACTTACCAAGTCGGTAGGCCATTGACCATGATATGGCCGAGGACCGCGGTTCGGATTCTGCGTAAACAAAGTAGGCCCCGTCCAGAATAGCCCTGGCAGCAAAAGAGACGTTAACTGAAATATTTACTTTTACTTTATATCTACACTTGGTGCATTTAACGTTTTTTGTTAATGTGCGTTCCGCACCGGCTGTGCCGCTCCACGCCCGCCGTGCATATCATTTTTAACATATACTTTTTTATTGCGCTAAAAATACACTTCAAAAGTACATGCTACAAAACGCTTTGCGCGGCGCGGCGCAGCCGGTATGAACGCACCTTTACATACAAGTCCCTGGTCGTACACTGCGTTATAAAATATGTAATCTATAATATTTTGTTTCAGTGGACAATGTTTTTCTCGAAAAACAGCACAAGGTTTTGACCTTATTCAAACATGTAGTACAACCTGGTCTTGTAGAAGAACATGTGGAAATTTGCAAAGGAGTTACTGATCTAGTGCAATGGCTACAAACTCACAAACCCTTATTTACTGTAAGTATATAAAAGTAAAACCTTTAAGTCTAATCTTGACTGAATTGATCTAAACTAGTTTTGTTATGTTATTAACAAAAATCAAGTATCCTGATTATGGTGTATTGTATATTTCAGAAACCTGAAGTCGTTGACACACTGGTCAAATTCAGCCATTACGATTACTTATTACCAAAAGGACACATCTTCTCCATTGGAGAGGAAGAACACTTAGAGCAAGCAATCGCTGTCTTCAAAGTTCTGTATTATGCGAAAGATTTTGAAACTTTCTACCAAACAGCCGTCATTTTACACCACTTTACCAATGAAGGTAAAGCTATATATACACTGTATCTTTTTTTATGTACATCCAGAGTGAAATCATCCAGTGTAATTATTTTTGTCTATATATTTTCATCCAGTTCTCTGTTGCACAGTATGTGAACTGCCACTATTCTTCATTTTGTGCCTTTGAAAAGGTGTAAAGACAACTTTACGGGCAGAGAAATTGAAGGTCAGTAAGTTAATATCGTAGTTGTACCAGCTGGTAGGATGTTTCGTTCAAGAGGAATTTCTAAAATTGTTATGACGAATAATAACGAATAGTTTAATATTTATAATAAGATTGAAACAAACTAAAATTTAAAGCTACCTACTAGTACTGGTAATTAAGAAGTCAATTAAAAAACAAAGGCAGGGCTGTTTACACTATTCATTGAGCCTTTACTCTGGATGAATTATCGGATTGGGGAACGACTCTTTCATTAAAAGTTGATCGGCACTCAAATCATCTGATCCCTCATAATTAATACTAGCGTGTACCCGCGACTTCGTTCGGGTCGAATATATCATTTGTAATGGTGATGATAAAGCAAAGCAAGAATTTCCATTAACATACAAACTGGATAAAATTTTCTCACATTTATGTCAGCATGAGAAAAAACAATATAGCGATATTATTATATAACTTGGTAATATTTGAGGGGTAGTTTCATCTCATTGGAATTTGACTTTCGAAAAATCCGTTTGCCAAAAATAAGCTTTTTACGTCAAACAGTTTAAGCAGAATCGTGATTAATCAATTACCCAACTTTTTGGAACACCCTGTATGATTTTGTAAAGAATTTTAAAATATGTAAGAAAACAAAATAAATTATGCGTGTCCAAGCGTTTTCCCACTAACCGTTTTTTAAATAACAAATATTGTAATATGTGAGGAGCGTTTTCACCCTCTTGGAATTTGAGATTCGAGAAACCCCTTCTTATCGAACCTCTACACCCCAAAGTCAATCCGTTTGACAAAAATCAGCTATAAACGTCAAGCAGTTTAAGCAGAATCGTGATTACTCAATGGTCATATTTTATGAAACACCCTGTATAAATTTTTAAAAAATCTTAAAATATGTAAAACAACAAAATAAAATATACGTGTTTAAGAGTTTTTCCGAAAAACTCACCGGTTTTTAAATAAAAAATATTCTAATATTTGAGGGTTGGTTTCACCCCTTTAGGATTCGAGTTTCGAAAAATCCCTTCTTATCGAACCTCTACACCCTAAAGTCAATCCGTTTTAAACAAATCAGCTTTTTACGTCAAGCGCTTTGAGCAGGATCGTGATTAATCAATGACCAGATTTTTCGAAACACCCTGTATACATTTTTAAAAAATCTTAAAATATGTGTAAAAAAACAAAATAAAATATACATGTTTAAGCGTTTTTTTCGGAAACTTTTCGGAAAAACGTTTTTTAAATAAAAAATATTGTAATATTTGAGGGGTGGTTTCACCTCCTTGGAACTGGAATTTCGAAAAATCCCTTCTTATCGAACCTCTACACCCTAGAATCAACCTGTATGCCACAATTGAGCTTCTTACGTTGAGTGGTTTGAGGAGGATCGTGATTAATCAGTGAGTCAGTCACTTAAGGATTTTATTGTGGACGAAACAAAAATTAGAGACAATCCGATGATCTTAAAATCATCAAGGTCATCTTAAAACTAATGTTAACTATTTTAAATCAATTTTTAGGTACGTTCTTGTATTCAGTTTCTGTCGCTGTAGTACACAGACCCGATACTTATGGAATAATCTTACCACCAATTTATGAAGTCTACCCATGGCACTTCTACAGCACCGATGCTATTCAAGAAGTCTACAAACACGCTATGGTTCATGGAACAGAAAACAGTAACGTATGTAGTTCCTCAAAAAATATTTAAATTGAAATCATTTTATTAAATAATATACCAAATCAATAAAAAGGATCAATATAGAGTAGCCAATAAAAAAAGACACAATTTGAAAAACTGATTGATCTAACTTTACTGTTTTGTATTGAATAAAATTTGTTTTAGGTGGTAACTGATACTCACGCCCACAATGCTATTCACGCTAACTATTCAGGTCATCACTTGAACTTGCATCACGAACAATCCATGTCGTATTATTTGGAGGATGTTGGTATCAACGCTTTCCATTACTATTGCCACATCCACTATCCCTACTGGATGGATGGCGAAGAATTTAAAATTAACCACGACAAACGAGGTAAAAATATTTTTTGTACTACTCTCCAAAAAGGGTATCATTTTTGTGTTCTATAAGGTTCGTTCCAACCGGACCTATAGTATATTTAACAAAACTTTGGTTGCACGTCATCAATGACACCATGCGTCGTCTTATGGAGTTTGCTGGTGGTCGTATTATGATGTGCAACCAAAGTTTTGTTAAATATACTATAATTTTTTCTTCTTTTATATAACAAGCACCTAATACTAATTTTATTTTTGATAGGTGAACTCACAATGAACATCATTCAAGCCCTCGTTGCCAGATACCACATGGAACGACTCTCCAACGGAAAAGGCCACATTCCTATCCTTGATTTCCACGTTCCGGTCGACGTACCTTACTATCCTTTCCTCCAGTACGTCACTGGAGAACCTTTCCCTGAAAGACCCAACCACGTTGACTTGCACGATTCTAAAGTAAACCACTTGGAAGATATTGGTACTAAGTACGAGCACAGCTTCACCAAAGTCCACCAGTGTGAAGATCGCATTAGTGAAGTTGTTGACAGCGGATATGTAATCACAGTAAGTATTTAACGATACCCTTTAGGTCGATACTTTTGGAGTTACAATACAAAAAGTTTTTTTCTCTCAGAAGAATGCTTTTATTGTTATCTTTTTGTTGCTCAATACTACATTGAGGTGCTTCTCAAATTTGTACATTTTTTATATGTCACTGGAAGTTGGAGGAGTGAACCTACCTTTAGTGCGAACATAAATGCAACTCTTACCAATGGTAAAATGTTTTTGAGTGTATTATATTTCATTTGTGTAAGTATTTAATTACTTTGGATTGACCTTTATCATTTAATTTCAGGATACAGGAAAGAAATTTAATATCTATGAAGATAAACACCCTGAAAACGTTTTTGGCAATCTAATTCACGCCAATGCTGACTCCCCTCACCACAAATACTACTGTAGCTACCTAGCATACGCCAAACACATTTTGGGATACTCCCACACCTCGGACACCTGGGAGCATGTTGTTCCTTCTGTCCTGGACCACCCCGAAACAACTTTAAGAGATCCAGCCATTTATATGGTATACAAAAAAGTACGTACCGAACTTTTTGATGTAAAATGATCATAAATTAATTAACAATGTTCGTTGTTTATAGTTACTGTCGTACCACCACGAATTCCAACATAACTTGAAACCATACACTAAGGACGAATTAGTATTCCCAGGTGTCACCATTGAAAAAGTTGAGATGGATAGATTGATCACGTACTTTGAGAACTTCTTCAGTGATGTCACTAACGCTGTGTGGACCTCCGAGGTTCAAGTAAAGAAAAACCCATCAGCCCAGGTAAGTTATCTCTATCTATAATTTATTTTATCAAACAAAGTTTTTTCCAGAAATATACATTTCAGTCTTTATATACAGGGTGAGTTTCCTACGATGTTCTCTATGGGTATTTCGGAAACTACTGGAGATAGAGAGTCGGTTAAATGGGGAAAGAATTACAGTGTTGTGGGGTCATAAATATGCGCCTTTGAGATTTTTTAAAAAGTTCACGGCTTGCTAGATATTTCGAAAAAAAAATTTGGCTGTTTTAAAAATTGTCCCTAATTCCATTATAATCTATTTTAGACAAAAAGTTTTCAGATAAAAGTTGTAGATAATCACATCCTTAATGAAATTGTGTTCTCCGTTTTTTTTTCTAAAGCTTGTCATTTAAGATTTAGTTTGTGTAATGTAAATTGTAAAGAACCCTTTAATAATATATTCTGACTTTTTATAAGTGATAAATCATAACAGAATAAGAATACCATGCAATCTAAGTGAAATTAGTCAAGAAAGATAAGAATTGGCTATAACTAAATTTTACTGTTATGTCTTGAAAACCGTTCTCTAAAAAACGTAACATTCACCTGTCGACGTATCCTCGAAAAGTATGGTCAAGAAAAGTTGAACCAATAATCCTATACGCTTTTCTTCATTTGAAAAATTCATATTTACCATTTTTATTTATTTTAATTTACAAAGTTTGGATGTGACAGCTTCACATTTCTGAGAGCAACGGCGATTGAACTTGTTTCCATGGCTAACTAAGTGAAATTGTTTAAAAATGATAAGAATTAGCTATAACTCAGTCATTTCTAAAAAAAAAACAATTGCCAACTATGGTTTCCATTTAAAAAAACATATGTTTGTGTCATATGTCAAAAATGACAAGCTTTAGAAAAAAACTTTTATCTGAAAACTTTTTGTTTAAAATGGATTATAATGGAATTAGGGACACAATTTTTAAAATAGCCAAAATTGTTTTTTTTTCGAAATATCTAGTAAGCCATGAACTTTTTCAAAAATCTGAAAGACGCATATTTATGACCCCACAAAACTGCAATTCTTTCCCCATTTAACCGACTCTCTATCTCCAATAGTTTTCGAGATACCCATAGAGAACATCGTAGGAAACTCACCCTGAATAATAAATACAACTAGTATTTAAAATGTGTCTTGAATTTCTAGGTATGGATTATTCAACAACGTCTCAATCACAAACCGTTCACCTATAAAATTCACGTGAACTCCAACCAAGACACCCAAGCTGTTGTTAAAGTTTTCCTTGGACCAAAACACGACGAATATGGCAAACCCATCAATATTAGCGTAAACAGGTATAGTTTTTTTGAATTTTACATCTAGTAACTCTGTTTTTATTTGTTTTTATTAATTTTAGAGTTAACTTTGTTCCAATTGATTCGTTCAAATGGCATTTGCAAGTAGGACAAAATGTGATCAAGCGTAGCTCTCATGAGACCATGTTCTTTGCTGCTGATAAAACGTCATATCCAGTTCTGACCAAGAAGGTTACCGAGGCCTATAAAGGTGCTGGAAAATTCCATGTTACAGGAAAAGACAATTATTTCTATTTCCCTGATAGGTTAGTATATAATTAAATTAACACAAAACAATTAGTGGGGCTATTTATCAAAATATGAAGTTGAACAGAATATAACGTACATTTATTGCATTACAAAAAGCTTTTAAACAGTAAAAACAGTTCCCAGAAATGTGTCACATTTTCTAATTATCTTATTTTTTACATTTATTTACACATATTTCTTCTTACAGATACATGCTACCCAAAGGTACAGTTGGTGGCGTACCCTACCAATTCTACTTCGTTGTCATTCCCTACAAACCCTACCAAGGCCAAACTGAAGAAACCACTTTCTTCTATCCTCATCCTGGTACCGGTGGAGGATACGTCGACGACACCTCAACCTATTTCCCATTAGACCGACCAATTAAATTTGAGGAAATGTTTGTCCACGAAGTACCAAACTCGTACTTCTACGATACCAAGGTGTACCACAGGACCATCGAAGAAGCTCAAGTACCCCAAACGCAGCAACCTTATTAGATTGGGGTGGATTAGTTATTTTAATTTTGTTTTTTTAACGTAGATTATTTAATAGTTTTGTTAATTTAATTTAAATACCGGTGAATAAAACGTAAGTTTTGGAAGATTGTATTTTATTGATGGGACTGTAAAAGCACTGACCTTATTCACTTGTTTCACCTGTGAGAAACTTGGGACTACACATGGTCTGCAATATCTGACTTCATTGTTTCACCTCTTTTAGTATGTTTTTTATGTTCGTTAAGTCGTTAAGTACATTTAGAGGACGTTTTGTCTCTACAATATACGACTCACCGAACCTTTCCCTTGTTTTCCGATTCCGATTTTGTTTTCGTTAGGACACTTCTTACAGTAGTCCTAGACTTAAAAAGAGTTTTAATTTTATACTGTTTAACTCTCGGCGTATCTTTTTTGACGTTTGTTTCAAATGAAACCGTCAAGAACATCTTTCTCAGACACCGCAACAATGAGTCAGTTTTCTAATTATTGTAAGTCAGTCTTCTAATCTTTAAGAGGGACTTCGCAGAGCATTTATTCTAAAGCAAATCCGTTTTAATATTACTTAGTTCAAAATCAAGGGATTGGTCACAACATAATAATATACTAATTGCTCGATGACATCATGTTTTAACTATACCTATTTTGGTTGCTTCAGAATGGTTACTTCTGAACTGAAATTTTAAATACTGGAATGTTTTGGTGTAGGTTTTCTATACCGGGTGCGCCTCAAAAGTGGCTCATCCCTATAACTTTTTTATTTTTCCAGATAAAAAAGATTTGGTATGTTTGTATATGACATAAATTAGGATTGATTGACGTATTCAATTGTTTTTGGTCACTTCCTGTTTCACCGGAAATAACTACAACTTTTGATTTTTAAATGGCACCATCCGTATTTTTTTACTTTATTCGAAAGATAATAACACTCCGAATAGAATGACATATGGTGTAAATGAAATTATAACTTGCGGTTCGTAACGAAAATCTGACTCGAAATACCAAGTGTGTGGTATCAAATTATTCATAAAAAAATGCTTTTTCCAAATGTGCTAATGAGCCACTCTCGTTTCATTTGAAAAAACTGAGATATGATTAAAAATACGATTTGAGCATTTTCTAACTGGCCAGGACAAGACACTAAAAACACTAATAACATATAATATGCTATTCTATTCAGAATGACATTTTCTATCTAATAAAGTAAAAAAAATATCGAGGGTGCCATTTGAAAATCAAAAGTTGTAGTCATTTCCGGTGAAACAGGAAGTAACCAAAAACAATTGAATATGTTAATCAATCTTAATTTATGTCATATACTAACATGCAAAATCTCGTTTTTGTTATCAGAAGAAGTAAAAAAGTTATAGGGGTGAGCCACTTTTGAGACGCACCCAGTATACAGGGTAAGCCTTAAATAAGTGCAAATATTTTCAGGGCTGGTAGATCTCGATAAAAGAAACATATTTTCTCTTTATCGTTTTTAAAATTAAGTTCAAAATAACCGAGACATTTTATTTTGAAAATAAAAAAAAATATTTTTCACTTACATTTTGAGATACTGGATCTTTTACTGGATCTTTTCTGTTTTTCTTTTCTTATAAATTTAATATACTACCTATGATGCCACATTATGAAGATATTACGTTTTTTAACTAAACATTTTAAAAAAATCCCAAATTTTTTTTCAAAAAATTCCAAATGTTCAAAAAAATCTTTTTGCAAGAAAAACTTAATGTTTGACGTGTTTCTGGGATCTAAGCATACCACCATTAAAAAAATTGCACTTATTTAAGACTCACCCTGGATATACATGTCCTAATGAACATCTAGAAGAAGCTCACAAGAACCTCTAGAAACGGCAGATAGAGGTTTTGCTCTTTCTCAATCGTAAGTCTGACGTGAAGGTGTCGTCAACATATTGAAGCAAGACTTCTAGTGTTTTTTTGGTTATGTCTATTTTAGATAAGTTTGTTTATAACTGATAAATGAAGAGCTGATGTCTAGATTGTAGATTGTATGGGAGGGGAAAAGTTAATCACCGCGACCAGAGAAATATATTGTGTCCCCCTTTATTGAGTTATAACTTATAATACAGTCTCACCAGTATCTGAGACGGTTTTACAGAGGTTAGTTCTCCATTTACAATAGCACAATCGTACTAAAATTTATGGCACGAATGAGTGCTCGGTGCACTCAGCGACGAGAACACCTGGTGTTCTGGTGTTTCCTCATCATCTCCCCAGAATTTGCATTCGCCGTTGTTTCTTAGCTTCAAACTACTGAGGTACTTATTGAAAAGACAGTGTCCTGTTAAAAACCCCGTGAAAATCCAAACATTGTTCTTACTTAAACCAAGAAAAATCTTTGATTTTTCTCAGTTGTAAGAGAAATTTCATCGAGTATCTACCGTTAAATGATTCCCATTCCAGATTACGAATGGAGTCTTCCAGGTTTTTGAGTTCTGCTTTAAGTTTGTTTCCACTAAGTGTATTGCGAGAGTATTGGAGTCATGGCAGCGTTCTCCATTATAGTGGACAGCAAACTGCAGGAGGATTGGGCGTTAGATACAGATACGACGGCGGTCTATTCAACATAAAAAGACTCAAACACGGGCAAAAACAAGTACAAAATTCATCACAGAACTTCAATACGCTGACGACTGCGCTCTAGTTGCAAACACGGTACAACAATTACACGAAATGTTGCACACATATACCTGGGCATACGAGGCTTTGGGCCTTAAGCTAAACATCGACAAAACTAAAATCATGTGCACTCCCCTGGAAGATCACAACAATGCTATAAAAATTGGAGAAGAACTATTGGAATATGTGGCGGAATTCAATTACCTTGGCAGTTTGATTTCGGAAAAGGCCAATATTGATTCTGAAATTCAGCACAGGATTAGTAGCGCCTCAAGAGCATTCTGGAAATTAAAAGACAGGATTTTCTACAATCATGACTTGAGTACAAAAACAAAACTTGCAGTGTACCGAGCAATTATAATTCCCATCATGTTATATGGGAGTGAAACCTGGGTGCCGTACCGCCGACACATGAACGCATTAAACAAGTTGCAACAGAGGCACCTTAAGGTGCGTATTCATTATCCGAACGAACGAATGAAAGTGCGGTATATTTAGACGGGGACCGAACGCATGCGGCCGTTCGTTCGCTCGACCATCCGTTTCGAGTCGGTACATCAAAGGCGTTCGCCAAGAAATGCGTCCGGTCTATGGCCCGGTCTTCTCGTGCGGTTCTATCGTACATACCTGTACGATCCCCGTCCATACCACTAGCGAACATTCGTTCGTTCGTTCGGAGTTCGTTCGCGTCCAGTCTTAGACTGGACGCGAACGCTTTTGATGTACCGACTCGAAACGGATGGTCGAGCGAATGAACGAACGAACGGCCGCATGCGTTCGGTCCCCGTCTAAATATACCGCACTTTCATTAGTTCGTTCGTTCGTTCGGATAATGAATACGCACCTTCAAAGGCGTTCACCAAACAAATGCCTCCGGTCTTCTCGTGCGGTTCTATCGTACGGTCTCCGTCCATACCACTAGCGAACATTCGTTCGTTCGTTCGTTCGTTCGTTCAAATAATGAATACGCACCTTTAGACAACTCTTAAGAATCCGGTGGTTCCATCATGTCCCAAACGTATCGGTCCTTGAAAAAGCTAACTGCGAAAGTATTGGAGTCATGGTTACAAAATCCCGCTTAAAATGGGCTGGTCACGTATGCAGAATGCAAGAAAACCGCATACCAAAATCTCTGCTCTACGGTGAGCTTGTAGACGGTAAGAGGAGGCCGGGTGGACAACTGAAAAGGTACAAGGACATTTTCCACAAAAACTTAAAAGGGATTAACATGCAGAATGAGTGGGAAAAAGCAGCTCACAATAGAACTCAATGGAGAAGAGTTGTAAACTCAGTTAACAGCGACAACCGTAAAGTAAACAGGCAACAAAGCAATGAGATTTTTGAATGTCCGGAGTGCGGTAGGCAGATAAAATCACGTATCGGGCTTTTCAGTCACAGAAAAGCTCATGAAAGAAAACGCCTTGCGTGACCATTTCTTTATGTGTGTCGAATACTCGTCAGCGAGTAACGGCTGTATGTATGTATGTATGTTTCCACTAAGGAAGCAGAACGGTTCTGGTCCAGTTAGTAGAGTGTATGCTCCTTTTCTAGCTAGATTGTTTAATATTTCATTACCTTCTATCCCTTTGTGAGGCGGCACCCAATGTAGGAGAACTTTATTTTCTTTGCCTAATTTATTTGGCAATGTCTAGCTAAGTGTTATAAAGAAATATTTTGTTTTTAGTGTGGTAAAGATACACACTATCTAAACTTTTACTTGAATATAAATTTGTCAGTGCTTTTCCAAATTTTCTCTTTTTCCATCGAAACTATCTTTTAGAAGCCGGCGCACCAGAAGTCCATCTGCGACCATCCCTTCAGATCGATGTTCGGCTGGTTGCCTACGGGGTGTCTTTGCGCGCCGAGAGGCTTCATTCCACGCGAACCATCCCTTCGGTCAGTGCGTCCGTATCGGGGCGATTTCCGGTGAAAATATACGCGTCGCGCGCGGAAACTTTGCGAAAATCTCGTGCGTTTACCGGTCGCTTTCGGAAAAGCCGGAAAAACATTTTAGAACTTTCTCACGATTGTTTTACGATTTTAAACTTCAGATTATGAATACCGTGTGAATTAAGATACTTTATGAGCAAGTTACCAAAATATTAGATTGGCAAAAAATACTTTTTTGGTGTGAAGGTTTGACTAAGAGTGTTCCTCTGGTGAAAGTAAGTTTAGAAGCTTTATGCTTTTATTTTTTTTAAATGCTTAAATGATGAGCTTTTTCATACGTTCTTGGACAATAATCAGATATATACTTAGAATAGTTTTATTATAAAAATTATTTTACAGAAACCCGTAAAGTTAGGGGGTTTATAAAACGAGAAACTTGGGAAGTTTATAAAATAGTTATTATTGTAGTTTTATTAAAAAAGGTGCTCTTAAATGCAATGTCGTGTCATGTCAAATGATTTTTTTAAAATATTAATCGAAAATACGATAGATAACCTAGTTCTAGTTGATGAATAAAAAAACTGGACAAAATAGCGGGTGTCTAGCAAATCTATAAAATGGTGGAAAAATTTACAAGACTGAGGTAGATGAAATAGTTTAGAAGAACACTTGCTAAAATTTACGGTAGTCCTGATCAGCAAAGACAAGGAAACTGTCAGAACTGTAGTCGGTCATTAATAGGGCATTGCAAGGTCAATACGCGTTTAAAGCTGACGGGATTGACGGACAAAGCCATGATCAGAAGAATTAACGTCTCTTAACGTCATATTATGGCAGGCAAATTGCGTTTTTTTGTAGTAGGCAATGATAAGACAAAGAGCTAAATGAAAGATTTAGTATCCAAGTTAATATACTTTTTGAAAAGGATACGAGTTGAGAATGTAACGTAGAGATAAAAAAAAGTAAAGTATTTTGAGTTAATGTCTCCTTTTTATCGCTAAGGCAAATCTGGATGAGTCTCACTCTGTAGTTGTCTCATCCTGTATAAAATACTTTTTTTAAAAGCTTCATTCAGAATCTCCTAATTAGTGGAATAAATTAGTGGTTTCAATTAGCTTAGAAGTTTGTTTCTGTAATTTCAGTGTAAGCATTCGAACGTCAAAATTAGTGGCAGGAATTTTCAATTAGTGGAAAAAGTTAACAAACATAACTTTTCCATTAATTATATTTCAAAATTTGCGACGAATGTCATTTTGGCCTTTGATTATTATCCATCAAAACAAAATTTGGTTAGACATCAAAAGTTTATTGTTTTATAAACTAAATATTAAGCTTTATTCAGAACGTCGCAATTAGTGCAATAAATTAGTGGTTTCAATTACACTTTATACTTTTTTGTTTACGATCATTCACAATGTTTAAAAAGCACAATTAAAATTAATAGAATATTCTAGCAACAGCTTGCGTTAGTCAGTTGTATCCATAGAGAAAGCCTAATATTTAGCTTATCTATATCTATATCTATACTAATATATAAAATCCTTAAGTGACTGACATACTGATTAATCAAGATCCTGCTCAAACCACTCAACGTAAGAAGCTCAATTTTGGCATACAGGTTGATTCTAGGGTGTAGAGGTTCGATAAGCAGGGATTTTTCGAAATTCCAGTTCCAAGGGGGTAAAACCACCCCTCAAATATTACAATATTTTTTATTTAAAAAACGGCAATGTTTCCGAAAAAACGCTTAAACACGTATATTTTATTTTGTTTTTTTTAAATATTTTAAGATTTTTTTAAAAATGTATACAGGGTGTTTCGAAAAATCTGGTCATTGATTAATCACGATCCTGCATAAAGCGCTGGACGTAAAAAGCTGATTTTTGGAAAACAGATTGACTTTAGGGTGTAGAGGTTCGCTAAGAAGGGATTTTTCAAAACTCGAATTCTAAGGGGGTGGAACTATCCCTCAAATTTTAAAATATTTTTTATTTAAAAACCGGTGAGTTTTTCAGAAAAACTCTTAAACACGTATATTTTATTTGTTTTACATATTTTAATATTTTTTATAAATTTATACAGGGTGTTTCATAAAATATGACCATTGAGTAATCACGATTCTGCTTAAACTACTTGACGTTTAAAGCTGATTTTTGGCAAACGGATTGACTGTGGGGTGTAGAGGTTCGATAAGGAGGGGTGTCTCGAATCTCAAATTCCAAGAGGGTGAAAACGCTCCTCAAATATTACAATATTTGTTATTTAAAAAACGGTTAGTCTTTCGGGATAACGCTTGGACAAGCATAATTTATTTGTTTTTTTTACATATTCTGAAATTTTTTAAAAAATCATACAGTTTGTTCCAAAAAGTTGGGTAATTTCTTAACCACGATTCTGCTTATACTGCTTGACGTAAAAAGCTTATTTTTGGCAAACGGATTTTTCGAAAGTCAAATTCCAACGAGATGAAACTACCCCTCAAATATTACCAAGTTATATAATAATATCGCTATATTGTTTTTTCTCATGCTGACATAAATGTGAGAGAATTTTATCCAGTTTGTATGTTAATGGAAATTCTTGCTTTGCTTTATCATCTCCATTACAAACTTTGAATAAGAAGACCAAGGAAGGAGCATAATACTATCCATGTATTCATGCAAGGTGGGCGGAAAAAGGACTCTAGGGTGGGGATCCTTGACAGTTCTGCTTGACGATTCATTTGACACATTTGAATTTGATTTGAAATTTTGTGGATTTGTCAGTTATTTATTATTTATTCTACTACTGATAGTTGTATAAAGGTAGTAAATCTAGATGGAAATTGTGGCAGAACTTAAATTAAAAGTGACACTATCGCGATTTATCGAAAAAGACTCTGAAATAGTTGGTTGTGTAGCGTGCGGTAGATCTCGGCAAAAATCGAGTGTAATAATAGAACAACTTTTCGCTAGTAAGTGACTATATAATATACATACGTGTAGTAAACCGATCATTTATGAAATTCACTTAGATTAACTACTTATATCTTTTTTCTTCCATTTTTGCTTTTATTTACTACTTGTCAAAGAATTTAGATACGTCAATTTGACTTATCTGCTTCAGTAGCATATCGGATGTTTGTGTTAATAAATAATTATTAAAACTTATCTATTTTTATTATAATAATATGATTTTATAACAATTTTAATAACTACCGACATTTATTCACAACGTAAAATATAAAAAAAATATTCAGTCTACCCCACGTCTACCCTACATCATAGTTTTACATTTTTTAAATAAAATTAGAACGGCACTGATAAACCGGAATTTAAGTCGGCCATATTTGAGCCCCATCGCGGTGGACCTAAGATTTTTGATATGCTCCTTCCTTAGTCTTCTTATTCAAAGATAACAAATGATTAATTCGACGCGAACCAAGTCGCTGGTTTGGTTTGGTTAGATTGTAGAGGACCTATATTTGACATAATTTTTAACTGGTGTAATTCATTAGATCTGTTTTAAAGTTATTGAAATAAAATATAAAAACCTAAATTAAACGAGAAAATAAAACAGAAGTTCGTCTTTTAAAATTGCGTCTATAAAGATTTTTTTTATAATATATTTATTAAATTTTATAGAATTCGACAGATATTATATAGAAACTATAGTACAATTCTTTTAAAAGTTCCTCAATATGGCCGACCTAGTTCCGAAAATTGGTAATTTTTTTTTAATGAAAAATAAGTTGGCGTTAGCGTGTTCAGAATTTACTTACTCTTTGGTTAACAACAACCAATGACTAAAATCCAAGGACAAATAACACCCGAGAGCAAACTGTGCCGATGTCACCAAACAGTGCCGTGGCACATATTTTTCTTAACCTAGCTGTTTGAAGCAATATTTATATTTTTTGATAATCGTTTTGACTACGCCTATGATGTATCAACTAATTAATTACGAAAAAACGACGCGAACGACGCGAACCAAGTCGCTGGTACACGCTAGTAAAATTATAAAACAATCAACTTTTGATTTCTAACCACAATTTCTCTTGACGGAACATAATCAAAGGGCAAAATGACAATTCTCGCAAATTTTGAAGTTCGACGTTCTGAATGCTTACATTGAAATTAAAGGAACAAACTTCTACGCTAATTGAAACCACTATGTATGGATTTTTTCTCTATAGATACAACTGACTACTGGAAGCGGTTGCTAAGATATCCTAGTAATTTTAATTATGTTTTTAGACATTGTAAATGCTTGTAAACTCAAAAAGTATAAAGTGTAATTGAAACCACTAATTTACTCCACTAATTGCGAGGTTCTGAATGAAGCTTAAAAGTCGATTAAATGCAAATTAGACGTTGTCACCAGATAATTTCTCATTTCACCTCTGACCCGTCAACAGAAATGTCATTTCATTAAGTCTAATTTTTAATTTTTTAATCGCTTTCTGTTTATAGGATTATGCTAATTACTGCGGAGTGCATTTTTCAGTGCCATCGTTGTCAATTTTAGCGGAGAGAGAAATTAAAAAGAATTTAATCGACGGTCCTTAAAAAGTTAATCTCTTCTGGAACGATAAATTGTAACTTTATTAAAAATTAAAACAGTTTTGGTGACAGTTCCGGGGAGGTAATATATTTTTTCTAAGCCCAAAAGATGAATGTTCTTTTTTTGCGGTCTTTAGGGCTTTACTGTTTTCTAGTGGGGAGTTAAATTCCATTAAAAACGATTTTGTTATTTGATAATCAAAACATTTCAATAGACTTAAAATATACTCAAATTGTACTGGAACAAGTAAACGAGATAAAATATTTAGGCGTTTCTCTAGGCTCTCAACTCAATTTAAAAAAGCATAGCATTGCTGATTAAAGAAATAAGAAGATGCGTAACTTTATCGGTCATTTTGTGACATTAAACCTGTCCAAAATATAGCTGGCGATACCGTCGCCGCCAGTCAACCTGTCCGGGATTTAGTTTGGGTCTACGCCGCTGCGCGTTGATAGTCGTTTATAGCGCAGCGGATAAAGACTATTGAACCGTAGTTCTGCTTTCAGTCGACAGAGTAGGTAGTTGCCGGAGACACTGTTGCCAGAACTATGAATCAATCCGTAGATTTACCGATTGATTTTGGGTACACTACGTTAATAATACAGATTTTCTATAATTAAAATAAACAATTTAATCTCATATTATATGATTAAACAATGAACGGGATCAGAGTTGGCTCGGAAACAAAGATCGCTGTTATTTCATATGTAAAATATTATGGTAAATGTCAATAGTCGTCATTTTAAAGTCAACTAAACGGACTTTTTTCGATCATACAAAATATTCAGTATACCTATAAAAGAATGTTTATTTTGTTTATTCTATGTTTAACACGAATAAATTTTCAATACCTAAATGCGGATTTTTAATCAAAATATATTTTCGTCAAACGTATTACAGATATTACACGTTTTAATATGGCAACACTGTCGCTTTCAGTTCTACACCGTCTTCGACATGCCTTTGCTAGCCGAATTAGAGAAAATGAAATTTTATGCGTTGGCTGCAGAACGAGTAGAGGCTCCACCGTACAGCACTTGAGACGTAAGAGGAAATCAAATCAGTCTTGTCACGAATTTGTTCATTAGGTTGCGTATCTTCTCAATTCTTTCAATCAACGAACGATAGCACATAAATTATGTGTGTAAGAAGTGAGGAAAAAATTGGCTATTTCAGTTAAATATTGAATAATCTATCAAACTGGACAACAGTTTACGTACTATATTTTCCTTGTATTATATTATAATGAAGCTAAGCAGCAATCTAGTTTGTTATTTAAGCACAAGAGTACACACATTGAATTTCAACATTGAAAAACAATATTATGATGCAAAAATCATTATTTGTGGAGGGTTAAAAGTCATTTAACAGTCTGCGTTCAGTACTCAAAAATGTTCATAATATGAAAACATTTAAATACTGTTTAAAGATATATTTGCTGCATGATCATTAAATTATTATGGTTGGTGTATTTTTGATATATTTCTAATGAAACTTGTTCTTTTTTTTTTAATAAATGATAAATTTCACTAAATTTAAAATTGCCCCCGTATGGTTGAAAACAGCAAATTGATATTTGATTACTTATAGATTACCACCTATATACAAAATGACACGAAGACCTGGAATATGGCGCCCAACTTGATTAGACCTTCTGCGCATGTTGACGCTCATTCTCTATCCCTTCTATTTCTCTGGACGCAACGCTAGAACCTCACAGCTCGACGGACCGTATTCAACATTCAACTGAAACGCTTTGCAACCTGCCAGCTTGCAAAAACTGGCAGAAAATATTTGCGAGAGTGCAACTACTCTTTTCCTTATCTATGCTTAAAGTATCACATTTTCCGATAACTATTATCACCCTATCACCCTTTCCGTAGCATTGGACTAAATACATTTTGTGCTTCTTTAACATTTTAAAACAGCAAAAAATATGACGCTAATTAAAATTCTATGAGTAACACTGCAACAAAGAATGAAAACGAAATTATATTACTATAGAAACGCGTTTTGATTTTTAGAACTTAAAAAAAAATTCAACTATTTTTTCACGTTTTTATAATTTTCTCTAAAACGGTATGGAAATTTGGAAAAATATAAACGGGATTGGCCATTTTAAAACAAACAACATTTTTTATGAAGAATGCGTTTTCCCCAAAATATCAATAATAAGAAAGTTTTTCCTTTTGTAAAGACAATCCGGGGACACACTGTATAAAAGAAAAGCACCGAAGAATATTGCAGATTCAATTCTTCTCTAAACGTCAAAATTATACTAAAGAAAGCTCAACGAGAACGGAATTTCTAATGCAAATGGGACAAAACAAAAAATAAGAGTGTATTGTACCAAATTAATTCTAATGAAACCGTTGGGAGCAGATGTCGATGACACTCGACGCCCTGGGGACGGTGTTTCTTTTTATTCGAAACGAGCGAGGTAAGATTTTTGAACTGCCTGAAGGGACACTTAGAGATTTTTCCGTGAAAGCGTTTCTTGCGTGTCAGTTTTGAATAAAAATGATTGTGCTGTGTCATCGAAGCTAAATAAGAGGGATTTGGAAGAGAAATAAAATTGTTATTTATGTATCATGACAATTATAAAGATATTAACTAGTATGTACCCGCGACTTCGTTCACGTCGAATTAATCATTTGTAATTGTGATGATAAAGCAAAGCAAGAATTTCGTTTAACATACACACTAGATAAAATTTTTTCACATTTATGTTAGCATGAGAAAAAATAATATGGCGATATTATTATATAATTTGGTAATATTTGAGGGGTAGTTTCATCTCGTTGGAATTTGACTTTCGAAAAATCCGTTTGCCAAGAATAAGCTTTTTACGTCAAGCAGTTTAAGCAGAATCGTGGTTAATCAATTACCCAACTTTATGGAACACCCTGTATGCTTTTTTTAAAAAATTCAAAATTTGTAAAAAAGCAAAATAAATTATGCGTGTCCAAGCGTTTTCCCGAAATACTAACCGTTTTTTAAATAACAAATATTGTAATATTTGAGGGGCGTTTTCACTCTCTTGGAAATTGAGATTCGAGAAACCCCTTCTTATCGAACCTCTACACCCCACAGTCAATCCGTTTGCCAAAAATCAGCTTTTAACGTCAAGCAGTTTAATTAAGTTAAGCTGAATCGTGATTACTCAATGGTCATATTTTATGAAACACCCTGTATACATTTTTAAAAAATCTTAAAATATGTAAAACAACAAAATAAAATATACGTGTTTAAGAGTTTTTCTGAAAAATTCACCGGTTTTTAAGTAAAAAATATTCTAATATTTGAGGGGTGGTTTCACCCCCTTAGACTTCGAATTTCGAAAAATCCCTTCTTATCGAACCTCTACACCCTAAAGTCAATCCGTTTTCCAAAAATCAGCTTTTTACGTCAAGCACTTTAAGCAGGATCGTGATTAATCAATTACCAGATTTTTCGAAACACCCTGTATACATTTTTAAAAAATCCTAAAATATGTAAAAAAACAAAATAAAATATACGTGTTTAAGCGTATTTTCGGAAACTTGGCCGTTTTTTAAATAAAAAATATTGTAATATTTGAGGGGTGGTTTCACCCTCTTGGAACTGGAATTTCGAAAAATCCCTTCTTATCGAACCTCTACACCCTAGAATCAACCTGTATGCCAAAATTGAGCTTCTTACATTAAGTGGTTTGAGCAAGATCGTGATTAATCAGTGAGTCAGTCACTTAAGGATTTTATACACTGCTGGCAAAGGAATATTAGCAATTTTCAATGCGATAAAAAAAGATGGCAAGGCTGCAAAATACACTGCAGTGCAACAGAGACGGATAAAGTGTCTTTTCCCTACCATCGTATAGGGGAAGTGATCATAGAAGTTATACGACGAGAGAGCCCCTGCGAGAGGGGGCGCCGGGCGGGTCTTTAAGACGCTTGTGTGGGGGCTACCGCCTACTAATAGAACAGAATCGAAAAAATAGAAACAGGACGGACAGTGTTGCCATTCAATTAAATCGAAATTATGTTGGCTTGTCAAAATCCTAAATCTTCTAATCCCATTATCTTGCCTACTTAATGAAATATTAAATAAAGTACGAAACAATTTTAAGAATGTTTTCTCTAGGCACATAACTTCTTTCTAAAACGAAAAGTAACATGCAAAACTTTGAAATCATTTCTAAAATAGCAAGTGCAATTCTATGAAATGGCAATACTGTACGATCTTCCTAGCAGTCGCCCCGACACAGTCGGTCGGCGGCGGCGCTTGACAAAGCCGCGGCTGTGACAAAGGAATTAGGCCGAAAAAAACTTTATAAGGAGTAGCCGAACAGGGTTGCCGGGTTGGTTAGATTATAATTCCATACGAGAACAAAATTCTCGGTAGATCTTCAACAAAAATTAAAAGTACAGAAACGAAATAAAATATAATATTTAAGTCCAAAATTAGCATTCCTATGTGTCGTAATAATAGATCACTCAAATAAAATACAAATATAATAAATATAACAAGAATTAGAAATAGCTAGGTATATTATTTGATATTAAAAAAAATATTGAATTAAATAATATTAATATATTAATAAAAACATATAAAACTATAACAAGTAGGGATAGCAGTCACAAATTAGTGTAGCAGTCACTTTTTACCTTTGTACAAATTTTGATCAGTGATATCTAAAATTAATTTCATTTCAATGGGAAAGCTGTAGCAACTCTCAACTCTTTTTTCATATAATATATTTTTTTGACGGGAAAATCACTAAAATATTTGTCCGAATTTAGGTTGTTTCTTAACTTAAATTTTGTTTTTTGTTTACATTTTTTGGGGAAAATATGGGTTCAACTTTAGTAGATGAATGAAATAAAATCTTTTCAAAAGATATCAACTTCTTCGGGCATGTCGCCAATACCGCGCCTAATAAGGAGTAATAAGGAGTAATAAGGATTTTTAGGAATATCTCTGTAACTCTGCAACTAGACAGAACGATGACCTGTATGTGTGTTATTACTAAATAAAATTTAATGAAACAATAATAAAGTCAAATTATACAGATTCCAACACGGCAGTCGCTTAATTTTTAGTCAAATAAGTCAGCTTTTTATAAGTGCTTCTATTGTAAAAACTAAAGACGCAGTTGAATATATCGTTAGATTTTTCTTTAAATCGGTAGATCGGTAGCTTACAGACGAAACCGGTAGACCTGGCAACTCTGTGATGAACTGACGGGAGTCAGAATAGCGAGGTGCGGAGGCGCGGGAAGGGAAATAAAATAATGGCGATAAATAAAGGGCAGGGAGATGGGTATCATGAGTGGATGGGAGGTGGCGGAATTTCCAAAATTTGTTATCTTATTGGAGTTTGTCTAAGTAGACAGTCGTAGTGGAAGTGGAAACGGGGAAGTTGTTGTCCATCTCTGTTTAAGCATAGACTTTTTATAGGCGTTTCATTCCAATGCATTTAATTCCTATGCCTAGAGATCCATTGCCGGGCCTGTATATTGGTATAGATACATGCGGAACCTACTGTGCGATAAACGTCTCAACATCCATATAAAAGACAACTTCGTCAAGTGCTACGTACTTTCCACACTTCTCTACGGGGTTGAGTCGTGGACACTCAAAGTAAGCGCAATGAATAAGTTGGAAGCATTTGAGATGTGGGTATATCGCAAAATGCTGAGAATACCATGGACTGACCGTGTCTCGAATGAACGAGTTCTAAACCAAATGAACAAGGACCGAGAACTCCTCGACATAATAAAAAAGAGGAAAGCAGCCTATTTGGGCCATATCATGAGACATAGCAAGTATGAATTCCTTCAGCTCATCATCGAGGGTAAAATTGAGGGAAAGCGCGGACCCGGACGACGGCAATGCTCCTGGCTGAAGAACATCAGAGATTGGACAGGCCTGGACTCACATACTTTGCTGAGAAGAGCGAAAAATAGAGAGGAATAAGCCATGGTTGTTGCCGATCTTCACTGAATGGAGAAGGCACTTTAAGAAGAAGAAGAAGATAGATACATCAGAATAAAAGACATGGCTATAAATTTCAGTGGTTCGGTACTTCGATAGTTCGTAGTTCGGTAGTTGAGTAGTTAATTTCGTTGTTCAGTACTTCGTTAGTTAACGTATACCTAAGGCACAGCAACGCGTAAACGGGTCTGCTAGTTATTAATATACGAAGGCATCACCATGATTGAGATACTTTGAAATACTGTGTTATAGTCATAGACTTAAAATAAAATATAGACTACACTATTTACATCTCAACGCGGACAAACAACCTTTTTTGTACACATGTTTACTTCTGGGTACAGTCGACCGAGCCTTCCTCATCCAGCCTATGTTGTCACGTCTTTAATATTATCAATATTTTTTTTCTTGTTATACACATATATTGAGATATTAATACTACAGTTTAATAAAGTAGGTTTTAATATTCCATAGATGTATTAAATAGTCCTTATACTACTAAATTATAAGTCGGATACTGTTTAAAAAGGATAAGTTCTTTACAATATGATAACACCGATTAGAGGCGAGGGAGCCTATTCATTCATTTATTACCTTGTAGTACGCGTGGCAAGTGTGCGGTAAAGCTTTGATGCCGCTATGTCCCCGGCTGTATTAACGCATTTTCTTAGTTTGTAGTCCTTAAGTGTTTATTTTATTGACTTTTTCTGTTCAAGAACTATAAAATATGGTTCGCCAGTGCCAAATTTGCAAGAAATTTGACTTAAATAATCCATTTAAGTCTTGAAACGACTTTCGACCGGTAGACAACTCTCAATTTGCCCATTGGGAGCCAGTGGCGTTGTTGTAGAAAGGCGCTTATTTAGATAATATTTTAGTAAAATGTAAAATCTGAATTTTTTCTCATTACATTATTTACTTACTTACATTGTAACAAAGTCATAATTATAACCCTGTTAATAATTAATAATGATTTTATTAAAAATATGGTTTATTCTAAAATTATCTTGAGCATATAAAATAACATACAAGAATTTTAAATTGATATTACATTATGAAACAATATTTTTTAATATACCGGGTCGTCTCAAAAGTGGCTCACCCCCTATAACTTTTTTATTTTTTCAGATAAAAAAAACAGATTTGTATGTTATAGGTATATGACATAAATTAGGATTTATTGATGTATTCAGTTGTTTTTGGTCTCTTCCTGTTTCACCGAAATGATTACATCTTTTTATTTTTAAAGGCAACCTCGGTATATTGCTACTTTATTCGATAAAAAATGACACTCTGAATAGAATGACATATCATATGTCAACTTTTGACATTGTCGTTTAAAAACAAATCGTATTTTAAATTTCAATCCAGGGTGCCATGGTGTTGTTAAAAACACTAAGTTTTAATCAAGGAGCCTTGGAAAAATAGTTTTGATCGTCTAATAGGTTTCGTGTCTTGTCTAGGCCGGTTAAAAGATGTACAAATCGTATTTTTAATCATACATATGTCAATTTTTTCAAATGAAACAAGGGTGACTCATTATTATTATATTTGGAAAAAGCATTTTTTTATGAATATATTGATACCACACACTTGGTATTTCGAGTCAAATTGTCGTTATGAACTGCGTGTTACAATTACAATTAAACCATATGCGAAAATGTCAAAAGTTGACATATTATATATCATTCTATTCAGAGTGTCATTTTCTATCGAATAAAGTAGAAATATACCGAGGGTGCCGTTTAAAAATTAAAAGTTATAGTCATTTCCGGTGAAACAGGAAGTGACCAAAAACAATTGAATGCGTCAATCAATCCTAATTTATGTCATATACTAACATGCTAAATCTTGTTTTTTTATTTGAAAATATAAAAAAATTATGGGGGATGAGCCACTTTTAGGACGCACCCGGTATAATAAAGACAGTACCGAGTTAAATAAATGTAGTTTTCATTTTATTCACTTCCTATCATCTTCCTTGCTTTAATGGAACAGATTTATGTTTTCTCTAATTTACATAAGACATCACTTAACCAGAAAAAAAATTACAACAATCATATTTTTTTTCTCTCCCTGTCGCCGATTCTATTATATCTGTGGAATAGATCCTGTTTTGATTAATATTAGAGGTTGTAAATGTTTGACTAAAATTAATAATTTATTATTAATTTCAAAAATTACGTAATTTCGATTATAAAATTTCTTCTATAACGTGTATTTTATTATTTTTATCCTTTTTGGACTCTAAGACGTTTTTTCTAAACTTTTATTTAAAAAACCTGTCCTAAACCTTAATAAAATATAAAAAAGTTTAAATACGATATATTTTTAATTTAATTATAGCTTCATTAAAATAAAAAAATTACCCGGCTATGAGACGGAGAGTTCAGGTGTACTTGAGAAACGAAAGACAGTGTTGTGTTTCTCGGCAGAGTCGTCAGGGAACGGCCGTTACGATAGAGACAACCTATCTATCGCTCGTGTCGCACTCGTTATAACCTAAAACAATAACACAACAATAACAAGACATTGTCTGACCGCATGTTCCAGCTATTTATGAATGAGATGCTCAGTCTATATTTTATTTTAAGTCTATGGTTAGAGTATTTTAGGATTAGGCTCTACAATTGGCCCGAAAATGGGAATGATGATGATCGATGCCATTCCTCCATATAATTTTACATAATATATAAAATACAGTGAACTTCATTCAAAGTTCATCACTGGCGCTATTTTTTTTCAATTATATTGGATTTTTAGGCAAGTGTGTTACGTCATTGTAAAATAATAAAAAAAAATCCTGTTATTTTTATAAATATTGATACAAAAAATAAATTAAATTCAAATCCAGTTTTCAGCACCGATAAATACTGCAGGAGTGAAATTGATGAATGTTTCCAAATATGAAAAATAATTTCCTATTATTTTTTTCCAATTTATTTATTATACTAGAGGATCAAAAAACATAACAAACTTTGGCAAATATTTATAAAAATTTTATATCGTTTTGCTTCGGTTTGTTCAGGCATATTGCAAAATAAAGATAGAACAAATTTGCCATTTAAAATTGAACAGCAATAATATAGCAAAATATACAGGGTGGTCCGAACTGTATTCCGGAAACTTCGACAGCATATTTTGCAGATAAAAGTAAGTAAAAAAGTTCGTATAAATGTATGTCTTAAATTGCTTAGTTTCGGAGATACTGATACTTCATTTTTATTTCAAGTTTTTCCAATTAAATTCTGAAGTAGCATCTATATTTGGATGAATTAATTGGTGTCTGGGAGTTTCTTGATATGAGAAATTTGAATTTGATGTAAATATGACTCCTACTTGTAGAGGGCGCCATCTACATATTTTTTAACTGGTTTTAAGACTAATAACTTTTTGTTTGTACCTGTATAATACTACTGACTAAAAAAATTTACATTTTTTACTTAAAAAAGGTCTCTTGGTAAAAATCGCTACGAGTAATGGTTTTCGTGATATTTCGAATCGAAATTATCAATACCTGTCATCATTGACATAAATTAAACATGTCGACAAATAGTTATAAATTAAATCTAAAAATTAGATATTTTTTGTGTCAAAAGTACAACAGAAACTGTTTTATCCACATTTTTTCGAAAAAAAATTATGATTGATTTAAAAAAATAAAAAGTTAATAGATAACTTAAGAGATAACTTGGGCCCGCATAGCCAACAATACACAACAATGGAGGGTATAACTCCGAGGGTATACACCCTACCACGGTTGGGGTTTGGCCCTCCGTGCCCTTCACAGTCTTCGAGCTTGTCTCCGGCTGAGGTACCTGTGAGCTGGAGGCTGGAGGGTCTGTCTCCATGAACAGACCTGATATCTGTGTTGTTCCGAATTTATAATAGAGGATATATCCATTTTTCTCTATCGCCTCCTTGGACTTCAGGTCAATTCCTGTTGTGAGGACCTAAAAATCGCCCGTCTATCCACTCGGATCGTCTAACGTCGCTTAACTTCGGTGATTTATCGGGAAAATAACTTTATACCTAATTTTGTAGACTTCTCTTCCAGTGGCAAAAGACACAAACTTTTTTTAAGAAACAAGCTTTTAGACATTTATTCTTTTTTCAAAATGCAGATAACATTATTTTGTTCACTAAACTTAATCATGCTAATGGCTTGAAGTCCGATCCGACTATTCGATTAAACTTTTTTCACTCCTCTTTGGGTTTATTTGACTAGAAAATGCCAGCGGATGTAATTTTCCGAAAATCCGACTGAAGAGGGCATTAGTTGAGTAATCCCGGTATTTAGTAGTCACTTTACGCGAATTTATCGATTTCAATTCGGACTTTCGTTAACAGGACGCATTTTTTTAAAGGTCTTTGTTATGTAGTAAGCTATCAAAACATTTTTAGATCTGTTTAAATCGTCACATTAAATACAGTTTGTTTCTGAATTATCTTTACAAGAGGATTAACTTTTTTATAATTGTTATTTTGAGATTTTTTTAAACTATTATCCTTTCCCCGACACAAACGGTACATTGTGAGACAGGAAATTGTAGAGAGAAACAAGCCCTATAACATAGGATACAACATTTTAATAAACAGTGCTGTCCATAAAATCAATAAAATGAAAAATATACGAAATAATATACATGTACTGATTTCTTTCGAAAATCGACAACTATGAAACTATGATCCCTTCCCCGACACAAACGCTACATTGTGAGACAGGAAATTGTAGAGAGAAACAAGCCCTATAACATAGGATACAACATTTTAATGAACAGTGCTTTCCATAAAATCAATAAAATGAATAATATACATTTACATGTACTGATTTCTTTCGAAAATCGACAACTATGAAACTATGATCCCTTCCCCGACACAAACGGTACATTGTGAGACAGGAAATTATAGAGAGAAACAAGCCCTATAAAATAGAATACAACATTTTAATGAACAGTGCTTTCCATAAAATCAATAAAATGAAAAATATTCGAAATAATATACATGTACTGATTTCTTTCGAAAATCGACAACTATGAAACTATGATCCCTTCCCCGACACAAACGGTACATTGTGAGACAGGAAATTGTAGAGAGAAACAAGCCCTATAACATAGGATACAACATTTTAATGAATAGTGCTTTCCATAAAATCAATAAAATGAAAAATATACGAAATAATATACATGTACTGATTTCTTTCGAAAATCGACAACTATGAAACTATGAACCCTTCCCCCACACAAACGGTACATTGTGAGACAGGCAATTGTAGAGAGAAACAAGCCCTATAACATAGGATACAACATTTTAATGAACAGTGCTTTCCATAAAATCAATAAAATGAAAAATATGAATAATATACATGTACTGATTTCTTTCGAAAATCGACAACTATGAAACTATGATCCCTTCCTGGACACAAACGGTACATTGTGACACAGGAAATTGTAGAGAGAAACAAGCCCTATAACATAGGATACAACATTTTTAATGAACAGTGCTTTCCATAAAATCAATAAAATGAAAAATATACGAATATATATGTACTGATTTCTTTCGAAAATCGACAACTATGAAACTATGATCCCTTCCCCGACACAAACGCTACATTGTGAGACAGGAAATTGTAGAGAAACAAGCCCTATAACATAGGATACAACATTTTAATGAACAGTGCTTTCCATAAAATCAATTAAATGAAAAATAACGAAATAATATACATGTACTGATTTCTTTCGAAAATCGACAACTATGAAACTATGACCCTTCCCCCCGACACAAACGCTACATTGTGAGACAGGAAATTGTAGAGAGAAACAAGCCCTATAACATAGGATACAACATTTTAATGAACAGTGCTTTCCATAAAATCAATAAAATGAAAAATATACGAAATAATATACATGTACTGATTTCTTTCGAAAATCGACAACTATGAAACTATGATCCCTTCCTGGACACAAACGGTACATTGTGAGACAGGAAATTGTAGAGAGAAACAAGCCCTATAACATAGGATACAACATTTTAATGAACAGTGCTTTCCATAAAATCAATAAAATGAATAATATACATGTACTGATTTCTTTCGAAAATCGACAACTATGAAACTATGATCCCTTCCCCGACACAAACGCTACATTGTGAGACAGGAAATTGTAGAGAGAAACAAGCCCTATAACATAGGATACAACATTTTAATGAACAGTGCTTTCCATAAAATCAATAAAATGAATAATATACGAAATAATATACATGACTGATTTCTTTCGAAAATCGACAACTATGAAACTATGATCCCTTCCCCGACACAAACGCTACATTGTGAGACAAGAAATTGTAGAGAGAAACAAGCCCTATAACATAGGATACAACATTTTAATGAACAGTGCTTTCCATAAAATCAATTAAATGAATAATATACGAAATAATGTACATGTACTGATTTCTTTCGAAAATCAACAACTATGAAACTATGATCCCTTCCCCGACACAAACGCTACATTGTGAGACAGGAAATTGTAGAGAGAAACAAGCCCTATAACATAGGATACAACATTTTAATGAACAGTGCTTTCCATAAAATCAAAAAAAAATGAAAAATATGAAATAATATACATGTACTGATTTCTTTCGAAAATCGACAACTATGAAACTATGATCCCTTCCCCGACACAAACGCTACATTGTGAGACAGGAAATTGTAGAGAGAAACAAGCCCTATAATATAGGATACAACATTTTAATGAACAGTGCTTTCCATAAAATCCATAAAATCAAAATATATGAATAATATACATGTACTGATTTCTTTCGAAAATCGACAACTATGAAACTATGAACCCTTCCCCGACACAAACGGCTACATTGTGAGACAGGCAATTGTAGAGAGAAACAAGCCCTATAACATAGGATACAACATTTTAATGAACAGTGCTTTCCATAAAATCAATAAAATGAAAAATATACGAAATAATATACATTTACTGATTTCGAAAATCGACAACTATGAAACTATGAACGCTTCCTGGACACAAACGCTACATTGTGAGACAGGAAATTGTAGAGAGAGAAACAAGCCCTATAACATAGGATACAACATTTTAATGAACAGTGTTTTCCAAAATCAATAAAATGAAAAAAATACGATAATATACATGTACTGATTTCTTTCGAAAATCGACAACTATGAAACTATGATCCCTTCCCCACACAAACGCTACATTGTGAGACAGGAAATTGTAGAGAGAAACAAGCCCTATAACATAGGATACAACATTTTAATGAACAGTGCTTTCCATAAAATCAAAAAAAATGAAAAAATATACGAAATAATATACATGTACTGATTTCTTTCGAAAATCGACAACTATGAAACTATGATCCCTTCCCCGACACAAACGCTACATTGTGAGACAGGAAATTGTAGAGAGAAACAAGCCCTATAACATAGGATACAACATTTTAATGAACAGTGATTTCCATAAAATCAATAAAATGAAAAATATACGAAATAATATACATGTACTGATTTCTTTCGAAAATCGACAACTATGAAACTATGATCCCTTCCCCGACACAAACGCTACATTGTGAGACAGGAAATTGTAGAGAGAAACAAGCCCTATAACATAGGATACAACATTTTAATGAACAGTGCTTTCCATAAAATCAATAAAATGAATAATATACATGTACTGATTTCTTTCGAAAATCGACAACTATGAAACTATGATCCCTTCCCCGACACAAACGCTACATTGTGAGACAGGAAATTGTAGAGAGAAACAAGCCCTATAACATAGGATACAACATTTTAATGAACAGTGCTTTCCATAAAATCAATAAAATGAAAAATATACGATATAATATATGTACTGATTTCTTTCGAAAATCGACAACTATGAAACTATGATCCCTTCCCCGACACAATCGGTACATTGTGAGACAAGAAATTGTAGAGAGAAACAAGCCCTATAACATAGGATACAACATTTTAATGAACAGTGCTTTCCATAAAATCAATTAAATGAAAAATATGAAATAATATACATGTACTGATTTCTTTCGAAAATCGACAACTATGAAACTATGATCCCTTCCCCGACACAAACGCTACATTGTGAGACAGGAAATTGTAGAGAGAAACAAGCCCTATAATATAGGATACAACATTTTAATGAACAGTGCTTTCCATAAAATCAATAGAAAAAATGAATAATATACATATACTGATTTCTTTCGAAAATCGACAACTATGAAACTATGATCCCTTCCCCGACACAAACGGTACATTGTGAGACAGGAAATTGTAGAGAGAAACAAGCCCTATAATATAGGGTACAACATTTTAATAAACAGTGATTTCCATAAAATCAATAAATTGAAAAATATACGAAATAATATACATGTACTGATTTCTTTCGAAAATCGACAACTATGAAACTGTGATTCCTTCCCCGACACAAACGGTACATTGTGAGACAGGAAATTGTAGAGAGAAACAAGCCCTATAACATATGATACAACATTTTAATGAACAGTGCTTTCCATGAAATCAATAACATGAAAAGTATATGAAATAATATATATATGTACTGATTTCTTTCGAAAATCGACAACTATGAAACTATGATCTCTTCCCCGACACAAACGGTACATTGTGAGACAGGGAATTGTAGAGAGAAACAAGTCCTATGACATAGGATACAACATTTTAATGAACAGTGCTTTCCATAAAATCAATAAATTGAAAAATATACGAAATAATATACATGTACTGATTTCTTTCGAAAATCGACATCTATGAAATTATGATCCCTTCCCCGACACAAACGGTACATTGTGAGATAGGAAATTGTAGAGAGAAACAAGCCCTATAACATAGGATACAACATTTTAATGAACAGTGCTTTCCATAAAATCAATAAAATGAAAAATATACAAAATAATATAACATGTACTGATTTCTTTCGAAAATCGACAACTATGAAACTATGACCCTTCCCTGGACACAAACGCTACATTGTGAGACAGGAAATTGTAGAGAGAAACAAGCCCTATAACATAGGATACAACATTTTAATGAACAGTGCTTTCCATAAAATCAATAAAATGAATAATATACATGTACTATATGTTCTGATTTCGAAATCGACAACTATGAAACTATGATCCCTTCCCCGACACAAACGCTACATTGTGAGACAGGAAATTGTAGAGAGAAACAAGCCCTATAACATAGGATACAACATTTTAATGAACAGTGCTTTCCATAAAATCAAAAAATGAAAAAAATAAAATGAATAATATACATGTACTGATTTCTTTCGAAAATCGACAACTATGAAACTATGATCCCTTCCCCGACACAAACGGTACATTGTGAGACAGGAAATTATAGAGAGAAACAAAGCCCTATAACATAGGATACAACATTTTTAATGAACAGTGATTTCCATAAAATCAATAAAATGAAAAATATACGAAATAATATACATGTACTGATTTCTTTCGAAAATCGACAACTATGAAACTATGAACCCTTCCCCCACACAAACGGTACATTGTGAGACAGGCAATTGTAGAGAGAAACAAGCCCTATAACATAGGATACAACATTTTAATGAACAGTGCTTTCCATAAAATCAATAAAATGAAAAATATACGAAATAATATACATGTACTGATTTCTTTCGAAAATCGACAACTATGAAACTATGAACGCTTCCTGGACACAAACGGTACATTGTGAGACAGGAAATTGTAGAGAGAAACAAGCCCTATAACATAGGATACAACATTTTAATGAACAGTGTTTTTCATAAAATCAATAAAATGAAAAATATACGATATAATATATGTACTGATTTCTTTCGAAAATCGACAACTATGAAACTATGATCCCTTCCCCGACACAATCGGTACATTGTGAGACAAGAAATTGTAGAGAGAAACAAGCCCTATAACATAGGATACAACATTTTAATGAACAGTGCTTTCCATAAAATCAATTAAATGAAAAATATACGAAATAATATACATGTACTGATTTCTTTCGAAAATCGACAACTATGAAACTATGATCCCTTCCCCGACACAATCGGTACATTGTGAGACAAGAAATTGTAGAGAGAAACAAGCCCTATAATATAGGATACAACATTTTAATGAACAGTGCTTTCCATAAAATCAATTAAATGAAAAATATACGAAATAATATACATGTACTGATTTCTTTCGAAAATCGACAACTATGAAACTATGATCCCTTCCCCGACACAAACGGTACATTGTGAGACAGGAAATTATAGAGAGAAACAAGCCCTATAACATAGGATACAACATTTTAATGAACAGTGTTTTCCATAAAATCAAAAAAAATGAAAAATATATGAAATAATATACATGTACTGATTTCTTTCGAAAATCGACAACTATGAAACTATGATCCCTTCCCCGACACAAACGGTACATTGTGAGACAGGAAATTATAGAGAGAAACAAGCCCTATAATATAGGATACAACATTTTAATGAACAGTGATTTCCATAAAATCAATAAAATGAAAAATATACGAAATAATATACATGTACTGATTTCTTTCGAAAATCGACAACTATGAAACTATGAACCCTTCCCGGACACAAACGGTACATTGTGAAACATGCTCTATAACATAGGATACAACATTGGACTGTATGGTGAGTTATAACTCAAGAAAGGAGGACAGAATAGATATGTAACACATTCCCATAAATTCTACATTCAACATTTTATAATATACCGATTCTAAACGTTCTCCAACCCAGTGTGAGTACATCTCAAGTGCAAAACCTCTAACGAAGGGTAGGGACTCAAAACATCACAATATTTTCAAATGTTTATTTCAAAAAATAATGTTGTTTAAAAATGGGGCACTAAATATGTTTCTGATTCTCAAAACATGTTGCACTATTTTTAAATAAAATTATTTTTTGAAATAAACATTTGGAAAGATTGTGAGGTTTTGGGTCAGCTACTCCTCGTTAATGGTTTTGCAATTAAATATACCTATGATATTATTGATCTTAGTAAGAGATCAGCAAGAAGAGATAAAGGCTTGTGGACAGAAGAACTTGAAGAAAAAGCTCAAATGGCAGCTGAAATAAATGATTCCAGGACACTTTATCGCACTACTAAAACGCTTGTCAATAAAAATCTTAATAGGGAATGATTAACAAGGAAATATACTGACCTCAAAAGAGGATCAGCTGCACAGATGGACAGAATTTTTTAGTGAGCCTCAACAGGTAACAAATGATATTGATGAGGTACCAACGTCTCCAACAGAGAACTGCAAATCTAGAATCGCAACACGTGCTCCATCGATTCAAGAAATTAAGCAAGCATTATCACAGCTTAAAACTGGCAAAGCGGCAGGTCCTGATAATATACCCGCTGAACTATTTAAGATACACCCAGAAAACATTGTACAGCTACTAGAGACAATAATAAAAAGCAGTTGGGAAACAGAACATATCCCGTCAACGTGGAAAGAAGGACTTATTGCAAAACTCCCCAAGAAGGGCGACTTATCCCAGTGTAAAAACTGGCGAGGCATTACCTTACTTAACACTATTAACAAGATAATTGCTATAGTCATCCAAAAAAGAATATCAGATGCCATGAACCGACTTTGAGAAAAGAACAAGCAGGCTTTAGGCCTCAAAGATCATGTATCGACCAAATTAATACTCTCAGCATAATAATAGAGCAATCTCAAGAGTTCAGATCGCCATTATACATGGTGTTCGTGGATTTTCAAAGAGCATTCGATACTATAAAACACATAGCTATCTGGAAAGCTTTGAGAGAAAAAGGAATACCCGAAAAAATAATCCGCATGATTAAAATGCTTTATCATGATGCTACAAGCTGTGTATTACATAAAGGTTAAGTGGGGGAGAAAATTTCTATTGTAGTAGGTGTAAAACAGGGCTGTATACTTTCGCCGCTACTCTTTAACATCGTTCTGGATGGTGCACTAAATAGAGCATTTAAAGAACCACTAGGGATACAATGGGGACTCTTAAGCAGGCTTGAAGACCTGGACTATGCAGACGATCTATGCATCTTTTCCCATTCACATTCGGATATGTCTCCAAAACTTCTTAGACTCCAAGAGGAAGCTAATAATGTCGGTCTTTAAATCAACGTGGCGAAAACCAAAGAAATGAGGTCAAATACTCCCAACAACCAATGTCTATACATCTCCAACTGAGCCATCGAAAGAGTTGATGAATTTCAGTACCTGGGAAGTATGGTTCACAGCGATGGGGGCACAGAGAAAGATATAGAGGAAAGGATTTTGAAGGCACAAAGAGCTTTTGGCATGCTTACACCTGTGTGGAACTCCTGTATATATAGCAAAAAAACTAAAATCCAGCTCTTCAATAGCAATGTCAAATCTATTTTGCTTTATGGATGCGAAACATGGAAGGTTACGCGTGGTCTCATGGACGCCTGCAGGTGTTTGTTAACAAGTGTCTTCGAAGAATATTGATAATTTTCTGGCCCAATCAAATTAACAACGAAGAACTGTGGAGAAGAATATCACAAAATCGAATAGATATCGAAATTAAGAAAAGAAAGTGGGGCTGGATTGGGCACATTTTGCGCAGACCCCACAGAGATATCGCTAGACAGGCACTTTAATGGAATCCACAGGGAAGACGTACCAGGGGAAGACCAAGGAATACCTGGAGAAGAACAGTAACCTCTGAAGCCCAAGAGGTCGGGAAAACATGGGGAGAGATCAAACAGACAGCTCAGAATAGGATCAGATGGAAACATCTCTTAGAAGCCCTATGTCCCACGAAGGGATGACGGGAACATATATATGCTATTATTGAAATTACTCTTTTTTATATAAGTATATTATTAAATAAATATACAAAAGCCGTGTTTAATTTGTTTAAATATAAGTCAAATTGAAAAGCGTATTATAGAGCTTCAAATTTTATTTACTGCAATAACTGAGACAACAAATTTTATTGGGTTAATTAGTTTTGCGGGTATACGGATTTTGATTCTATTATATTTCACCGAAATATTAATTAATGCTGATGAAAATTAACCACACACTGCAATATTATATAAAATAATTTTATTAAGGACTTAATAATTTTCAGGTAGGGATGTACAGGGTGGGTCAAATTCGACGCTTTTAAATGGAAACACCCTTTTCTATAGGAGATAGACGAAAAGTAATATCGGTGTCTGGAGCTCAATTTTCATCAAAAACATGATGGTGAAAACCGCACATAAATATCTGTTACCGTTTCGGAGTTACGGGGTGTTTTTCAAAAATGTGCATTTTGAACAAATCGCTGTGAAAAGAATTTAAAATTACCTTTCCAAAAATATAGCACACTTGATATTTTGTTATAATCCCCTTCGAAATATATAATTTTTTAAAGTTCGCCACTTTTAACTAGTAGGCTTTGGACCCCTTATTGATGATATGCCCTTAATGCAACTCGAAAACATATTTTTCCAGCAAGACGACGCACCGCTTTTGAACGCTGGAGTTATCAGCAAATTTTTGCAGCCAATTTCAAGAATAATTGAATAGCTGACCAAGAACCCAGCCGTTGGCCGTCGAGGCCGCTTGACTTAGTGCCCATGGATCTAATCCTATGGATATATTTGCGGAAGAATAAAGGTTCCTTATTCTTCTGTATAATCTAGACAAGAATTAGAAATACTTAACAGTTATGAGAGGGTATCTTTCACCCCCACTGAGTAATGAATTCCGCGAGAAATGTTCAAAAACTGCCCCGTCTGTCCATAACAGAAGACGGTCGATATGTCGAACACCTGTAGCAAAATCTCATGTCCTGGTTTGCTATTTATTTTTATTGTTATGAGATATGGTTTAAATGTGTTGATGTTGATTAAATATATTGTAAATTGTTATAAAATTCTGCATCTTTCATAGCAAATATTATTTCACAGCTAGAATTTTTTTGCATTACAGCCGGTGCCGTTCAAAGCCTACTTATTTAAAGCGGGCGAATTTTTATATACTCTATATCTCGAAGAGGAATCGAGCAAAATATAAAGTGTGTTCTATTTTTGGAAAGATAATTTTAAATTATTTTCAATAAATTAAAAATATACAGGGTATCCCATATAAAAAATTAATTTTTCTGTTGATAACTCTTAAATTATTAATTTTAAAAAAATTATACTTAAACAATTAAATTCTACGTAAAAAGATGCTTTGGAAATGTTTTCATAGAAATACAAAATTTTCCAAATACAAAATTTTCCATTTTTTTTTATGCTGTAAAAAACCGAATTCTTGAGTTTTAATCTATCTAATTCTTGAGTTTTAAGTATCTCCGTTTTTGATTTTAAATAAGTATAAATCGTGGTCCCAGAGATTTGATTTAAAATAAGTGTAAACCGTATTTCTGATTTATGAGTATAGATAGTTAAAAAACCGAGCATTTAAGTTTTTTTTTTATACCTGACCGTGAATAGACAACCAGACCGTTTCGTTTTGATCCGATGCCGATTTTCTTAAGTTTTCTTTATACCTGACCGCGAATAATTAGTGTGACCGGATTCCGGGCTGCTGTAGGCGATTCAGACAACCAGACCGTTTCGTTTGATCCGACGCCGATTTCCTTCAGAAAAAAAAGGTAATCGCATTCTTTCTTTTTTTTGTAACCGCCAGATACCCCATCAGAGTTCTAGTAATCGCAAATTTTAGTTTCAGCACTGTAGAGTTTTTATTTTATTTTTATGGTATAAAATTCCTTTACTGAGGAGGAGTTAATTAAGGTTCCTCTTTTGTTTTACCATGATAATATTTCTTACGTATTTGATCTATTTAAAGATGCAGGTGAATATGTATTGCTAGTATTTTCTATAATAATATTTCTTTACAGGTTTGAATTTAAATAACATGAACTTAATTATGTGCTATTGTAATTAACTGATTTAATTTCTCTGTATTAGATTTTGCGATATTTTCTGTTTTAATATTTTCTTCATATTTGATTTATTTGAAGATATTGGATTCGTAATTAATTTATTTAAATGAACCTCGTTATGGAATATATTCGACTTTAACTGGCTTTTACCCTATTTCCCTGGATTCTCCACTGTAGAAAAGCTACCCGTATTGGCCAAGGTGGTCTCTCAAACACTTTAAACTTTGGGGGTGGCGCACGAGAACAAAAAGACCGACTGTTAGGCGTTAGTAATAGCTCTCTAGGAAAAAAGACTGTTACACTACTAATAAATTTGATCTTTTTTACCGGGACACCCTGTATATGAAAGTTGTATTATAAAATATATCTGAAAACATGCTTCTTTTCATTATCAAGAAATGTTTAGGCCTACATTATTTGACCCAGAACGCCTAACGGAGAATATCGAAGTTTCGCATTTTTCTAAATGAAAAATCTTTTCAGATATTCGTTCCTTTAGGAAATTTAATATCATGTAAAACCAGAGTACAAAAGTAAGATGAGATTTTAATTTTGAAAATGTAAAGAAAATCTGCAGAAAGGAGAAATCCATCAAAACGGTTTGAAGTGAAAAAATAAAGAAATTTTACAATTTAAGTAATATATCTTTTTGGGGTAGGTACAAAAATAATGCTATAAAATATACAGATCCCGTCTAAAACGTAAATTATAAAAAATGCCGTCGGTATTTTTTTACTTTATTTGATAGAAAATTTACGGGGAAATCTTGCACAGATAACCTCTTTGTCCTACAGCAGGTGATGGAAAAAAAGATAGCAGTAGATCAAGAAGTCCATCTAGCGTTTATTGATTTGGAGAAAGCGTACGACTCTATTCCTCGCAACAAGATATGGGAAGCCTTGAATATTTTAGAAGTAGATAGACCCCTACCTAAGATAATAAAAGAGCTCTATAAAGAAAATAAAGCGTACGTTAAGATAGGACACAGGCTATCCAATCCAATAAATACCACAAAAGGGTTGCGACAAGGATGCAGCTTATCACCTCTAATCTTCAATGCTTACGTTGAAGTAGCCCTTAGGGAATGGAATAGGAGATGCCAAGGCATGGGAATAACCATTGGGGAAGATGCACTGTTTACTCTGAGCTTTGCAGACGATCAGGTCGTGATTGCGCAGGACTCTTTCGATCTGAAGTTCATGACTAAGAGGCTTTACCAAGAATATAACAAATGGGGATTTCAGGTTAGTCTAAAAAAGACAGAATACTTAGCTGTCAATTCCAACGCTTGTTTTGAAGTCTTCATAGATGATAACGTCCAGATTCAACAAGTAGACAAATTTAAATACCTGGATGCTACTATCAACAACGAGGGTTTGGGCAAAGAAGAAATGAAACCCGAATTCAGAAAAAAACAAACAAGTTATTGGTTGTCTTAATAGCCTCTGGTGGGACCGAAAGTTGTCTGCAGCAACTAAAAAGAGACTTGGACGAACATTGGTGGAGTCAGTTCTTTGCTATGGTTCAGAGCTATGGACTTTGAGTGCAGAGACGAAGCGCAAAATCCAAGTTGTTGAAATGGACTATCTTAGAAGGAGCGCAGGTATATCTAGGATAGAAAAAAAGACAAACATCGAGGTCAGGCGTATAATGAATGCATCGGAAGAGACAGTGCTAGATCGAATTGAAAAAATCCAGCTTAAAGTGGTTTTGGACATGTTCTACGTATGCCCAGAGAACAGGTGGCCAAGAAAAGTTTTCAATGGACTCCCCAGGATAGAAGAAAGAGAGGCAGATCTAGAAAATCCTGGAACGGAACGGTTAAGGAAGCAATGGAAGCTCGTAACCTAGAAGCTGATGACGAACTAAATCGAGACGTGTGGCGTAGGGTAACAGGAAGGCAGCAATAGGCTGTAGTTGGAAAAAAGTATCAAATACTTATACCAAATCCCGTTTATATATATTATATATATATATGATAGAAAATTACATTTTAAATTGAATGATCTATCATATGTCAACAACGGATATTTTTTTATACTTTTGAAATACCCTGTAGAGAATTAACAATATTTCTCGTATGCTATACTAAATTATAGTAATTATCTATTGTAATTACTAAGCTAAAGTTTGAACAGATTAGAAGTTTTACTGGGGCAAACGTCTAACTTGCTCGCAGATTTGTTTCGGAAAATTTGACGTAGTTTAGTATTAGCGTGACACAGGCTTAAAGCCACTGGAGCGCCCGATGTACGAAATCCTCTATATAAAGATTAAAATGCATGGATTATCTGACTAAATTAAATTCCTGTGCGTTTAAATACAATAAGCTGGTTAAAATGTAAATATTGATCACATCAGAAACAAAAAAATGTAAAAAAATCCAATTTTTACTGTAACATATACAGTGTGTCCCCGGATTGTCTTTACAACAGGAAAAACTTTTTTATTAGTGACATTTTGAGAAAAAAAAAATTCATAAAATTTTTTGCTTGTTCTCTTTGTTCTGTTTCGCTTTGTTTTAGACAAAATTAAAAAAAAAACATGAAAATATATAGTCTGTCCAACGAGAAGATCCTTGACAGTGATAGATGTGTCTGTCATTTTAATTTCAAAGTAGTTTATTTTATTTTACAAAGAAATAAGTTGGTACAACTGGAACGCATAGCGGGAAATTAATATATATGTATTTAAAATTTGACTGACAAGTAACTTCAAAATATTGTGAAAATAACTGTATAAAACTGAAAAAATGTACTCGAGTTATTTTATTTAATAAAAAACGGTATGTGTTAATACAAAGCAAACAAAAACAAGACACCACATACCAAAAAATATAAAAAAGAACTATTTCTTACTTTCAAGCTTTATGAAACTTCCCGCATTTATGATTATATTTATCAATATAACTTATGTACAAATACAAATTTGTAATATTCCGCAGGAATAAATAAAACAACATAAATAAAACAAACTACTTTATTAAGAAAAACAATTAACAAATTTTATACCTCTCAGGTTGATTAATTAAGTTTAATCTTATTTTTTTTAAACCAGTACCTTTTGACATTATTTTTCTGCAGTACTAAAATCCATTATTTACCTATCGTGTGTGATGTCGATATATTTTACAGCTACTCAGTTTTTAGTATGTGTTTAGTATGGTCCTTCTACTATATTCGAGATGCATTAACAACGACGAGATGGTATACGAACTTTATTGATAGTAACTTTATTGGTGTATCTGTATAAGACTTTCTGCCTGGGCAGCAGTATTAACCATAAACTGTGCTCTGGGTTCTACAGTTAATTTTCACTCGATTTTCCTCCACTTGACTTCAAAAGACACAAAATACACGTAATAACACGAATCAAAATGCATCATCTTCCAAACGCAGGGTATTTGACAAAAGTTGTCACAAAATTATAACCTATAATTTGGCAAGACTTTGACAAACGTCAAAAATCTAAAGGCGAGTTCATACGCATCGGCGTCCGTTTGTCGTTCATCGTTCCGTCAAACCAATAAAATTGAAATACGATCTGTCATTTTTGAAATAAACCAATAAAACTGGTTAAAAACAACAAGTGACGACGCAAGACGAATTTATATTTAAACCCATCCATAGTTAACTTAAAAATTATTAGAAACTTTTTTTAGTAAAATAAATAGACTGGTATGGGACGTCATCTGCTTTTCTTTTGTCATCGTCTGTCGAAATCTTACCTGAGAAAAAAAACACAGTATAGTAGAATTTTTTCCAAGTCCTAAACATCAAAACGCGTATCTATGGTAATATAACTTCATTTTCATTCTTTCATAGATTGTTATTGATAATAGTTATCCATAAATGTGATACTTTAACAACAGCAAAAATATGACGGTAATCAAAATTAATAATTACCATCGACCATCGATCAAAGAATAAAATTGAAATTCTATTACCTTTGATATTACTATAGAAACGCCTTTTGGTTTTTAGGACTTAGGAGAAAGTAGAAAAGATTCAACAATATTTTCAAGTGTTTTTTTTAATTTTCTCTAAAAGAGTATGGAAATTTGGGAAAGTATAAACGGGATTAACCATTTACAAGCAAAAATTTTTTAATAATAAAAAAATATCTTGTAAACAAAATCCGACGGCATACTGTATATAAAAACAAAAAAAGAAAAGTTTGAAACTTACAGAAAATATTAATTACTATACAGGGTGAATCTTAAATAAGTGCAAATATTTTTAGTGGTAGGGTTAGGTTTTTTTCGATACTCGCTCAGTGGGTACCGAGTGGGTGTGGCCAGATCTAGCCAACCGAGTCAGAGCCCAACCAGCGTAACAGTTAAATTTCCGCCACTAGAGTAGTAGGAACAAAGAACTTGAAGGAATTGGACCGTTGTCTCTGTTCATACTATCTTTATATTTATTAATTCTTATGCTTTCATATGCATCTAATTGCCTGTAATTTGAGACTTGTTTAATTTATTTTAAATTATTAAGATCTATACAATGTTTTATATCAAAAATATGTTCAGCAACGCAAGATTTATCCGGTTTACCATATCTTATCTGAGCTAAATGTTTTTTAAATCTTGTTAATATTGATCTTCTAGTTTGCCCAACATATTTCTGATTACAATCTTTACAAGAAATTTCATAAATACCCGACCTTTCCAGTGGAGGTGTTTTATCTTTTGGATTACCTAATAATTATTGTAATTTATTATTAGCACCATACACAAGTTTATAATTGACATTTTTAAAAATTCCTTTTAGACCACGGGATAACTGTCTATCAAACGGTATTGAAAAATATTTTGACGTATCTTTCTCCACTTGAAAAGTCGAATTTTCAGAAATCATTAACCTATACCTACATTTTCTAATTATTTTATCAACTAGTGAAGGAGAATATCCATTACACTCAGCTACATTCCTCATGTAATCTCTTTCTATTTCATATCTTTCGTTGGTAAGTGGAAAACTAAGTAATCTATGAACTAAGAAATTTAATCTAGCCATTTTATGTTGAACACTATGATATGATTCGTTAGGAATCGATCTGTGTGTAGTGGTATTTTTCCTATAGATATCAAATTCCAGGTAATTATTAGTATTTCTAATAACTAATACATCTAGAAATGTTCCCAATTTCATGTGTAAATTTAATTTAAGGAAAACAATTATTTAACTTATAAATAAAATTATCTATGGTGTCTGAATGTGTGTCAAAAACAGCAAAAATATCATCCACATACCTAAACCATACTCTTGGAAAATACTCAAACTGATTCTTAGCCTCCACTTCAAACCTGCTCATGAATAAATTAGCCAAAAATGGAGACAATGAATTACCTATTACTGTATCTTTCCGTTGTTCAAAAAAGTTTTTATTAAATTGAAAACAATTTTGTTTCATACATAACGATGTAAGCTCAATATATTCAATCACAGTTTTGTTGTCGAAACCATTTGCGTTCAGTAATTCCTTCAAGTAGCCTAAAGTATGTGGAATTGGAACACTTGGGAACAACGAAGATACATGAAAGGAGACCAAAAACTCACACTGTATAATTAAAAGGATTACAACTAAACGAATGTAAAAAAAAGTCATAAATAATGAAATTAAAAATAAAAAGTCATGACACATATATAATTTGACAAAAACTTTAGGTTGATGGAATTTTTTGCGGCGGATGTTATTCTACTTTCATGAATAAATGCGTCTCATATTTCTATAAATTATGCTGGCATCTAGCCGATACGAACTCCGCAAAATTAATGGGGCCAAGCCAGCCAAACCGAAGCCCTAGGAAGTTGACGACTATGAAGTGGCGACGACCTCAAAACAGGACCACAAATTTCGAACTGGGATTCTGTGACCTCTTTTAAGCGTGGTTTACACGCAACGATTTAACGTACGATTTGATTGCGCCGACAAAACGTTGCAGATAAAACGTAGAGACTAAGTTGTGTTCAAATTATAATGATTTATCTTTCAATCTCTTCTATTCTGTCATGTTATCGTGGAGGAAACCTGTTGTGATTAGTTTTTGCTAATTGTATAAATAAGAGTTACCGATTTTTACATATTTTCTTTTAATCGAAATATTTTAGAAAATACAAATGTATTAATTATAAACACAGCGTATTCTGCAGATAAAAATAAGTAATAAAGTTTGCATAAATGTTCTAAAATGCTTAGTTTCGGAGATACAGGGTGTAGAAGTTATTTTTATTTCGATTTTTTTCCAAATAATTTCTGAAGTAACGCCATTATTTGGATAAAAATTGGTATCTGGGGGTTTTTTGACACGAAAAATTTGATTTTGATGTCAATATTACTCCTATTTGTAGGGGGCGCCACCTACAAACTGTTTTGAAGAGTAATAAAGTAAAAACTTATGTAGAAATGTAATTGATACTGCAAATAAACCTATTATTATTATATTATTAGTATTAATTAAAATGACAGACGCAACTGTCACTGTCAGGTACCATACCGTTGGACAATTTCGCGCGCCAATTTCTTTTTCTAAGATTGAGACCTTCAAATTATTGAACTACGAGCCGCCACTGAACTTGAACAACTCTTTCTCTATCTAAACCAATATAATTAATTTAACCTAACTCTATTCCTTAATAATAAATAAGGCCTAACCTCGTAAAGCGTTAATTTTGAATTCCGCCCGCTCCCTTATTAAGTAATAACACGAAAATTATCAACAGGTTAAAACGAATGGATGCCAAGGGTCTAGTTATTACCGCACGGATCCCTTAGGGACCCATCTAAAGGAAACAAGAGTGTTTAGGGTAAGGGCCAAATTCGATACGGGCTTCTCCATCGAATACCAGAAACCAGGGTTGGGTTGGTAAGGAATTAACGATTATTTATTAAATTATTAGATTACTATGCCGATATGTTTTATGTTTCTACATCAGCCCTTAGTTATTGGATGTTTTTCGATAGTGGCGCACTCCTATAACTTTTAGGGGTGAACGCTATAACTTTTAAAGGGTAATTTTTTTCTAACATTATTTTAAATTTAAAAAAGTTGTGTGTGCATTGAGTGCGCATATTTGAAGTGAACCTTCTTACTAACAGCCATTAAATTGAAGGATTTGAAGGACATGTTTGAAAAAGTGTAGTTTGCAATGCTGAAAAAGTAATAAATTAAAAGGATATTTTTCACGCGTAAAAAATAGACCCGATTTATGTTGTACAGGGTGGGGAATGTAAAATAAGTGCAAATATGTTCGGGGCTGGTAGATCTCGATAAATGAAACATATCTCCTTACCGTTTTTCAAATAAGTCCAAAATAACAGAGTTATTTTACTTTTTGAAAACCATTTTATCTTTTCTTAGGTTTCTTTCTTTTATATTTAATCTATTACCTATGTTGCAATATTATCAAGAAATTATGTTTTTTAACTAAAAACAAAATGAATTTTCTCGAGAAAAAACCTCATAGACGTTGTTTCTGGGGTTAAAATTTATTACTCTTAAAAATATTTGTGCTTATTTAAGACTCATTCTATAATAACGAAGCAAATTTCGTTTGCTTCTTCTTCTTTGGGTGCCATGTGCTATGCCGCACGTTGGCGATCATTCGTCTGTTTTATGGCTATAAGATGACTAGGGTGCCCTCTTCGGCTCGTCGAAATATGGTTGCGGCCGGCGTCAGGTATGCCACACCAGTTTCTTATGTTGCGAAGCCAAGAATGCTGTTTTCGACCCGGTCCCCGTCGGCCTTCGATCTTCCCCTGCAGATCAACCTGGGTATGGAGTATTGACGTCCCCTTAATATATGTCCTAGATATGATACTTTGCGTTGTTTTACGGCATCCATTAGTTGTGTGTCTACTCTGGCTCTTCTTAAGACTTCATCATTTGTTGCATGCTCCGTCCAGGGTATGCGCAGCAATCGGCGAAGTGTCCATATTTCGAAAGCCTCAATTCTGTTTATTGATTTTACCTTAAGTGACCCAGTCTGAGCGCCATACAACATCACAGGCCACACATACGATTGAATTACCCGTATCCTGGTATGTAGCGGCATATTTCTATGCAGGAGTAAATTCTTTAGTTTAAAGAAGGTTGTTTTTGCACGACCGATTCTTCTTTTAACTTCCTCATCGCAATCCCACAGTTCATTTAGGGAGGCGCCAAGATAGGTGAAATTTGTGACCAGTTGATCACCATCATTTTAGTTTTCGCAACGTTAATATGGAGCCCAAACTGTTCACCGCATTCGTTCAGTTTATTTAGCAGAATCTGGAGGTCCTCAAGGTTGTTAGCCAGAATTGCGGTGTCATCTGCATAGCGGATATTATTTATTGGGATGCCAATGACTTTAATACCCCGCGTCTCACTCTCCAAGGCCATCTGAAAGATTTTCTCAACGTAGTTGTTAAACAGAATGGGTGATAGTACACATCCCTGTCGAACTCCCTTCAATACGCTGAAGGTTTCCGTTGTTCGATCACCATCAATACGGATCTCCGCCGACTGCTGCCAATACAGTTCTTTAATTATTCTGATGTCCTTGCCATCTACGCCTATCTCCTGTAGTCTCTCCATCAACGGTTCGTGTTTTACGTTATCAAAGACTCTCTGATAGTCAATAAAGCAGATGAAAACATCTTGCCTCTGATCATAACATTTCTGCACAAGTAGTTTCACAGAGAAGAGAGCTTCTCTAGTGCCAAGACCCTTGATAAAGGCGAACTGTGTGTCGCCACTCATCTCTTCATATCTATATATATAAATCTGACTGTCCTGACTGATACTGACTCATCAACGCCCAGACCAAACCCTTAACCCTAGAAAGCTGAAATTTTGCACAGGGGTTCCTTTTATGATGTTTACGTAAGATAAGAAAGGATTTTTTTAAATTCATCCCCTAAGGGGGTAAAAAGGGGGGTGGAATATTACAATATTTTTTATTTAAAAAACGGTCAAGTTTCCGAAAAAACGCTGAAACACGTATATTTTATTTTCTTTTTTTACATATTTTCAGATTTTTTAAAAATGTATACAGGGTGTTTCGAAAAATTGATTAATTGGTCATTGATTAATCACGATTCTGCTTAAAGCGCTTGACGTAAAAAGCTGATTTTTGGAAAACGGATTGACTTTAGGGTGTAGAGGTTCGATAAGAAGGGATTTTTCGAAACTCGAATTCTGAGGGTGTGAAACCACCCCTCAAATATTAGAATATTTTTTATTTAAAAACCGGTGAGTTTTTCGGAAAAATTCTTAAACATGTATATTTTATTTCGTTGTTTTACATATTTTAAGATTTTTTAAAAATTTATACAGGGTGTTTCATAAAATATAACCATTGAGTAATCACGATTCTACTTAAACTGCTTAACGTTTAAAGCTGATTTTTGGCAAACGGATTGACTGTGGGGTGTAGAGGTTCGATAAGGAGGGGTTTCTCGAATCTCAAATTCCAAGAGGGTGAAAACGCCTCTCAAATAATCTATCTATATATATAAATCTCTAAGTCCTGACCATAGACAAACTAACAAAAGCAAGATGCGTCAACGCTGTACTGCAAAACGGTAACAAGTTTGATAAGAGTTTATTACCGCGCTTGCGTCAACTGGCCTTTTAGACGAGGACGGTTTACTTATGGATTGTGTATTTTGTAGTAGCCTTTTAGAGAAGGATGTTTAATTAAAAAGCGTTTATTAAAATCAAATAAATTTATCGGTAAAATAAACAATAATTTCTGGACATAACAGATATAAAAACAAAAGTTTAATAAACGAAAACGTATTCCTCTTATTAAAATAACAAAAAAGATGATAAAAAAACAACAGTTATGGTAAACGAAATAAAAGCATTATTCTTCAAAAGGTACAAAAAAATTATTATGTATATTATAATATTAATAATAGGAACAACAAGAAACATCTTAAAAATATACAACTTTTTCAAATATAAAACATAAACTTCACATTTTCACAAGAATTTTCAAAAATATTAACATTTCGAGTCTATTATAAAATATAAAGCACAAAAATTCAAATCATAAAAAGATTAAAAAGATAAAGATTCTTATAACTTACAGTCAATTTGTAGGACCTTCGTTTTGTCTACGTTAGCGATGTAACCACAATAATATGTATAATCACAGTAATTATTATGTTCTTCATAAATGTAAAATGTATTAAATTATTTGTTTTCGTTTTGTACGCTAATAAAATAATAGTAATAACCAAACAAAACGCAAAATCAGGAATTCAATAGTTCGTTCAAGGATGGTTCAAGGCAAAAACGTTTTTTGTTTTATTTAGGTTAGGTTTGACGAGTGCGACTGCGCGATGATTTCTGACTCAACTGGCCAGCGCAAAAACAATAATTCGACTTCCTCAATCCTTTGAAAAGTCTTGCTTTTGTTGGTTTGTCTATGGTCCTGACTGATCGCACTGACTCATCAACGCCCAGACCAAACCCTTGACCCTAGAAAGCTGAAATTTTGCACAGGGGTTCCCTTTTATGATGTTTACATTGAGATAAGAAAGGCTTTTTTAAAATTCATCCCCTAAGGGGGTAAAAAGAGGGGTGGAATATTACAATATTTTTATTTTAAAAAACGGTTAAGTTTCCGAAAAAAGCTTAAACACGTATATTTTTATTTTCTTTTTTTACATATTTTAAGATTTTTTTTAAAAATGTATACAGGGTGTTTCGAAAAAATCTGATCATTGATTAATCACGATCCTGCTTAAGCGCTTCACATAAAAAGCTAATTTTTGGAAAACGGATTGACTTTAGGGTGTAGAGGTTCGATAAGAAGAGATTTTCGAAACTCGAATTCTAAGAGAGGTGAAACAACCCTTAAATATTAGAATATTTTTATTTAAAAACCGGTGAGTTTTCGGAAAAACTCTTAAACGCGTATATATTTTATTTTGTTGTTTTACATGTTTTAAGATTTTTTTTAAAATTTATACAGGGTGTTTCATAAGAAATATGGCCATTGGTAATCATTCTGCTTAAACTGCTTGACGTTTAAAGCTGATTTTTTGGCAAACGGATTGACTGTGTGGTGTAGGGGTTCGATAAGAGGGGTTTCTCGAATCTCAAATTCCAAAGAGGGTGAAAACGCCCCTCAAATAATCTATACTAATATATAAAAATTCTTACATATAACTGATTAATCACAGTCCTGCTCAAACCACTCAACGTAGAAGCTCAATTTTGGCATACAGGTTGATTCTAGAAGTGTAGTGGTTCGATAAGAAGGATTTTCGAAATCCCAGTTCCAAGAGGGTGAAACCACCTCTCAAGTATTACCATATTTTTTATTTAAAAACGATCAGTTTCCGAAAAAACGCTTGAATACGTATATTTTATTTTTGTTTTTTACATATTTTAAGACTTTTAAAAATGTATACAGTGTTTTGAAAAATCTGGTCATTGATTAATCACGATTTAAGTGCTTAACACACTTAAAGCGCTTGACGTAAAAAGCTAATTTTTGGAAAACGGATTGACTTTAGGAGGTATAGAGGTTCGATAAAGAAGGTATTTTTGAAACTCGAATTCTAAAGGGGTGAAACCACCCCTCAAATATTAGAATATTTTTATTTAAAATCCGGTGAGTTTTTCGGAAAAATTCTTAAACACGTATATTTTATTTTGTTGTTTTACATATTTTAAGATTTTTTAAAAATTTATGCAGGGTGTTTCATAAAATATGACCATTGAGTAATCACGATTCTGCTTAAGCTGCTTGACGTTTAATGCTGATTTTGGCAAACGGATTGACTGTGGAGTGTAGAGGTTCGATAAGGAAGGGTTTCTTGAATCTCAAATTCCAAGAGGGTGAAAACGCCCCTCAGATATTGCAATATTTGTTATTTAAAAAACGGTTAGTCTTTCGGGAAAATGCTTGGACACGTATAATTTATTTTGTTTTTTACATATTTTGAAATTTTTTAAAAAATCATACAGGGTGTTCCAAAAAGTTGGGCAATTGATTAACCACGGTTCTGCTCCAGTTTGTATGTTAATGGAAATTCTTGCTTTGCTTTATCATATCACCATTACAAATGATTAATTCGACGCGAACGAAGTCGCGGGTACATGCTAGTTTTCTATATATTCTAGAATGGATGACTCGAAGAAACGCTTTAAGTGCGTGACTCATTTAGCTTATGAGTCTATGGTCTCCGCAGTTTTTTGGATTTGTTTTCTTTGGGATGGCGATAAACCTGGACTTTAGCCAGTCCTGTGGGATTTGTCCAGAATCATATATCACGTTAAAGAGATATGTGAGCTGTTTAATGTCGGTCTGCTTTAGAACTTCAGCATATATATCATCATGACCTGGACTTTTTCCGTTCTTTAAACAATCTATTGAGTATCTGACTTCAGACTCAAGAATTTTTGGACCTTCCATATTTCCAAAGTTGTTTGAAGGATTATGGGTACGTTGATCCCAAAACAGTGCCTCCGCGTAATTCTTCCATGTATCGTTCAGTTCGTTTATATCTAGAATTGTTGTTCCTTGTCTGTTTTTGATTGACGTTAGTGTACTACTTTTATTTTCTCTAGTTATTTCTTTTATCTTCCTATGAAAATTAAAGGAGTTATTCTCTTCGCATTTTTTCGTTATTCATTAGCCTCTTATTTATTAGCCTCTTTCGAAAATTTCGTTATCTAAAGAAAAAAGCATTCAACCAATGTGTGCTGCCAGTCATGGTCTATGCATGCGAAACCTGGCCATTTAAAGGTTGATTCTCACTATAGCTTCCGTTTCCATTCCATATCCGTTCCATATCCGTTCCGTATCAGTTCCATACTTTTTATTGTACAATTTATATGATTACGAAAGTTTTATTTTAAATATTTGTATCTCATAAAAAAGGTAATAGATTTAATTAAGAGGAGAAAGAATAAGTAAATATCAGCAAAATGTTAACAGAGCTGGTACTGTGATACAAACTTTCCTTTTATTGAAAATTTAAGTCAAAATACTGCGAACGGCTACTCTTATATCGGAGGCGGTGGGAACAAGCTTTTACTTCTGCACTTGACTAAAAAAATGATACCCACCTATACCTTACACTGCATACCAAAGGGCGCCACTTATTTCAAAAAGATGCTAATACTTACAAAGGATAGTACAAACTGAAATAAAAAAATTTGTACAAGTGTATTAATTGAATAGAAACTAAAATTAGTATAGCTATTAAATATTTTGAGAAACTGGATCAACCAATGAAACAATTCAAATACCCCAAAAAAATAAGATTTATTTCTTGTTAGAAATATTCGGTACCTATTCGGCACAGCAGTTATATACATTAATATACAAGAATTATATTTAAGAAACTCTATCTTAGAACTTGTTTAAAATCAAATTATGTCTTTTCAGATATTATTCAAACAATTATAATATAAAAAGAATAATTTAGAGACGGTCTTGGTTTTATTCGAATATTAAATATCTAAATTTCAATTGACTTATTACGAAGATTCATGAACCTTTTTGTTTATATATAGTTAAGGGAAAAAGTTTAAAAGCTGTATCCAAGATTGCCCTAACAGGTCAAAGATCGTAATGATATAAAAGGTTAATATAAACAGATGTTAAATCTGAATAATCAATCAATATAACATGATTATTTTAATAATCAAATACAAATAAAATTTAAGCAATGCTGAAGGCAAATACTTAAAGTGTTAAAAAAAATATAAAATATACCTAACAGAACGTTAAATTTTATAAATTAAAGGTTAAAGTAATGCTGAAGGCAAGTACTTAACCGGTTAAATGTAAAATGTTAAGAATAGTTAATTTCTTAGCATACTAATGATTATTTAAAATCAAATTAATAAAATTTTAGTTTACTATAAAAAAAATATACTGGCCTTGTATACCAAATTATACTAAAAAAGGATGTTCTTAATAATACAAAACCATCACAACATCGAACTTCTTCTCAGAGGGGTGCAGGGCTGAAATCTAACCGAACAGGCTGCTACTGATTACTTCGGTGACTGAACACGTAAGAAAAACTTGTGGAAAAACTTGGCGAAAAACTTCTAGACACAAGTGTAGAAAAACTGTAGAAAAACGTCTAGAAAAATGTCTAGAAATACTTGCAGAAAAATCCAAAGAAAAACGTTGAGAAAAATACGTAGAAAAATCTGTAGAAAAACCTAAAAAGAAACGGTATTAGTTAACCTTACATTTTAAAAAACTCGAAAAATTTACGAAGGTATTAATTTACCTCATTGTGAAGGCACACAATCAATAATTATTTAACATTTCTTCTCAAATAAAGGGCTGGACACTTCTCATAAAAAAAAACTGGAATCTAAAAAAAGGCATGTGAGAAGTTTTCTACCGAATGAATGTCAAAGAAAATCTTACCAAAACTATAGATCCATTAAAATCTCAACAATCAAAATCTATATGGAACCTTCATCCATCTATAGGACAACAAAATCACAATATTTTTCTCATATTGTGAAAAATATTAGCCAAATAAATTTAATTCTCAAAATGGCACAGTGACCTCGGTAACGGCCAAATCCGAGGTGACGATTTTGACGTTTCCCGTCTTGTCGATACACCAGGGTACGATCCAATATTTTCGATAGAGAGCGTTCCGAAATTTATGTGTTGTAGAAATGTAAAAAGAATATCGATATAATAATAAAATACCGTCTATAATAAAACAAAGTAGCATTTGGAAAATGAAAATGCTACAGTACAAATGTAAGAAGTTGACAACGCTGTTTCCGATACGCTTCAGACCGTCCGGTCCGCCAAAAAAAATGTCTGGAAGGAAAGGATATGGAAGGAACGGGAAACGGAACGGATAGTGTGCATTGTCCTATTCTCTTATATGATGTAATATTTTATGTAAACGGAAGGGAAACTAAAAGGAGCTGATACGGAAGGTATAGTGAGAATCAATCTTTAAACGGACATTATAAGGAAACTGCAGTTCGTACAACGCTCAAAGGAACGAAATATGCTGGGAATAAGGAAGAAAGGCCGTAAAAGAATGTAGTGGATACGACAAAAGTCCCAGGTAATAGATGTAATCCACACAATCAAATTCCTTAACTGGCAATGAGCAGGATATCTGGCAAGAAGGACGGACAACAGATGAGGTACAAAAATTTCAGCATGGTAACCACGAGGAACTAAGAGACCTAGAAGAAGACCAAACCTAAGATGGGACCAGAAAATTAGCTACGGATAACATGAGCCCCAATAGCCAACAATAGACAAGAATGGGTCCAACTACAAAGAGAGTATCTAAATATGTGAGGGAGGCTACAACATAATTGGAAATGGTTGAATAAGCTGAGAATGATGATGATGGTGATAATGATAAGTTATAAGTTTCAAACAACAGAATCCCATACAAGAAAATAAATACATATATCGAAACAAAAAAAATCGTAATTTCTACTGTAGTCTAATAATGTTATAACAAATTTAGTAATTAACCTTTGACTTCTACCCATCCCTGGTGGAAGATTTAGTAGTTTTATTCGAGTGGAATGGGCGGCAAAATTTACCTCCATTTATTATTAAAGCGAATATCTGGGTATCGTTTCTGAATAGTTTCGGAGTTGGATTTAGTTTCGGCTGCTGATTTGAATAGTATCTGTCTCTCTTTCTCTCACACAATCAGTCCAGTAGTTTTAGAGCCCACTGAGCGTAAAAGTTTGATTTCCGCCACTAGAGTGGTAGGAACAAAGAACTTGAAGGAATGGACCGTTGTCTCTGTTAATTACTATCTTTATATTTGAATTCTTATGCTTTCATGCCATCTAATTGCCTGTAATTTGAGACTTGTTTAATTTATTTTAAATTATTAAGATCTATACAATGTTTTATATCAAAAATATGTTCAGCAACTCAAGATTTATCCGGTCTACCATATCTTATCTCAGCTAAATATTTTTTAAATCTAGTTAATATTGATCTTCTAGTTTGCCCAACATATTTCTGATTACAATCTTTACAAGAAATTTCATAAATACCCGACCTTTCCAGTGGAGGTGTTTTATCTGTTGGATTACCTAATAATTGTTGTAATTTATTATTAGCACCATACACAAGTTTATAATTGACATTCTTAAAAATTCCTTTTAGACCACGGGATAACTGTCTATCAAACGGTATTGAAAAATATTTTGACGTATCTTTCTCCACTTGAAAAGTCGAATTTTCAGAAACCATTAACCTATACCTACATTTTCTAATTATTTTATCAACTAGTGAAGGAGAATATCCATTACACTCAGCTACGTTCCTAATGTAATCTCTTTCTATTTCATATCTTTCGTTGGTAAGTGGAAAACTAAATAATCTATGAACTAAGAAATTTAAACTAGCCATTTTATGTTCAACACTATGATATGATTAATTAGGAATCTATCTGCGTGTAGTGGTATTTTTTCTATAGATATCAAATTCCAGGCAATTATTCGTATTTCTAATAACTAATACATCTAGAAATGTAATACATCTATCGTTGTTCTCAATTTTATGTGTAAATTTAATTTAAGGAAAACGATTATTTAACTTATAAATAAAATTATCTATGGTGTCTGAATGTGTGTCAAAAACAGCAAAAATATCATCCACACACCTAAACCATACTCTTGGAAAATACTCAAACTGATTCTTAGCCTCCACTTCAAACCTGCTCATGAATAAATTAGCCAAAAATGGAGACAATGGATTACCCATTACTGTATCTTTCCGTTGTTCAAAAAAGTTTTTATTAAATTGAAAACAATTTTGTTTCATACATAACGATGTAAGCTCAATATATTCAATCACAGTTTTGTTGTCGAGACCATTTGCGTTCAGTAATTCCTTCAAGTAGCCTAAAGTATGTGGAATTGGAACACTTGGGAACAACGAAGATACATGAAAGGAGACCAAAAAACTCACACTGTATAATTAAAAGGATTACAACTAAACGAATTACTAACTGGTAAAAAAAAGTCATAAATAATGAAATTAAAAATAAAAAGTCATGACACATATATAATTTGACAAAAACTTTAGGTTGGTGGAATTTTTTGCGGCGGATGTTATTCTACTTTCATGAATAAATGCGTCTCATATTTCTATAAATTATGCTGGCATCTAGCCGATACGAACTCCGCAAAATTAATGGGGCCAAGCCAGCCAAACCAAAGCCCTAGGAAGTTCACGACTATGAAGTGGCGACGACCTCAAAACTGGATCACAAATTTCGAACTGGGATTCTGTGACCTCTTTTAAAGGTGATTTACACGCAACGATTTATCGTACGATTTGAATGCGCCGACAAAACGTTGCAGATAAAACGTAGAGACTAAGTTGTGTTCAAATTATAATGATTTATCTTTCAATCTTTTCTATTCTGTCATGTTATCGTGGAGGAAACCTGTTGTGATTAGTTTTTGCTAATTGTTTAAATAAGAGTTACCGATTTTTACATATTTTCCTTTAATCAAAATATTTTAGGAAATACAAATGGATTAATTATAAACACAGGGTGGTCCGAACCGTATTCTGGAAACTTCGGCAGCGTATTCTGCAGATAAAAATAAGTAATAAAGTTTGCATAAATGTTCTAAAATGCTTAGTTTCGGAGATACAGGGTGTAGAAGTTTCATTTTTATTTCGATTTTTATCCAAATAATTTCTGAAGTAACGTCATTATTTGAATGAAAATTGGTATCTGGGAGTTTGTTGACACGAAAAATTTGATTTTGATGTCAATATTACTCCTATTTGTAGGGGGCGCCACCTACAAACTGTTTTGAAGAGTAATAAAGTAAAAACTTATGTAGAAATGTAATTGATACTGCAAATAAACCTATTATTATTATATTATTACAGTAAAACTTCCCATTTCGGCCACTTCTAAAAAGCGGTCACTTCTGTTAGCGGTCAATTTTCAGTTGTTTGAATTAATCTTAGGGGAATTCCTATATTAAAATATTTCTCAATAACGTTAATTCCGAAAGCGGTCACCGGCCGTTTCAAAGGTACATTTTAGGGAAAAACCCATTAAATTTATTGCCCCAATACCGGCCAAAAACCGAACCCTTCGAACCTTTTTTTTTGTCTAACAAAAGCTGTTTCAGGACACTTTAGGAAATTCCAAGCAATAAACATTTATAATTTGTTTGAGAAGTAGGTACAGAGAGTGACAAATACAATACAAAATCGTCAGTAGTTTGCTGAAATTTTTGGGAGATATAGAATCAGTTTAGTTTCTTACTCTGAAAGAACAGCAACCATGTCTTTGAAACGTAAACGTTTGTCTATTAAAGAGAAATTAAATATTGTCGCGGAAAGTGAAAAATATAACAACAGTGCTCGAAAGTTGGTGGAAAAGTTTGGTGTTGGAAGAACGCAAGTGAACGACATTTTAAAAAACAAAGTGGAATTAAAAAAAATGTTTGAAGAAGAAGGATGCAATGCAGATAAAAAACGAAAGTTTCCTAAAACAGAAGGATTTGCAATCGATCAACTAGTTTACGAATGGTTTTGTAAGGCAAGGAACAAAAACATACCCATATCGGGAACCTTAATTCGGGAAAAAGCTCTTGAGGTATCTACATCCTTGAAACTTAGTGAATTTAAGGCTTCAACTGGCTGGTTAAATAAGTTTTGCAAGAGACATAATATTAACTTCAAAACAATTTGTGGTGAGTCTGCAGATGTGGATGAAGTGACTGTTGAAGAGCAAAAACCCGAGATGTTTTAAAGGAGCGCATGTAGATAAATTGCCGATAGAATGGGTATCCAACAAACAAGCTTGGATGACGACAGATATAATGACATCTTGGCTCAAAACCTTTGACACCAAAATGAAACGGCAGGGTAGAAAAGTTCTTTTATTTTTGGATAATGCCACGTCTCACCCAAAAATAGAACTTGAAAATGTTCGTATAATTTTTTTCTTCCAAATACGACATCTCATTGCCAGCCGTTGGACCAAGGAATTATTCAAAATTTTAAATTAAAATATCGTCAATTTTTTATTAAAAGACTTTTGACTTTTACTAATGCCGAAGAAACGATGGAAAAGGCTAATGAGAGCATAAATTTGGCAAGTACTATGGTGTGGATAAGTACAGCATGGAAAAATGTTACATCGAACACTATAAAAAAATTTTTCAAAAAGCGGGATTTGCAACCGTCAAAGGGACGATGCATTTGACGAAGAGGACGACATTCCTTTAAGTCAGTTATCTTCAATTTTAAAAACATGCCAGGAAGTCCAGATCTTAAAGAATATCTGACAGTCGATTCAGATGTCCCTACGAAAATCCTAGTTTAGAGATGCAGGAATAATCCAGGAATTTACAAACAACAAGGACAGACAGGACTCCACTCAAGCCGAAGAGGAAGAAGATGAAGGCCAAGACATTCTGTGTTCATCTATAAATAATATGAGTGAAGTATGTGAAAAATTAAGAGACATTCAGAATTTTTTGGTGATTCAAAACAAAGACGAACTAGCGGTTGATATTGCCCATACTTTGATGAAATTTGAAAGTGAAATTACAAAAATCAAAATTAAAAATTTAAAGCAGACCATTTACCATTAATCAGTTTTTCACCATATAAAATAAGGTTATCATTTTGTAACTTTTTAAAGTCAATTGTACATATGTATATAAGAATACCTATGTGTAAAATACATATGTATACATTGTAAGTTTTTTTTTCAAAAATTCTTATGTAATAAAGTTTTTTTTGTAACAACTGAATTATTTTTTGTGCCAAAATCTAAAACTGAAGATCATTTATTAACACTTATTGTGTGTTTGTACTACATGCTCGTACTTAATTTTAATTACTTTGCACGTTTCCAAAATAAAGGCATTTTACATTGGTATCTGTATTTTATTGTTCCCGATAGTGGCCACTTCCCTTAACGGCCACATTCCTTTGAAAATTTTTGTGGCCGCTATATGGAAGTTTTACTGTAGTATTAATTAAAATGACAGACGCAACTGTCACTGTCAGGTACCATACCGTTGGACAATTTCGCGCGCCAATTTCTTTTTCTAAGATTGAGACCTTCAAATTATTGAACTACGAGCCGCCACTGAACTTGAACAACTCTTTCTCTATCTAAACCAATATAATTAATTTAACCTAACTCTATTCCTTAATAATAAATAAGGCCTAACCTCGTAAAGCGTTAATTTTGAATTCCGCCCGCTCCCTTATTAAGTAATAACACGAAAATTATCAACAGGTTAAAACGAATGGATGCCAAGGGTCTAGTTATTACCGCACGGATCCCTTAGGGACCCATCTAAAGGAAACAAGAGTGTTTAGGGTAAGGGCCAAATTCGATAAGGGTTTCTCCATCGAATACCAGAAACCAGGGTTGGGTTGGTAAGGAATTAATGATTATTTATTAAATTATTAAATTACTATGCCGATATGGTTTATGTTTCTGCTTCAGCCCTTAGTTATCAAAATACGGGACACTCTATACCGTGTGTTTTTTTAAAACTGGCTTACCAGTATAACTTAATTTTTTCAAATAAAAAAAAATGTATGTGCACTATGTGCGCATATTTGTGAAACTTCTAACTAGCAGCTATTAAATTGAAGGATTTGAAGGATATGATTGAAAAAGTGTAGTTTGAAATGTTGAAAAGTAATCAGTTAAAAATATATATTTTTTTACGCGTAATAAATACTTTTTTACATGTAACAAATACACACTGGAAAAATCTAGGGATATCATTTTATTAAAGTTAAAAATAAATGTTTTGAATAAACAACCACATATTTGTAGGCCGATTCTTTCTACTTCGATTGAAACGAAGTAGTCACACGAAGTATTTCTAAATTTGGGATATTTGCAGATTTTTTGTCAAATGTATAAAAACCACCTAGCATCAATTGTTCGAATTTAACCTGTGCTGGCTATGTTTTTATGATAACTGGCCAGAATTCAGTCAAATAACTATGTTTAGTATTAAACGACATTATGGAGCGTAGACATCTTAACAGAGACGAAATGCAAAGGGCCATGGGTATGCTCGAAACTGGAATGCGCCAAATCGACGTAGCTAGAGCATTAAATGCAGCGCAAAGTGTAATATCGCGATTAAGTGCACGCTACCGTGAAAGTGGTGATGTTGCTGAAAGGCACACAGGGCGACATCGCATTACTACCCCTCAGCAAGATCATTTTTTACAATTAAATGCTCGACGCCGACCGACTCTTACAGCACCAGAGCTTAGTCCTGACACTGTTCGCAATAGATTAAGGGAGTCAACTTAAGAAGCAGACGCCCCTGGAGAGCTCAACCCTTAACGAGAGGAAATCGAGAGGTACGATATTTGTGGGCTCAAGGTCATGTTCAGTGGTCGAATGAACAATGGGCCAATGTTCTCTTCACGGATGGGTCACGCTTTGGAATTCATCTGGATTCGAGAAGGCTTAGGGTATGGAGAGAACCGGGAAATCTTATTCGGTTGGATCATGTTCAGGAAGTGCATCCTTATCAAGGTGGAACAGTTATGGTCTGGGGAGGCCAGTTAGGCCAAAAACCCGATCTCGTTTTTCTTGAAAGGTTTCTAACAGGAATCACATATCGTGATTTAATTTTTGAGTCTGTCGTGTTACCATATGCCAATGATTTTGGGAGAAACTTCATTCTCATTCATGACAATGCACGGCCTCATACAGCCAGAGTGGTAAGTGAGTTTATCAATGCTCATCAATTAAACATCTTACTCTGGCCGGCACAATCTCCTGACCTTAACCCCATCGAGCACGTATGGGACGCGGTCCAAAGAAGAATTTTCAGAATGGGGGAATGAATCAGGGATCTGGTTCGGGCCGTGAATGCAGCGTGGCAGGCTGTACCTCAAGAAGAGATCGACAACCTGATCAGGAGCATGGAGAGACGATGTAGGGCTGTAATGAACAGTAGAGGAGGCTATACCCTTTATTAAGTAAAATTAGTTTTATCTTTTTTTTTTAATTCACAGTTTTGAATTAAAAAAAATGTGTGTATTTTTTTGAGTTCAATAAAAATCAAGGAAAATTTGAAAAATTCGGTAAATTTCGCATTTTTATTTCTAATACGTCCTGTAAACTATTTGTTTATTTTAATTTTATTATATCAGAAATGCAAATAATAAAATTACTGACGATGGCTGGATAAAATTGTAATATCCTTAGACTTTTCCGGTGTGTGTAGTTTTTACATGTAACAAATAGTTTTTTACGCGTAAAAAATAGTTTTTTACGTGTAACAAATCTGATTCACTTTTACAACATTTCTATTAAAATATCGATATTTTTGATAAACACGTGGACTGCTCACAAATACGCGTCGCGTCACTACGTATTTCTAAGCTGTTGGCTGTCCTTACCATTTTTCGTCTCGCGCTTGTGTGTCAAGGCTGAATTTTTACTCCCAACGCACGTAAAGAAGTTTCACTGCCAAATTAAAACTCACCCTGTCGAGGAGTTGTTTTTTTACCTTATCTTTAGAGCACCCTGTGCAATAATTTCGTGTGTAAATTTTCATAAAATATAATTTTACTGTCAGAACCATGTTCCCTGTGCATTTTGTTTCTTGGATCGTGTCAATACATGCCTTGGTTAATTTTTAAGAGCGAAATGAACTTGCCACTAACAATTTGCAATTTTTTCAATTATCATTTCTTTTTGAAGTTATTTTTCAATATGACAAGGCGGCTTCGGTGATTATTGTGAACTATACTTATACTACTATAAACTGCCCATCATGTTCGGCGTTAGGGAATGCTTGGCAGGAGGGTTAGAGGTCGCAAAGCGGTACCAGCTTCATTAAATAAATTTCGGTTGGTTCTTAAAGAAATGGGAAAGTATAACACAATATGATATATGCAGCCTCAATGACAGTATGAACGGACGTATACAGGCATTATATCAGTCAAGGCAAGCAATGGAGAGTATTAGAGTATTTTTTACAATTTTTTTTCCTGTTTGTATACTTAAGTATTACAGATGCTTTCTTTAATATCGTTAGTTCTGTTATCGTTATTAATGTTTATTAAAACCAAGACTGTATTGTTAGTCTTAAACGTTTTTTTTTTAATTTAGTATAAAGTATCCAATGCAGCGTAATATGATATTATGACAATAGTCAACTGTCGTCAATTCTTCTGTAGTCTACTAATAATATTATAATCAATTTAGTAACTAATCTTTGACTTTTACCACAGAATATCTAGCTACGCAACAGAAAAATACTCGAAATGAAAGAGCTAAAATTGCACAAATAGAATACTAGATGGCGCGACAATATCATAATCAGAATATAATTAGAAATTTTGAACTTTCGGTTCTGGATCGACGGCTCGTCGACTGCCTTGTAGCTCGGCTAAATATGCACAGTTGCCGGATTCAACAAGACTTGAATTGGCATCCCATTCTTTTTACTGTGTATAGTGCAGTATGTGTTTCTTTCTATTCTTTTTTTCTTGCCAGATACACTTATATTAATTATTCCTTTGGCTATTAAAATAGTTTTAAGTATAATATTACAAAACATATACATTTTTAATATACACTACCTTATAATGTTAACTAAGAAAATACCTTTAATTACCTTTAAAATTAATATTATTCAGGGCGATTGATAGTGATATTTATTAATGCTGGAACGTTAGTAATGGAATATAAGTTTAATAATAATGGAAATAATTTATTAAAATGCAGTACAAAAAATGTTAACTGACTAAAAATACTATAATAACAAATTTCTTCCGTTTGCCACGTTATTTATATAGACCTAGGTAGATTTTAAAAAGTGATACCGGTACAATTAATAATATATTAGTTCGGCATAAAAGTTGCTGTCACGACATCGTAGAATAAATTAAAATTCGTAAAATAAATTAAAATTATTAATTAAACAAATCTTTATAAAGAAACGCAAGTATACCGAATTTGGGGCCCAATCGAACTCCAGGAAATGATATCATAATAGTGTACTATATTATGGTACCACTCGATATATTTCTTCTTTAAGGTACCATAATATTGCAATGTCACCGAAGATCCGTAGTATACCAAATTTAAGAACAATCGAACGCCATGAAATGGTATCGTAATATGGTACTATATTAAGGTACCACTTTATATACATCATAGTTCAGTCATATTACAATGTAACCGAAGATACGTAGTATACCAAGTTTGAGCCCAATCGAACGCCAGGAAATGGTATCGTGATATGGTACTATATTAAGGTACCACTTTATATGCATCATAGTACCATCATATTACAATATCACCGAAAATACGTAGTATCCCAAGTTTAAGCCCAATCGAACGCCATGTACGTAATATACCGTATGATCGAAAAAAAACGGAGTCCAGTTGGCTTGGAAATGAACATCAATGACATTCCCCATTTAATTTTACATACAAAATGACAGCGATCTTCATTTCATAGCCATCACTGACGCCGTTTTTATTCGATCATACGGTAGTACTATATTATGGTACCAGTTGATATGCTTCATGGTACCATAATAATGCAATGTCATCAAAAATACGCAAGTATATATCAAATATGAGCTCAATCGAACGCCAGGAAATGGTATTGAAATATGGTACTACATTAAGGTACCACTTTATATGCATCATAGTACCATTATATTACAATGTAACCGAAGATACGTAGTATAACAAATTTAAGCCCAATCGAACGCCAAGAAATGGTGTCGTAATATGGTACTATATTATAGTACCTCTTATTATGCTCCATGGTACCATAATATTACAATATCACCGAAGATACGTAGTATCCCAAATTTAAGCCCAATCGAACGCCATGTACATAATATGGTACTATATTATGGTACCAGATGATATGCATCATAGTACCATCATATTATAATGTCACCGAAAATACCTAGTATACCAAGTTTAAGCCCTATTGCCGCCATGTACCTAATATTGCTATGTCATCAAATATGGTACTATAGAAGGTCCCACTTTATATGCTCCATGGTACCATGATATTACAATGTCACTGAAGATATAGTATACCAAGTTTAAGCCCAATCGAACGCCATGTATCGTAATATAGCACTATATTATGGTATCACTTGATATGCTTCTGAAAAAAACGGCGTCCAGTTGGCTGGAAAAGGACGATCGATGACATTTCCCATATAAATTTATATATAAAATGACAGCGATATTGATTTCATAGCTATCGCTAACGCCGTTTTTTCCCGATTATACGATATGAACTTGGTATGAACACAATCGAACGTCAGGAAGTCATAATAGTAGAACAATACTTATTATATTGTCGCAGAATTACAATGAAAATTCAGGATTCAATTATACAATCAAACGTCAGGAAGTGATTGTAATTTAGCTCATATGATTTAATTCCAACTAACATGGCAAACTGAGAAAAACAGCTCTGATCTATTTTAATATGTTTAAATGATGTAGCAAATTTGAAGGTAGGCTTTATCAGGAAGTATTACGATATGAATTACACAATGGCCACACTGCACAAAATTCTTTTAAATTTTGTTTGTAGAAAACTGTTTTCTTTTAAATTTATTGCCCTCTATTATGTAGTAGCGAAACTACCACATCAAAATATCTGATTTGAACTCCTTTTGCTACCTACAATTTTATACATGTAACGAGGCTTCTGTTGCGTAGCTAGATATTCTGTGCTTTTACCCATCCTTGGTGGAAGATTTAGTAGTATTATTCGAGTGGAATGGGCGGCAAAATTTACCTCCATTTATTATTAAAGCGAATATCTGGGTATCGTTTCTGAATAGTTTCGGAGTTGGATTTAGTTTCGGCTGCTGATTTGAATAGTATCTGTCTCTCTTTCTCTCACACAATCAGTCCGGAGAAACGGAATCGTGGAGGGATAAGTTAAATAACAGTTTGATATTGAACCGTTTGATTGAAAATTGTCTTTTTATTATAAAAAAAAACTTTTATAAAGGTCTGTTCTCAAAGAGAAAATTCCACACCTCCAAATCCCAGTGGATGAGAATGTATAGCTTTGAGAAACACCTCACCGTAGTATTGAGCAATAAAAAGGATTGAAAGAGAGAAACGCTTGCTCAGCATGTAAAAGACCTTATCATAACTTGGTATTCTGATGCTTCCAAAACCAAAGCAGGGACAGGGATAGGAGTATTTGGGCCGAAAACTACATACTTCGAACCAATGGACGCCTGCGCAGCATGTCTCAGGCAGAAATCTACGCTATCGAAAGATGCGTACAGTATATTTTGGATAGGAACTATCGAGAACAGGAAATAACCATCTTATCCGATAGTCAAGCAGCACTAAAAGCGATCATCTCAGAAACCATCAATTCGAAGTTGGTCAAAGAATGCCTTCAGAAGCTGAACAAATTAGACAAAGAAAATGAAGTCCTCCTACTGTAAGTACCCGCTCACCAAGGGATAGAAGGCAATGAAAAGTAAACGATCTTGCTAGAAAAGGAGCGAACACTCCACTAACTGAACCAGAACCGTTCTGCTTCCCAAATGGAAACCTTCTTAAAGCGGAACTCAAGAACCTGGAAGCCTCCATCCGTAACCTGGAATGGGAGTCCTCCAACGGTCTAAGACACTCGAAAAAAATTCTCAGAACTTACGAACGAGAAAAGTCAAACACAGCCTAAAACACACATTTGACAAATAATGATGACGTAACGTTGAACATTCGCTGACCAGACAGTATATATGTTACGGGTAATACGCAAAATTAGTTAATTCGCGAATTAATAATAACAATAATAATAATAACGTTCATTAAATATTTTCTCTTGAAATTAAAACAGATACAAAATAGTAGTACAATACCAACATAATATGCTAATATATCTAATACACATTATCTAAGTACAATTTAACTAAAACTAAATTTACATTTTAAGAATCGAAATAAACGTTAAAAGAATTGCCACAAAGTAATATAATTACTTGTATGAGGAAAGGAATACAATTTAATTATGACAATATATAATGTTCACTGGCACTTATGAAAATTTATTTTGTATATTTTAAGTTAACTAGGTCATTAAATATATCTCTACCTCGATCTACCATCCATTTGCATACCCCTTTTTTAAACCCAGAGTAACTTTTAACTTCCTTTAGGAAGGTTGGCAAGATGTTATATAATCGAGGTGCAAAAAACTTTGAAGATCTTTGTCCAACAGTTTTAGAGCATAAACTAGGATAAAACGCCTTATGTGTAGTTTCATATTCATGGTCAACATGTTCAATAGATATTTTCCCCTGATAAATGAATTTTAAAACATCTAGGCAGTATAGATGACGTATATCCAGTAGATGCGCCTGCTTAAAGAGAACGTTTGAAGAGAAAGTTTTCTTTTTATTGTAAATAATTTTTATGAACCATTTTTGAACAGCAAAGAATACAAGATTTTTAAATGACATTCAGCCGCACCACCCCACCCTATAATTCCATATGTCAAATGAGATTGTACAAGGGATGAGTACAGGATTCTAAGCTGTTTGACGTCCAAAAAACTTTTGAAATAATTAAATTTCGGCAACAATCCTCGCAATTTTTTAGTTACATTATTAATATGAATATTCCATTTAAGGTGTTTGTCGATTGTAATCCCTAAATATTTTATAGAATCACATTCCGGTATTACATTATTATTGGTTATTTGTAAGCTGTACAAATCTGGTCCATTATTTTTATAAATAAAGAAGGATATAAATTTGGTTTTGTCATAGTTTAATGTTAATTTGTTTTTGACAAACCAGGTATTAATTGTCTGAAAGTCTTCCTCTCAAATTCGACCAAGAGTTAGATTTATAAAATATCGCTGTATCATCTGCGTAGCTAAAAATTTCTGCTTTTGTGTTAATGGACCCAACACAGTGCCTTGTGGTACACCATGCTCAATCCTTCCTGGCTTGCTATTAATATCTCCCAAATTAACATATTGTGATCTGTTCTTAAGGTAACTTTTTAAAATACTAAGGCTGTTTCCTCGTATTCCATATCTCTCTAATTTGTCTAAAAGTATTTTGTGATTTACCGTATCAAATGCTTTAGCGAGATCTACGAATATACAGAGGCTTCGATGTCCCGAGTCTAGAGCATCATAGAATAATGATGTCAATGCATGAACGGCATCCTGTTTTGATTTGCCTTCTAAGAAACCAAATTGATTTTTTAATATTATGTGAAGCTTTAGAAAGAATTTTAACAAACGTTTTTTTATAACTGTTTCACCCCCTTTATATAATGGTTTAATTACACCTACTTTAAGACAGTCCGGAAAACAACCACTTTCGATACAAAAATTTATTAAAAACGTTATTATCCGGTTAAATCGCGAATTATCTAAATGCAATGGATAAAACCCGAATATAGTAATCGCAAAACAATTTCCGATGCACGTGATCAATTTTGAGTGACAGGCGATGGCGACAGCCCTGTCAGATTGTGATGGATTTATGAGATGAATCTTAATTTAAAAGTGACTTTGTTTTATAGCTTATTTTACTTATTACAAATTGACAAAAACTAGTCCATTATGAAGATTATTCTAAGCGTTATTATGGGTTATTTATTTATTTATTGATATACATCTTACGCCATATAAGTAGTAATACCTACCAAGTAAGAGGGTGCTATTAATGCACAAACCAATAATTACGGAATTTAATTAAAACTAACGTGGAAATAATTTTGAAAGTGGTGTATTGTGCTTATCAATCAAACTTACTTCTTTGACTGCAGTCAATGATAATAAAGGACCTTTATTGTCACGTTCTCGTTCAAAATAGTCTATCAGGGAAGCTAAAAGCTCTTTGCTTCGACTGTTTCAATGCTTCGGCATATTTTCAACACACAATTTCAAGAAATGCAATACAAAAACTTGAAAATTTAGTTCTTAAAAGAACTGTTTGTGCTTAAATGAAAAAAGGCTATGAAAATATGCAAAAAAACGAGAATTACTCACAAAGATTCAACAACAACATGATATACAAAATAATGACTGACATTATGATAATTGTCAAATAATAAACGACAACCTTGCTGAAAACGGCGCAATGTGACCAACATAGCGATAATAAAATTCGGTTTAAACTAATTTTTGCAGCTTTAATCTAAATAAAATATTTGTTACAATCATTTGCTCTATAAAGTAAAATGAAGAACTGCTCGGTGTCTTAAATTATACAACAAATTTCAACATTTTTTGCCAAAATTTCATTTAGTCAGGTTTATAGACTTTAGTGTCAATCATGTGTCAATGTCGATATGATTGATAATAAATACTTCGAGAGATCTTCAACGCGTATAGAAATGAAATTAGATTGCGCAAATCCACTCCGCAACAAACTAGATGAACTGAAAATCAGGTCGAGTAGAATTAAAAAAAAAATCCGCTGACCTTAACGAGCTAAAATTGAGTTTACAGTCACGAACGTCCGCCTTGCAGATTCACCAAATTGATAAAAGTTCGTCTAATAATTCGCAAAAAAAGAGAAAAGAAAAAGAAGATGGAAAAATTATCGGAAATATTGATATAGAGTGTGTGGAAGACATTTTCACAGATCTACACGGTGTCCCAGTATTCCGTGGACATAGAACTAAGTACTACGTATCTTTGAAATTAAAATTAGTTCATTGGACACACTTCATTTCTATACAAAAATATTCAGAAATTATTATTTCAAGGAATTTATCACGAGTAGAAAAAATATTGTGTTGGGTTGGCGTTGGTTTCTATGTAATTTGACAAATAAATAAAGCTGTCTCTTTAGTTGTCAGTTTTGAGTCCTTTCGTGTCGATTGCTGATTGAATTGGAGCCAACGAAATGGCTCAAAACGAAATAAGTAAATTACCAACAGATATTCAGGCTGACGCGACAAACGCCATATCCAAACTTCTTCCATTTAAATTCCGAATAACTTATGAAAAGGAATATAAACATTTTCAAAAATGGAAGCAATTAAAAAATGTGCGAAAAGAAATAAAGTTTTTAACCTATCCTCGCTGTTAAAGTTAAAGTACTATTTTTGATAGATATAAGGCAATTTTAACAGTTCCTGAAAAAAAATCAACACATTTGTTCAGATATTTTAAAAACCGTTATTCCGATTTAAATGAGATTTTGGGTGCCTATGTTTTGCTAAGTGGTTTAACATTTGACTCAGGAAAAAGTACGGGAAGGATGAAAACTACCCCCACCCCTACATAAATTTTAGTATAACTATTTTCCAACTTTCCCAAAGCATTTTATAGCTTCACAACTTCTCACACCGATTTGATCAAAAGCAAAAATGGATTCAAGCAGTTCCACAAAACACTTGCTATTTAAACCCGTGTATTTCTTTATATGGCTGTTTCCAGTATTCTCCGATGATGGCAGCACCGGCGGAGAATGCACCAAGTCTATTATACAGGGTTGTTCATGACACGAAGTATTGTACCTAAATGATTAGATTTTTACAAATTGTAAGTTTTGGGTTCGTTGAAGTACTATTAGAGCTACAATTTAAAAATATTTTTACAAGATACAGAGTATCCCAAATAAATAAAAAATATCAAAGTTGTATTTTTTTAAATGGAACACCCTGTATATTATTACATTTTTAGTTTCTACGATTAAAATAAAGGCAAATTTGATTAAGGTTTATTACACTTAAACATTACCGTTATTGAAATATTTTCGATTTTGTAAAATTGCAGTAAAAATTTTAAAGCTTCATTTCTCCGAGGATATCAAAGTTTTTAATACTAAATATTTACTGAAGTCTATTTATTGATCAGTTATTGTGTTGCAATAATAAAAATAATACTACCTCATACAGAGTGTCTAAAAATTTATTTTAAATTATTTCTAGCTTTAAACGGCAATAACTTGTTTAATTTAAATGGAACGCCCTATATATTTTAGGAGAATCAGATGCAAAATTTAATTGTCTATAAAATTGTATTATACCACTATTTACCTGTCCCTTCAAGTTTTCGTAGAAAATGCATTTTCTTATAATTTAGACCTCATTTATACATACCCATGAAATATTGACATTTTAGATTGTTTTTAGAAGCAACAAATTTACAAAATGTACAGACTAGTAATATTATCGTTTTTGGCAAAATGATAATATTACTAGCCCATTTGTATACAAAAAAAACTATTTAAATCTTTATAAAACAGTATACCATTAATTAAATATACCACCATTATTTCTTATTTCCGCCCAAATACTAATTAATTACATATTTAATTATGTTCGTTAATAAATTATTCTAAATAAATGTGGATTTGGATCAGAAATCAATATAATAATATGTTATGAAAATGAATGTCTCTATTGTTATAAATAAGCATTTGTCAAAAAATGAAATATCATTTTTAAGGTGCTTTACTTTCTGCCACACTGTCTAATACACATACAAAATTCAGTTTTTTAGTATTTGGAGCAATTATTATTAATCAACGGAAACAGTCAATTAATGTAGTTTGAATACTGGAATCATATTAATTGGTGCTCTTTAACAAATATTTAAACCGTTTTTTTTTATTTTCTAATGAAATAAACAAACTATATCGACAATATTAGTATCTGTACTCTTTAAATATTTGGTACATCTTTAAAAATAATCAAAAATGTCAGTATTCTATGGGTATATTGATAAATGAGTTTTAAATTACAAGAAAATGCATTTTTTACGGAAATTTGAAGAGATAGGTAAAAAATGGTATAATACAATTTAATAGACAATTAAATTGTGCATCTGACTTTCATAAAATATACAGGGTGTTCCATTTAAATTAAACAAGTTATTGCCGTTTATAACTAGTAATTATTTAAAATAAAATTTTAGACACTCTGTATAAGGTAGTATAATTTTTATTATTATACACAATCACTGATCAATAAATAAACTTCAGTAAATATTTAGTATTAAAAACTTTGACACCCTTGGAGAAATGAAGCCTTAAAATTTTGACTGCAATTTCACAAAATTGAAAATATTTCAAAAACGGTAAGGTTTAAGTGTAATAAACCTTTATCAAATTTACCTTTATTTTAATAGTAGAAACAAAAAATGTAATAATATACAGGGTGTTCCATTTAAAAAAATACAACTTTGATATTTTTTATTTATTTGAGACACTCTGTATCTTGTAAAAATATTTTTAAATTGTAGCTCTAAGAGTCCTTCAACGAAGCCAAAACTTACAATTTGTAAAAATCTAATCGTTTAGCTACAATACTCCGTGTCGTATGTGGTGAACAACCCTGTATAATAAGTAACTCACAGTTAATGAAATTACATAACTTTTATTGGAAGAAAAATGAAACAATACACTAATATCCGATAACTTCCTTAAATTAGATTTAATTATTTTGAGTAAATTGAAGGAAAGAATAACAAGGAAAAGGGACAATATATCAAATTAAGGGAAAATACGTTGACAAAAGGCAAGACGGCAGAAAAGGGAGTTTACTAAATAAACCTCCAAGGAGAAAATTAATTAGTCCAATCGATATAATGAAAATGAAAGTTTTAATAGAAAGAACATATATTTGTTCGGGAAATGTCGTTACAACAATTGAACGTAGAAGGATAATTGCATTTTTATTCCTAATGACAAATAGAAATAAAAACATAGTAGATAAAAGCAGTGGTAGCGTGTGGTTTAATACTTTGGGAACCTTATAAAAAAATTACTCTTTTAGCTCGTCTGCTACTACCTAACCCCTATAACTTTTTTATTTTTTCAGATAAAAAAACCAGATTTGGTGGGTTAGTATATGACATAAATTAGGATTGATTGACGTATTCAATTTTTTCGGCCACTTCCTGTTTCAGTTCTGTCTCAAGTGTATTCAATTTTCTTGGGGTTAGACTACACCAGGTGTGTTTCAAAAGAGGCTGTCTATAACTTTTTTATCTTTCCACTAAAAAAACGAAATTTGGTTTGGTTTTGTCAAAAGCGACCAAAAATTGTTTTTGGTCACTTCCTGTTTCACCGGAAATGATAGCAACTTTTGATTTTTAAATGGCACCCTCGGTATTTTTTTACTTAATTCGATAGAAAAAAAAAGACACTCTTAATAGAATCACATATCATATATGTCGAATTTTGACATTTTCTCATATTATGGTTTCTTTAAAATTGTAACAGTTCGTAACGTGATTTGACTCGAAATACCAAGTGTGTGGTACCGAATTATTCGTAAAAAAATGTTTTTTTCAAATATGCTATTGAGCCATCCTCGTTCTATTTAAAAAAATTGAGATATAATTAAAAATACGATTTGGGCATCTTTTAACCGACCAGGACAGGATACTAAAGACATTAGCCGATCAAATCTATTTTTCCAAGACTCCTTGTTTAAAAATTAGTGTTTTTAAAACGGCCATGGCACTCTAGATTGAAATTTAAGATACGTTTTTTTTTAAAGCGAAAACGTCAAAAGTTGACATGTGATATGTCATTCTATTGAGAATGATATTTTCTATCGAATAAAGTAAAAAACACCGAGGCTGCCATTTAAAAATCAAAACTTCTAGTCATTTCCTGTAAAACAGGAAGGGACCAAAAGCAATTGAATACGTCAATCAATCCTAATTTATGTCATATACTAACATACCAAATCTCGTTTTTTTTATCTGAAAAACTAAAAAAGCTATGGAGGTAAGCCACTTTTGAGACGCACCCGGTATAAGCCCCGAAACCGGTAACGAGAGAGTGGTTGATTTCCCTATAACGGCAAACAGACATAACTTTTTGTTATTTTCAGTTTTTCGTTATTTTTGAAAGCTGAAATTTTTTTTTATTATTTTTTATTACATACTGACACTGCGAAAACCCTTCGCTTTTTATTTTATATATTTTTAATTATAGAAAATCTAGGAACTAGTGGGGTTGCAGTCGGAAGGGTTTGAACCAGGGTTGTTAAGTAGTTTATGAAGCAAAAAACTACGCCAAAAACTACGCGTAGTTTTTTGTATTAACTACGTTTTAAAATTTTAAAAACCAGCTTCAAAAACTACACAAAAACTACGTTAAAAACTACCTACGAAAATATAGTAAAACATAAACAACTTAGACTTTAAACAAAAATCAAGCCAAATTCTTATCATGGAAGTATGAAGTTATATTATATTTGTATAAGTTAAATAACATCAGAAAAAAAGACAAATTTTTTTCAACAAAAGTGTATTTTCTACGAAATACAAAGTAACATTGAACACAAAATAAACTATAAATTCTTATGGAGAAATTCTCCATAGACATTCTCCAGGAGAATATATGATTTTTTACATCTAAAGACACAACTTCATAACTCCCCTCTTCCCAGAAGGTATGGAGCAAGGTATGGAGACATCGACGTCTTCTAAGCATTTTTAACTACTAAGTATCAAAAATTTCACATAATAAGGAACAAATTCACAAAATATAAATTTTTTATTTCTTTAAATTATCAACAAACAAAGTTTTTAGGTTATGTTTTCACTGTTATTTAAAAAAACTACATTAGTTACATAAATTACACATTTACTACTCGACATTTAAAAAACTACTTGAGACATGTAGTAAATGTAGTTTATTAATTACTACGTGTAGTTTAACAACTCTGGTTTGAACTAGAATTGTTAATTGTCGACAATTTACAAAGTGTAGTAATTCTAGTTCAAACTAGAGATGGGCAAACCGGTTATTTAAAGGTAGTTTTTTTTCACCAGTTAACCTAATAACCTTGCATTACGTTTAATAACCTATAGCCGGTTATTTTTTAAAAAATCGTACTTGTTTAAAACAAGTAACAATTAAATATTAGCTGTTTGAATGGTAAATTTCGAAGAAGCGAACGGCACGGATCTTCCAGATATTACGACGATAACGGGAGATCCTGCTCCCGCTCCCAAAACGAAATATATGACATCAAACATCAAATGTCAAAATTAAATCAGGCATCAGGCGAACCCTGATGATAATAATCAAAACAACAGCCGAATGGCCCTGACAGGTCAGGCCGTAAAACAAAGTACTAATGGCATAGACTACTACTAGCCACCAGCTAGCCAAGTGATACAAACCTAACTTCAAATAGATTCTCTAAATTCTATATTTAAATTTTAACCCACTTTAACGGATTTTCAACGGTTCTTCAAAAGTTTTCCATGGTTTCGCCTAGTTTCACCCACGTTTCACCGTAAATATATTTTATTTGTAGTTTGAAGTCTCTCTTGAAGCTTAGACTAAAGAATACAAAATTGAAGTTCAAGTAATGAATGAAGATAATCTTTCATTATCTATTCATTCAGTCTCCTTATTTTTCTTTGGTATTTGATTAAAATAACTTGGTTGTAGATTGTAGAACTTGTGAGTTGTGTGGTTTATTTGAACGTTAAGGAATTACTAGTTTTAATATCATATCCATGTCTACTCAAAAAAGTGAGGTTAGCATTTTTATTTTTTATACAAAATGAATTTAGTACCTACATATATATACATTGGATTTTTTTTGTACATATACATACATTGCTACAATCTCTATTTAATCATGCGATTTAACTAAGTTTATTATCTAAATTTGAAGTAGACCTATGGAGTGTAGAGGTAAGTAAACCTATAGGAAAACTAATTATTTAGTTTTGCTAGGTTAGGTTATTTGAATAACCGGTTAATTTGTGTCGGTTAATTTTGTCAAGTTATTATTTTTTAAAGATAATTCCGGTTAACCTATAACCGGTTTTTTACCAATAACCGCCCATCTCTAGTTCAAACCCTTCCGACTGCAACCCCACTAGTTCCTAGATTTTCTTTCTCACTAGTCAGTCGATACTACTGTCTGCTTTTTAATTATATTTACATTTGTAGCCGACCATACCAACAGGTATGGTAGGCTATTAAGATCGACAAAAAAAAAGTTTTTTTAATTTCACTCAAAATTAGTTATTTGGGTCATAAAAAAATTGGAAAATTCCTTTACTTTGAAACTAAAAGAACTGCCTACCAACTTTTTATTAACATATTTTAGTATTATTATGGCGCCAATTATTTACTCTGTACTTGTACTGGCTTAGATATTTTTGTTGGTATATCCAGGATTTTTAATTTTTCATGCTTTTTATTTTGTTTCAGATTTTGTTCAATCCCGATGATAATGCCGACTCTTAAGCGGATTTGAACCGTTTGGAGAATATGGAGATAAATGGCCCCAGAAAATTTTACAGGAGCTGTTCTACCAGGTAATACGTGAACACAGTTTTTTAGCAAAGCTTCAACTCAACAAACGTATACTCCCTAAAAATAGTAGGCGAGCCCAATATGCTAAACGGGAATTTACTCGAGCGTCATGGGGATGGGGACCTATTGTATTGTAAAAAATAGATATTAAAAGAAAAAAAGGTTGTATTATGTTTTATACTCTTTTACTGGTGGGGGTAGAATGTACGGGTTTTCAAAAATGTATTAAAAACAGTCACAAAAATTACTTGGGCGTTACTCACGTGTTTCTGTGGCGGAGGAGTATTAAATAAATAAATAATCTTTATTGACTACGTATTTATACAATGTATAATTGTAGCAGGTCAGAGTAAATACAAACAGATAAGAATTCATAAAAATACTAAAAGTTAGAAAAAAAAACAATACACGGAGGCAAAGTGTGTTACATTAAATACATACAAGACAAACAACAATTTAAGAATTTTTTGTATTATAAGGTTGATTCTCACTATACCTTCCGTTTCCATTCCATATTCGTTCCGTATTTTTATTGTATTGACACTTATGTAAGCTTCCGTTCCGTATCAGTTCCATATTTTTTATTATACAATTTATATCATTACAAAAGTTTTATTTTAAAAATTTGTGTAAAATCGCTTATTTCTGGGGCTGACTCAACCGGGTCTCACAATGCAAATTCACTTCAAATATCCATTTAGTTGGTCATTGGTAAACAGACTCTCATTGTACATGAAAATAACAAAACAAACATTTACTGATCTGGATAAAATTGATAGTTAAATAGTAAAACTCACACGGGGGTACTCCGCCCCCTAGCCACTGACATTTTGTTCAATACTGGTTAATCTTCAACAACTAGCTGGTGTCACCTGAAATAAGTATAGGGCCTTCCTCCGGACACAAATCTGCCGCTAAACAGATTCGCATCCCTATTAGTCAAAAAGACTCGCAACCTTAATAGTCAACAGACTCGCATCCTTAATAGTCATAAAGACCCGCATCCTTAATAGTCATAAAGACCCGCATCCTTAATAGTGTTAAAGACTCGCATCCTAATAGTATAAAGACTCGCATCCTTAATAGTCTTAAAGACTCGCATCCTAATAGTCAAAATATTCGCATCCTAATAGTCTTAAAGACTCGCATCCTAATAGTCAAAAGACTCGCATCCTAATAGTCAAAATATTCGCATCCTTAATAGTCTTAAAGACTCGCATCCTAATAGTCAAAAGACTCGCATCCTTAATAGTCTTAAAGACTCGCATCCTTAATAGTCATAAAGACCCGCATCCTTAATAGTGTTAAAGACTCGCATCCTAATAGTATAAAGACTCGCATCCTTAATAGTCTTAAAGATTCGCATCCTAATAGTCAAAAAACTCGCATCCTTAAAAGTCTTAAAGACTCGCATCCTAATAGTCAAAATATTCGCATCCTTAATAGTCTTAAAGACTCGCATCCTAATAGTCAAAAGACTCGCATCCTTAATAGTTTTAAAGACTCGCATCCTTAATAGTCTTAAAGATTCGCATCCTAATAGTCAAAAGACTCGCATCCTAATAGTCTTAAAAACTCGCATCCTAATAGTCAAAATATTCGCATCCTTAATAGTCTTAAAGACTCGCATCCTAATAGTCAAAAGACTCGCATCCTTAATAGTCTTAAAGACTCGCATCCTTAATAGTCATAAAGACCCGCATCCTTAATAGTGTTAAAGACTCGCATCCTAATAGTATAAAGACTCGCATCCTTAATAGTCTTAAAGATTCGCATCCTAATAGTCAAAAGACTCGCATCCTTAATAGTCTTAAAGACTCGCATCCTAATAATCAAAAGACTCGCATCCTTAACAAGCTTAAAGGTTCGCATCCTAATAGTCAAAAAGACTCGCAACCTTAGACAAAAGTCTCGCATCCTTAATAGTCATAAAGACTCGCATCCTAATAGTCAAAGAGACTCGCAACCTTAGTCAAAAGACTCGCAACCTCCATATGTCAGCTCTGTGACAAAACACAACACAATACTACACTACAGTACAGGGTGTCCATTTTGGTTGAAATCATACGGTATCTCCGTTATTAGTGAAGATAGAAGGGTGCGGTTTGCACAAACCTGTCTCACTTTTTTGTCAAACGGAAGATGCCGTAAACAAAATTTTCAAAGCCCTCTTCGTTTCCGAGCTACAGGGTCTTTTTGAAAGTTTTGCAATTTGGGACACCTCCGGTATCTCTGTTATTGTTAAAGCTATCGAGAAGGTGAAAATTGTTTGTTGTAGAACTTTTTACGTAGAATACAGTGGCGTAGTCTGTTTTTCCACCAAAAAAATATTTTTGAAAATATGAACTAAAGTTATGTTTTTTTAATTGGAACACCCTGTATATTTATAAATCATATGATCTGTCTTGCCATAAGCTTCTCAAAAATATATATCACTCTATATTTATTTTCACTATTTACTGCAATATTTAAAAGTTTTTATTAAAACATCATATTTATTAGTAGGCCATGATTGATAATAAAAGAAACTAAAGAATTATAAAAAGTATACTGCTATCTGTCTCTTGTTTTATTTTGGGAGCCGCTAATAAATTCTTTATATATTAGGGAAACTTAACTCTCTACCGCTATTTGTAAATCTTGGAATACGTGTATACATAAGAATAATCTATCGCATCGGAAATTTTAGATATTCCTTTAGCTAATTTACGTGAAATATACTTTCAGCAAGATGGGGAACATTCCCCCTCATAACTATGGAAGTTTTAGAATACTGTTAAATTATTATTTTTCAAATCAATGAATTGGAACCAATGAACGTATATTGATAGCCTCCTCGATTCCCGGATTTCGCCGTTCTCGATTTCTGATTTTGGGAATTTTTGAAATACGAAATATATCGTAGGCACTACAACAATGTCGAACACCTGTAAAATGCTTTAATAATTCAAGATTTAGATATTTGCAAACCCATCCCGTTATAAAAAAAAAGAAAAATATATTCACAGTTTCAGTGGTAACAGTTATTTCAAAAGTAAAATATATCAATCCCAAATAAATTTTAATATGTGTATGGACTATTTTAGTAAATACCATTTTGATTTTTTGTTATTTATCACGGCCTACTAATCAGAAAATGATATATTTTAAATATTGCAGTAAATGCAGCAAACCGCACCCTTCTATCTTCACTAATAACGGAGATACCCTATGATTTCAACCAAAATGGGACACACTGTACAGTACAGCCGGCCGGCCCGTCTACTACTGACCCCCCGGCAAGCTAAGCCTGTCCTCTTAACATCACAATTTTATGATCGCAAATATTTACATCGCTTGCCAATGAATCATACTATTTTCTCTAATCGACTTTTAAATAGAGTGTTTTAGCATTACTAGAAAATATATAGAGTTTCCGAGGGTATGCATATTTTTGATTAGAATAGTGAATAATAAAACCATTATTATAACGAATTTATTTTCCAAGTTTTACATTTGTATCTTTTAAAAAAGGTAATAGATTTAATTAAGAGGCGAAAGAATAAATAAAAATCAGCAAAATTTTAACAGAGCTGGTACAAATGTAAGAATTTGACAACGCTGTTTTCCATACGCTTCAGTCCGTCCGCCAAAAAAAATGTATGGAAGGAAAGGATATAGAACGGAAACGGAAGGGAAACGGAACGGATAGTGTGCATTGTCCTTTTCATTTACATGAAATAATATATTATGTAAACAGAAGGTATAGTCTATAAAATGAATAACTTTGAATTTTGACCGTTATTTTTTACCAACAGGGCAAATATAAAATTCCTCTGTCAAAAAAGTTACTGATATCCTTTAAATTGAGTGCCTGAATGAATCAGATAGCTAACTCTTTTTACTTTCGTGAAATAGAAAAGGAAAATAATAAAACAAGTGACAGTTCTTCCTCTTTTTGCAAAAATCAACACGAAATGTCATAATTGACAAAAGTAAAATGTCATCAGCTTTTGACATTTCAAAATATTAGACCAATGCCGTCTCTAATAGAACAGCCTCGGAGCAAGATTTATGGCGTCACGCTAGTTAGATACTACGGATTAATAAATATGTTGGAGAATACACGGAAACATAATTATTTCTCGTATTTTTGGTTTGTATTTTTAAAATGATATAGTTTACTTAAAATATACATAATATACAGTTAATAAATACAATATAATATATACATATTTATAGTAATACATACTTTGGCAAATAAAACTATGAACCACACAAATGCAGCAAATGTTTTACAATATACAAATAATGAATAGGCGGTACATAAGATAATGGGTAAAATGCAAAATATATTTTAAATTTTGGGGTTCGAAAATCGATCTAATTTAACAAAAACATTCAATATCTACTAATAGTGATGTACAATTTATTTATATATTATAATGTTTACTGCAATTAAATAAACTTGTCAAAAGAGGACCACATATAAACTTGTCTTAACACAAAAACTAGGACTATACATACGATTTTTTTAAAAATTTTGCATTATTCTTAACACTAAAAACTACTATAAATAGGTATATACATTGTATTTATTAACTGTATATTATGTATATTTCATGTAAACTATATCATTTTTAAAATACAAACTAAAAATACGAGGAATAATTATGTTTTCCATGTATTCTACAACATATTTATTAATCTGTAGTATCTAACTAGCGTGACGTCATAAATCTCGCTCCGAGTCTGTTCTATTAGAGACGGCATTGCGTCAGCATGGCCGCAAGTTGCTAACCTAATAAAATTAACACTATAAAACCCTGCGGGAACTGTCAAATTCAAAGTTATTCGTTTTACAGACTATAGCTGATACCGAAGGTATAGTAAGAATCAGCCTTAAAGGATACTATTCCATATTTGGTTACTTTCCTTTATTATAAATTGTAATCCATACATAAAATTGAAACCACAAAAGGCGAAGTCAAAGCCCTTGCTTCCCAATCTTAACCTATAATATAACTTTTCTAATATTCCACTTTCGTTTCAGGTCTACCGCCAAACCGATTGTTAACCTCCCGAAATCCAGCTACTCCTCCCCCACCCCTCCGCCTCACAGGAGCCCCCTGTGGGAGGGGGTGGGGGGTTTCCAAGGCTCCTTCGAGTCCGTGAGGGTGGGCTCGCCCAAATTGAGTTTGAGCAGCCCCACCGAGACGGAACGATGCCTGGCCGATTACAATAAAGGTGAGAGTGTGTTGTTTTAGGAAAACCAATATAAGTAGGACTATGGGGAAGCATTAATAGAGTACCGTATGATCGAAAAAAAAGTCAGTTGGCTTGAAAATAAACATTAGTAGTATTTTAATAAAGCACGCTTTTAGATGTTTCAAAAAACTTTTAATAAGAGTAACTTTAACTCAACATATATGTTTCTATATCTGTTCACTTCTATCCCAACCCATGAATTGTCCTCTATTATTTATGAACTAATTGATAAATCTAATCTTAATATAATAGTAAAATCAGATTTAATAACAATAATTGAAACTTGTTTAGAACAAAACTATTTTCAGTATAACAATGAAATATTTAAACAGAAAGATGGGTTACCGATGGGTTCCCCAATTTCACCGTTATTCGCAGAAATATTTATGGCAGATTTTGAAAAGAAGCTATTTAAAAACAAGAGTAGTTTAATATCAAAAATAAATTATTGGGCAAGATATGTAGATGACATTTTTTGTATTTGGTCAGGCACCGAGAGAAATTTAAACAGTTTTTTAACATTATTAAATTCAATTAACCCGAGAATACAATTTACTATTGAAAAAGGTATTAATACCATCAATTTTCTTGATGTTACAATTATAAAACAGTCTAATAGATTACAATTTGATATTTACAGAAAACCCACTACCACAGACACTGTAATACATAGTCAATCACACCAATCCTGGCAAATCAAATGTCACCCTTTCATAGTTTAATTCATAGATTAGTAATGTTTCCACTGAGCCCAGAGAATTTTAGAAAAGAGTTAAATATTATTAAACAAATCGCCATCAACAATGGATATAAGTGTTCCCTTATTGATAATATGCTAAAGAAAAAACAAAAGAAAATATTAATGAAGAAAATTTTTATTCCGCTAATTCTAAAGACAATAACAATTATCGACTTTTAAACTACATTCCTAATTTAACTAACAAAATATCAAATAATCTCAATAAAATAGGATGTAAAACTATTAACGTAAATAAAAGAAATTTAGGTCAAATTTTATTAAATAATAAAGACAAAACTAATGTCAAAATAAGTCGGTGTATATAGGGTGGATTGCAATGATTGTGATGCCGTGTACATAGGCCAAACAGGTAGAAATTTAGATATAAGGATTAAAGAACATGTAAAGTCTATTAATAATCTCCAGCATAGTTCTGGTCTTGCAACTCATTGTATAGTAAATAATCACAAAATTAATGAAAACTCAATTAAGTTACTACACAGAGAGAAACAAAAGGTAGACGCTTAAATTACATTGAACAGTTAGAAATACTAAAATCTGTTAAAAACGAAAATAATGTTAACGACCAACAAGGATTTCTAAACACATTTTTATTACCCCTATTGTAAACTCTCTGAACCCACCCCCCATTGTAAATATATATATAGTTACAGTGTAGTTAGACGATTAGTTCTTAAAAAACTCTTGAAAAAGGCCTAACAAGCCGAAACATATATGTTGAGTTAAAGTTACTCTTATTAAAAGTTTTTTTAAACATCTAAAAGCGTGCTTTATTAAAATACTAATATTTCAACGATGTTTCACAAGGAACCAACCACAGCTTCAGTACAATTTAATAAACATTAGTATTTCCCATATAATTTTACATATAAAATGACAGCGATCTTCATTTCGCGTCCATGGCTAACGCCGTTTTTTTTTTGACTATCGATCATATACTATATTGTTTTGTTAGGAGTAAACATTATACTATTGTGGCGAAATTACTATACAGGCGAGACGCACTAGTTATTTTCCTACCTTTGTGCAAAAAGTAGCTATTTTTTACACTATCTACTGTATTAAAAGTCATTTTTTTAAACTAAGTAGTGCAAAAAACACATTGACATTGTTATTAATTTTAACTAAACTAACTCACTAAATTGTTTAACTAAACAGAAAAAAAGATGCAAATTTTTGTAAAAATTTGAGAAATCCTGGAAGGTAAACAACTACCAATACTGGACATCTCGCAGCAACATTTCGGAAAAGAGTTTTAAGTAAAGAACACAACACCTCCACAAGCAGAAATGAGAATAAAATTCAAAAGGCTACTGGAAATGAAGTCTGTATCAAGTTTGTATCCATCAATTACCTTAGTAACTTGCCCAAGCAGCATTTGGACGTCGGGACAACGTTGTGTCACGCGACCAAACGTTGGGGCGCAACGTCGGTACAACCTCGTGCCAACCCTGCACTAGTTTGGAGAATAATTTTTGGGTCGAAACGACGTTGGATACCGACGTTGGCTAGAAGCCTAATTTAGTACAAACTGCAACGTTGTTTAAAATCCTAATTTACAGAAATACAAAACTAATATGGCCTCTAAGTCGCGTTTTATCCTTAATACTTTAACTTGGGATAATTATAGTAAAAATATTATTTTTATGATTTAGTTAGAGACATATGTCAGATGACAGTGAAGGAAAACAAAACAAAAGTATTTAAGTGTGGAGGATGTTTGAAGATCATAATTATTGAAACACCTTAACCGACCCTGTAACTCGTTACCCAAGGCAAAAAAGTTAAACGCAAACAACTTTATTGATAAATGTATTGTTTCTACTTTGAAAAATACCAATGGGCCTTAAAATTAAAGAAGTTTTAAAAATTTTCTTGAATTTTTTTTTAGTAAAATGAGAATAATTTATTCGCAGTCGAAAAAATTGTTTCCGCGTGTTTTTTAGGGTCAAATATTTCAAGTTAATGTATTCAAAAAGCAGGAATTGCTATTTTAGGAACGAAACATTTTCTTATTTAACAACATGGCGGCTTTCGTTTCGTTGTTTTGGAGATTAAGATGGAGTAGTTCAAGTAGTCGCATACTGGACTAATAAAGTCGCAGTTCGGCCTTAACAGGTAGTATACTAGTCGCAAAATTGCCTAATTTAGTCATCCTAGAGTCTAGCTTGTGCCGCCCTCTATAATCTAAATAAACGAGGGAGTGGATAAACTATCGGTAATATATGTCGATGTATATTTAAATTTAGTTTTATATGTACCTTTCTTATGTCCCATTTTAATTAAGTTTTTTTTTTATTAAAACAAAACAGCACTGAACTGTCTGACTGAACAGAACAATGAAGTGAAAATTTAAGATTTAGGTTATGGTTCAATACAGTTGCAAAAAAGGTAGTGACTCAACGTCCTACCAACGTAAGAATAAGGAAATCTAAACAACGTTGGAATTAGTAAACCAGACGACGTTTGCATAACGTTGGAATAGGTCCTGAAACTGACGTCGGAAAACTCTATATTGTCCAACGTTGTAACTACGTTGTCCGAATCACCTAAAGATCACTTAAGCAAAAAGGTTACAAGACAACGTTTATTCGACGTCGCAGAAGCTTCTACTTTGCTGTAGTACTAGTCCAACGTCGGCACAACGTTATAAAAACGTTTAAATTTATTTTAATACCAAAGGTAGGGAGCTAACTATTTTTTGTAACTAATCCAACGTTGTGTTTAGTAAACATGTGGTCGCAAGTCGTGAAAATGCTACTTGGGTGTTCAAACTGCGACATTAAAATTAAAATCAACTCAAAAAAAGTTAAGAAAAAAATATTTGTTTATAGCGTCATTGTTAGTGGTAATATTATTCTGTGAATTACTGTACTGGGCTTATTCCTAACCTAACCTAACCTTACTCAATCGGGTCTCACAATGCAAATTCACCTCAAATATCCATTTAGTTGGTCATTGACAAGCAGACTCTCATTGTATATGAAAATAACAAAACAAACATTTATTGATTTGGATAAAATTGATAGTTAAATAGTAAAACTCACCCGGAGGTACCCCGCCCCCTAGCCACTGATATTCTATTCAATATATCCCATTCCATATCTTCCATCTAATTCAAATATTACTCGGATCTATGGGTTAATCTTCAACAACTAGCTGGTGTCACCTGAAATAAGTATAGGGGCTTCCCTCGGACGCAAATCTGCCGCTAAACAGATTCGCATCCCTAATAGTCAAAAAGACTCGCAACCTTAATAGTCAAAAAGACTAGCATTCTTAATAGTCAAAACGACTCGCATCCTTAATAGTCAAAAAGACTCGCAACCTTAATAATCAAAAAGACTCGCATCCTAAATAGTCAAAGAGACTCGCATCCCTAATAGTCAAAAAGACTCGCAACCTCCAAATGTCAGCTCTGTGACAAAATAATAGGCAAAAAGACACGCCAACTCCAAATGTCAGCTCTGTGACAAAATAATATCAAAAAGACTCGCAACATCCAAATGCCAGCTCTGTGACAAAAACAACACAACACTACACTACAGCCGGCCGGCCCGTCTACTACTAACTCGCCGGTAAGCTAAGCATGTCCTCTTACATCACAATTTTACCTGATCGCAAATATTTACATCGCTTGCCAATGATCATACTATTTTCTCTAATCGACTTTCAAATAGAGTGTTTTAGCATCACTAGATAAATACAAAGAGAGTTTCCGAAGTTTCCGAGACTAGTGAATAATAAAACCATTATTATAACGAACTTATTTTCCAAACTATTTTTTAACGAACTTTATGCCCAGTAGTAAAATAAATAAATAACAACATAAAATAAGTTCATTGTAGTAAAGACTGACAAATCCACAAAATTTCAAATCAAATTCAAATGTATCAAATGAATCGCCTAACAGAACTGTCAAGAATCCCCACCCTAGGGCCCATTCTTCGTCTACCATGCATAAATACATGGATAGCATTATATTCCTTCCTTAATCTCTTTATTCAAAGGTATTAACCGTACACCATCCTTTTGTAATTTGTTCTAAACCCATATTACACCACCGCAAACTTTTCTAAAATTTCACATATGAAATATTACCAACAGACACATATCTGATACATTTTTCTTCATTGATTTATAGTCTCTTTAGTAGTTTTGACGTGTACTAACATACGTAACTCATACGAGCTGTTCCAAAACGCTTTTCAACGTCAGAAGGTCTGACACTTTTCAATCCTTCTTTAGAGCATTTCACACTCTTTTTCGTTGCTAACACCTCTAAGAGCGCGTCAGAGATCAAAAAGAAATTCGAATAGCAACGGGAAAATTAGATCTTTTTCCAATATCGATTCGTTTAACAGTTTACTTGTCCTTTTACCTTAGTACATCTCTGGAGAAAAGAAGGAAATAAAATGTTTTCTGAAAAGTATTCTTTATTTTGTCTGAAGTAAACGAAAAAGAATGTCAGAGACAGGCGGATGTATTGCATCAGGTAAAATAATCAGTTTAAAAGGTCAGACGGGTCACTGAAGTTTCTTTTTCTTTTATAAGTTTACTTTAAAAGAAGTCTAATATAGGGTGTGTCAGATAATAATGTTTGAAAATAATTTTTTTTTTCAAACGTAGGAGCATAATGCTATCCATGTATTCATGCATGGTGGGCGGAAAAAGCACTCTAGGGTGGGGATCCTTGACAGTTCTGTTTGACGATGCATTTGACACATTTGAATTTGATTTGAAATTTTGCGGATTTGTCAGTCTTTACGGAGCTTATTTTATGTTATTTATTATTTATTCTACTACTGATAGTTGTATAAAGATAGTAAATCTAGATGGAAATTGTGGCAGAACTTAAATTAACAGTGACACTATCGCGATTTATCGAAAAAGACTCTAATATAGTTGGTGGTGTAGCGTGCGGTAGATCTCGGCAAAAATCGAGTGAAATAATGGAACAACTTTTCGCTAGTAAGTGACTATATAATATACATACGTGTAGTAAACCTATCATTTATGAAATTCACTTAAATTAACTAAATTATATTCTTTTCTTGCATTTTAGCTTTTATTTATTACTTGTTAATGTATGTATGTATGTATGTATGTATGTATGTATGTAATACAAAATACATACATACATGTATGTATGTATGCATGTAAAATATTTTTAAAACTTGAAAAATTGCCCATTTTTAAAAGGTAGGTAAATTTTTTATACTTTTATGTCGCCACGTGGGTACCAATTATTACCAAATTCATGGTAACGCCTAAAAAGTTAGGTGGCATAATTGTATTGTTTTCATAGTGATACGATATCCACTTTTCGATATCCTTGTAGACCAGGAGTTCTATCTGGGACTACTAATTCTTGTACTACTTTTTTATCGCAATGGTAAGAAAGTATATTATATTAAACTATGATACAAAGAAAACAAGATATGATATTGCGCAAGTTGATCACTACGTCACAGGTGATATCACACCACTGGTCGGCACACTCTGCGCGCCAATTTCAAATCGTCAAACTGATGACATATAATAAATGTGAAAATTACTCTTCCAATGTCAAACTCAATGATTTGACATAACTTTTGGGTTATATCCTAATTCTTCCCTATTTTATAAATACAAATCAACTAATAATAAAATATAAGTAACGGATAAATTGGAAAAATATGTTATGAGTACCTTTTCATTTCCATATTTGTGTACTTTTTTTCGGTGCACCATTTTTCATACTTAGAGTATTGAGACTCCCCCGTTTTTGCGAGAGGTCACGGACGCCGAGTTGCCTTGTTTCAGTTCCTCGGGCGCCACCCCCAACGTTTAAAGTGTTTGAGAGACCACTAGTGCCAATACGGGTAGCTTTTATAAAGTGGAGATACCAGGGAGTGATGAGATGAAAAGAAAATAAAACACACAATTAACTATAACGTAACACTAGGTTTTTATTTAACTAATTAATTATGTACAAAAATAATCCAGGAAGGTTCACGACCTCGAATCGTAACAATAAAATGTATATTTAAAGACCCGTAAAGTAAAATTTACAATAACAACCATGTACCTCTAGAGTTTTGAGCGATTATTCCCGATATGTAATTCTCTGACTGATTCTACCCCGTGAATTCAAAACGCGTACCCGAAATGACGTTCTATTAAATAAAACGACGCGAGTTCCTGATCGGCGTCGAATTTAGCGGCGTCCTAATGAACACAGACACGTAAGTACCGGAGCAACACACTCTACTACGACGCTCTAAACGGCGGCGACGTCGTTACAGGCATTCTGATGGTCACAGCTAAATATTTCTCGAAACGGCGTCCGTTTTGACAACGAAACACGGACCTCGGATCGGCGTCGAAGTTAAAAGCGTCCCGGGATACACAAACGTGAGTCCTGGATCGATCGCGAAATTAACAGCGTCCTATGGGATACACACACGCGAGCCCTGGATCGATCGCGAAGTTAACAGCGTCCTGTGGGATACACACACGCGAGCCCTGGATCGATGGCGAAATTAACAGCATCCAGAGGGATACACAAACGCGAGCCCTGGATCGAACGCGAAGTTAACCGCGTCCTGTGGGATACAGACACGCGAGCCCTGGATCGATCGCGAAATTAACCGCGTCCCGAGGGATACACAAACGCGAGCCCTGGATCGATCGCGAAGTTAACAACGTCCCGAGGGATACACAACCGTGAGCCCTGGATCGACGTAGACGTTAGCGACGTCTCGGCAAGTTGTACGTCGTTTGGATAAGCGCAGCCCGCACACACACCGCCCGGTCAGGACAACCTCGGGATTTCGGCGAGCTCCCGTCCAGCGTCACTGATGCAGAGTGCCGTCCGGGCGACACACCTAGAAAAATACGGGAGCTACAAAACCAGCCTAGGGATTTGGGCGAAGTCTTGTTTTAGCTCCGTGAACATTCGCGACCCGTGCGTTTACTGAACTACCCCGACTCTCCCTTAAGAAGATGAATTAATTATTAGCCCGTAATTAGCTTTAAAAGAAAAGGACATCATTCCTGGCAACCTGCCCGTAGCACAGCGTAGTCCCTTTTTGCCTGCTCGGCAATCCTGGCAATTTTAATATTAATGAGGAAAACTACGAACTCTCGTCTCATCAACCGAAGGATACGTCAGACCGGAGCAGATGTCAGACAACCTTTAAAAGAAAAGGACATCATTCCTGGCGACCTGCTCGTAGCACAACGTAGTCCCTCGTTGCCTGGTCGGCAATGGTTGTTCTCCCGCGCTTTTAATATCCTAACAATTCCGTCAACTAACTCCCTTATCCCTATAACGCGTCCAGGTAGTCGAGTAAACGCTTAATAACAATAAAAATAATACGACCTACTCTCGATCACTTTGGCGGTGGGTGCTTACCTTATACAGTGCGGCGACGATCGGCGGCTGGCAGCAGGTCACTTGGTAGGCACTCCGGACTCGAACCTCACTATTTCGCGTGCGACCACCAACTGTCTATCTGGAGCTGCTGCAGCCAAGGTACTCGACTGACGCTCCCCTCCACTCGGCCTGCACCAGCAGAGCGACGCAAACGGTTCGGTTTCTCGCAACGAACCACAGCGACCAAAACCGATCAAAACTCTCTTACAAAATGGCAATTAAATATTTAACTTATGTAATTCAACAATAGAAACACTAATGAAGTTCGTTACAATAATGAGTTAACAATAAAATACATTGACTGTCACTATTAAAAGAAAATAAAGTCCCTATTATTCTAGTATAATATTAACACAATATACAGAGTGTCCTAGAAATTTTATGAACTTCATTAGAGTATGTATATTCATACTTCTGTTTCGATCTTGCTGGAAGCAATCCAGAAATGGCTCTGAATGTCTCTTTTTCAATATCAGAGGGAATACTTTCCGAATCGCTCATTTTTAAACTAGTGACATCAATATTATTTACTGTCATATTGACATTGCCATACATGGTATTATTTGAACAAAGGTATTAAGGTAATTGATTTTATATAGGTATATAGTTAAGTACAATAATTTTTAAAATTCATTGTGTGTTTTTACCGGGTCTCCATAAAGGTCTAACGTGCCATCGCCGTGGATCACCCTGTATACTGTAGCCCCAAGAAAATTGAATACACTTGAGACAGAAGTTTGACGTTTTTTTAAATGCAAATCGCACTTATGCAAATCGCACTTTAAATGTCAAAATTAGAAAAACAAAGAAAAGTTGTCTTTTCTTCTCTTCAAACACCATTTTCTTTGTGAGTCACGGCCTTGAATTTTTACTCCCAACGCGCGTAAAGAAGTTTCACTTCAAAAAACAGTTAAATCGTATTGTATGTTAAAATCGCCGCCAAAACATTCGATCTCTGATTGTAGCGAGGCTTAGGCCTCTAAAAGCGTAGGCAAAACTTGCCCTATTTCACCGGGGTATTATAATTTGCGCAGGAAGGGATATATAGGCTTTAGAAACGTAGAAATGCTGGAAGGAGGCCCTGAAATGTTACTGGAGAAGGAATGGGTGGGAGGAGGGGATTTTAAAGAGGCGGCTTTGTTTTGAAGGTTACGCGGATAACGAATTTATCCTACTGGGATCAAACGTAAACTCTTTGAGATTGGTATTTCTTTTTTGATCTCAGATTTACATATGCTTACACTCCTCTTCAAAAATTAATGTTTATTTTAAAAGAATCTTTAAGTTCAACGTTTTCTATTTTCTAAACTACTAAAATACATTTCATATCAATTAAACTTTTAGTTACGTAATCGAGGGCGCGATTTTTAAATTCATTGTTACCAACCATGGACGTATTCGGCGCCGTGCTGACTAACTGGAATTTAAATATCCCGCTGGAGATTCAGATGGTAGCTCTGCTGTAAAAAATGGCAAGTTCTTCTTCTTCTTCCTCCTCTATATTAGGCAGGTTGCCTGTTCATTCTTTACATCATGCCTACAGTCTTGTAGCGTTTTTTTAAACAACTGCCTCTGCGAACGGCAGCTTTTCATCGGAGAGCAGTCGTGGATAAGGTATTTCACTAGAGAGAAAACTAATCAATAACAATAAACAAAAAAATATAGATGTTGGGCGCCAGGCATGTACAGAGAAAGAAAACACAGTTGTATATTACTTAACCCAAGTAGCATTTTCACGACTTGCGACCACATGTTTACTAAACACAACGTTGGATTAGTTACAAAAAATAGTTAGCTCCCTACCTTTGGTATTAAAATAAATTTAAACGTTTTTATAACGTTGTGCCGACGTTGGACTAGTACTACAGCAAAGTAGAAGCTTCTGCGACGTCGAATAAACGTTGTCTTGTAACCTTTTTTGCTTAAGTGATCTTTAGGTGATTCGGACAACGTAGTTACAACGTTGGACAATATAGAGTTTTCCGACGTCAGTTTCAGGACCTATTCCAACGTTATGCAAACGTCATCTGGTTGCCTAATTCCAACGTTGTTTAGATTTCCTTATTCTTACGTTGGTAGGACGTCGAGTCACTACCTTTTTGCAACTGTATTGAACCATAACCTTAAATCTTAAATTTTCACTTCATTGTTCTGTTCAGTCAGACAGTTCAGTGCTGTTTTTGTTTTAATAAAAAAAAACTTAATTAAAATGGGACATAAGAAAGGTACATATAAAACTAAATTTAAATATACATCGACATATTATATTACCGATAGTTTATCCACTCCCTCGTTTATTTAGATTATAGAGGGCGGCACAAGCTAGACTCTAGGATGACTAAATTAGGCAATTTTGCGACTAGTATACTGCCTGTTAAGGCCGAACTGCGACTTTATTAGTCCAGTATGCGACTACTCGAACTACTCCATCTTAATCTCCAAAACAACAAAGCGAAAGCCACCATGTTGTTAAATAAGAAAATGTTTCGTTCCTAAAGTAGCAATTCCTGCTTTTTGAATACATTAACTTGAAATATTTGAACCTAAAAAACACGCGGAAACAATTTTTTCGACTGCGAATAAATTATTCTCATTTTACTCAAGAAAATTTTTAAAACTTCTTTAATTTTAAGGCCCATTAGTATTTTTCAAAGTAGAAACAATACATTTATCAATAAAGTTGTTTGCGTTTAACTTTTTTGCCTTGGGTAACGAGTTACAGAGTCGGTTAAGGTGTTTCAATAATTATGATCTTCAAACATATCCTCCACATTTAAATACTTTTGTTTTGTTTACCTTCACTGTCATCTGACATATGTCTCTAACTAAATCATAAAAATAATATTTTTACTATAATTATCCCAAGTTAGGATAAAACGCGACTTAGACGCCATATTAGTTTTGTATTTCTGTAAATTAGGATTTTAAACAACGTTGCAGTTTGTACTAAATTAGGCTTCTAGCCAACGTCGGTATCCAACGTCGTTTCGACCCAAAAATTATTCTCCAAACTAGTGCAGACTAGGGTTGGCACGAGGTTGTACCGACGTTGCACCCCGACGTTTGGTCGCGTGACACAACGTTGTCCCGACGTCCAAATGCTGCTTGGGCATTGTACAATTTTAATAATTATATAGTGGTTATATGTCGAGTAAAGCTATGTATGTAAATAATATTAAATATGTCCTTAACAATCTAACCACTAAACAGAGTCTGTACGATATTACTTAAGATGTACGTTATTGTTTAAGACTGAAAATGTTTTAGATGTTAAATGTAAAACTAGAACTTAAATCTACACTTAGCTGTTCTTTATGTAAACTTGCTTCAAACAGTAACAGCGTGAGGTGGGCTCGCATCTCTGTACTCGGCCATCTAATACAACAAAAGGGGCCAGAATGAGGACACCATGAATTGGAACAGCCGTAACTACTAACTGGCTATAGATGGGAACGAAGCAGCATGGGGCTCAAGCTACATCCACGCTGGGGCACTTTATATGTAAGATAAATCACTCCTGCTGGGGACACTCGTCCACGGGACATCCGTCCATAAGATAATGGTACAAGGGAACACTACCCGTACCTTGGAACACTACTAGGACCTTGGATAATGCCTGTACCTTGGAAATAGTCCGTACTTTGGACCCTAAAAATACGAAACTCTTGTTTAAAATCAAACAAGGTCTAATAAACAAAATGAACCTACCTCGAATTACTTCCGAGGGCTCACTAAATAATAAAGAACATGTCCTTTCTTCCATGTGACATTCTGGAGGACAAAAGAAAAGGGGCGCCAACGTGCCAGCAAAATACAAATACAAGTTAGGTTGGGATATCCAAAACTATACCCTAAAAATATGCAGTAATAATATCGAATCTAAAAGGATAATATTTCATCTTTACCTGTTGCTTTGAAATAGCAGCTGATTCAGATTATACAGCAAGATTTAAATAATCACCATTTCTAAAAGCCGGGATGGTTAGGTTAGGCTACAGAGCGCTAAAAGCAAAAGTCAGTCGACAGCACAGAGAGTTGACAGAAGCGATGTTGACAGCGCGCGCCTCCACAGAACGATAACAGGGTTGTGTCAAACGATAACAGGGTTGTGGACTAAAGAACGTAAAAATTCGTCAAATAAATTATCCGGCCGGAACGATAGGGAATCCGGTGATGATACGCCAGACATCATATATCATAATCAAAGACATGTAACGAACTAAAAACGTTACAGTCTCAATCGATGGTAAGGTTATCACACCATCTTTTTCTTGGCCTTTCCGTACTTCTTCTTCCCAGTGGTGATTTGTTTCGAGCTGACCTTACTATACTTCCATCGTCCATTCGGCTTATATGTTCATTCCATTCGCGTCTTGTGCTCAATACCCATTGATTAATGCTATACACCTTGCGTGTTTGCCTTATGTTGTCGTTTTGTTCTCTATCAAGCAGCGTTTTACTTGTGATTTTGCGAAGGATTTTCATCTCGCCTATTTCCAAGAATCTTTTTGTTTTTGCTGTCTCCAGTCTGGTTTCTGCTGTGCTGTCTTGACTTGACCTCGACACCTATGTATTTATTTTTCCATGTGGTGTCGTTTAGACATCCAGCCATTCTGATTGCTTTTGTTGTTTGTTGTCTTACCTCTGTTTCAATATCGCCATAACCGGATAACTCTATACCGAGATATTTAAATTTCATTGCTGTATTATTGAGTTATCCACGACAATCTTGCCTCTGATAGATATTTTTTATGTTGTCAGGCTCTGTGTTTTGTATGCAGAGATTATCATGTTCTAAGATTTTGCTACTAGATGAAGCGATATACTAGTTTTGGAGGTCGTGCTCATTTTATGCGAATACACACAGTGTCAACGGCTAACATAGAATTGTCATATTGCGGTCTCCCATTTTGTATCTATTTAAAGGACGCACTTATTTGCAGTCGAACATTGTTCTTTTTTAGAACCTTTTTAGTGCGAAGTTTACAAGATAAATTAAGAGCTGTAATTGTAATAATCACGGTATAAACCAGGGTCGCGACAATACTTTGTATTAAAAAAAATTGATTACATCTTTTATACACAAGCGACATGGCGGGAATAAATTATCCACAAAGTGTATATAAATTAAATATTAAATAGCAATTAAATGAAACAGCATGTTACATTTATAAATTCCGCTTGAAATGTAATTAATTTTAAATAAATGTAATTAAGCATAAATTTGCTCCGAAATAAACATAATTTTTTGTGGTTAATCAAGGGAGAAGATAAAATTACATTGTATAGTTAAATCATTCTATAACCTTATTTATAATTTTCGATTAATGATGATGGGTCTGTTTTTGTTTTTAAAAACAATCAGTTATAAATAAATATCATCTGTAAATTATTCTTATATTTATGAAAATACTAGCTAATATGAACCCACTTCGCTGTGCATAAAAATTTGGAACGATATACCGAGTGCGTCTAAAAAGTGGCTCACTCCTATAACTTTTTAATTTTTTCAGTTAAAAAAAACGAGATTTGGTATCAACAAATGAATACATCAATCAATCCTAATGTATGTCATATACCGTATGACCGAATAAAAACGGCGTCAGCGATGGCTATGAAATTATGAAGCTCGCTGTCATTTTATATGTAAAATTATATGGGAAATGTCATCGATCGTAATTTCCAAGCCAACTGGACGCTTTTTTTTCGATCATACGGTACTATCTAGCGGCGAACCATCTCCAGTCGGTTTTTCGACGCTCCGCTTTGTTTGTTCGTTGTTCAGTTGGGACGGTGAAGATACCGCGCGCATTCCGCGCGCATTTATCAGTGACTATGTGTATTTTCTTTGAATAAATTCCCTTTTTTGTGTTTATCTTTGAATATTGTTTACTAATGGACTGTTTAAAGAGTGGCACTACTCATGATTAAAATTGCGTAGTTCTTCTCGGACGATAGAGACACGATTAAAGACTAGACGAATGTTCGCGGGATTTCTATGGATCGCGGGGTGTTCGTTAAAACAAAAAAAGCAACGCGCGGCGAAGGCTCGGAGATAAGCTCGTAAGATACGTATCGATAGCTGTCGTAACTTACCGATAGCTATCGATACATACGGCCAATGAGCGTCGTGTTGATTGTTGTTGTCATAGTTTTAGCTGTCATTAATAGGACATATAGCAAATTTGTACCGACGACTCTCGGTATCTCTACCATGAGGTTAACAAGGGCACGGTAGGGATACCGATCCTCGTCGGTACAAATATTGTTTGTTGGTTTGCGATATCTGCCATAGGGCCGATCGGTAACTATGACAACAACAATTAACACATTTTTACTATACAGGGTGTCCCAGAAATAAGTGCAAATATTTTAACTGGTAGTATAGTTCAACCCCAGAAACACGCCTATGAGGTTTTTTTTGCGAAAAAAAAATGGTGAAAATGTAAAATATTTCTTGACATTTTCCGGAAAATTTGAAAAAACTTTTTAGTGCCACTTGTTTATTCACCTGAGATTTTCCTACGATGTATCTAAACCTTGCAGTGTTGCAATCTCCTATGTTATCCACATTCTACATAGTTCGGCGGAACATAGTTCTACATTTATAAATTCATAGACAAATTTCTACTCAAAAAATTAGTAATGTTAAATTCAATCTTTTATCAGTGCTCATTATTAATAATTATAGAAAAAAAACACATTAATTATTTTTAATACTTACCCTTTCAATGAAAGCTTAACAAAAACCACCGAAAATTAACTAAAACATTACGTTTATGACGTTTACGAAAATCTTTGTTATGCTGCAAAATAACTTTATTTTGGAATAAATTTAATAAAATGATTCATATTATTCACAATCAGGTCACAAAAAGAAATTCCTAAAATGTTTATCGTAATTTAGAATTCAATTCAAGAAATTTAGAAAACAGCCCAACGAATAATTGATTCATTTTTGTTTTGTTTGTTTTCTTTCATGTTTCTCTGTTTTATTTGAACCATTGTTTTACAAAACACCTTGAAAAGCGTACATTACTTTGAATACCTTTCTGAATGAATAAATGTTGAGAATTAGTGTCTCTTATCGCCATTTTACGAACTACTTTCAATCTAAGAAAATACATGTTTCACTCAACAATTATTGACAACGTATTTTGTTTTTTCGCTATTTTTTCGATGTATTTCGACAATTCCATCGACAGCCTAACCGGTCGTTCTTCTCTGGCCTAACCGTCAGCCAAGAACCGCCGCGTGTGATCTGGTCCTTTGAGTCGCCGGTCGCCGCGCCGCGCCGTCGTGGCGGGCTTGCGTCGTTCATTCATTTGTGTTTTGTTTGTTTCCTTTCATGTTTTTCTGTTTTATTTTTAAAATTTAATAAGAATTTGATTGCTTCGAGTGTCTTGAATTTGAAATTGTTGAAACTACGGCAATCTCGCATGACGCAAGCTCGACACGGCGGCGCGACAAAGGAGCAGTTACCAGTGATGCGCCGCTCTCTTGGCCGGCGGCCGACGCGACGATTGGGCTGTCGATGGAATTATTGAAATACACAGAAAAAATAGTGAAAAAAGAAAATACGTATTTAAAATTGTTGAGTGAAACATGTATTTTCTTAGATTGAAAGTAGTTCGGAAAGTGGCGGTAAGAGACAATAATTCTCAACATTTATTCATTCAGAGAGGTATTCAAAGTAATGTGTGCTTTTCAAGGTGTTTTGTAAATCAGTGATTCAAATTTTGATGAGGCATATATGAAAATAATGTGTTAAAAATGGGGACTGTTATTTTAGTAGTTATTATAATAACTACAGCATGCACAAGTAAAGCAGCACAGTGAAGTTTATTTTAATTAAGTGTATATCGAAAAAGAGAACTGTCACAGTTACATCGATCTGTCATAAGTATCTTTTTTAATGCTGGGTAAGTTTTTTAATTTAACTTTTTTAACACATTTTTTAACACATTATTAAACATTTGACTTTTAATTTATTTTATGTAATAATATCACAACCTTAAAAATGTAATGCATCTCTGCAAACTCCTCAGGTGTTGTGATTTTATTACTTACTTTTAACATATACTTTCTTGTCCCTATGGCAACACATTGCGTCGAATTAACTGAAATCCGGGCTTGATCCGGGTAATTGGATGTAGTTGGCGATATCTGCCGGGCGTTCTCAAAATGTTGCGATTATTTTTTTAAATTTTCAAAGTTAAATAACTCGGTTATTTTCCATTTATTTTAAAAATGGTAAAGAGAAAATATGTTTATTTTGACTAGATCTACCACCCCTTAAAATATCTGCACTCATTTCTGGGACACCCTATACAAATACGTACCGATATCTGTCGGTAACTCACCGATTCCGACGATTGTACAGAATAGCGCCCCAGGGCCGGTTAAAAAATGCCCAAATCGTATTTTTAATCATATCTAAATTTTTTCAACGAGGATAGCTCATTAGCATATTTGGCATATGCGAAAATGTTATTTTATTCAGACTGTCATTTTCTATCCAATAAAGAAGAAATATACCGAGGGTGCCATTTAAAAATTGAAATTTGTAGTCATTTTCTCTGAAACTGGAAGTGACCAAAAACAATTGAATTCTTCAATCAACCCTAATTTATGTCATATACTAAAATACCAAATCTCGTTTTTTATCTGAAAAATTAAAAAAATTATAAGGGTGAGCCACGTTTGAGACGCACCCAGTATAGCTATGGTATGTTCTCTTGACTATAGTCTGTCTAACAAGAAGATCCTTGACAGGGATAGATGTGTCTGTCATTTTAATTTCAAAGTAGTTTATTTTATTTTACAAAGAAATAAGTTGGTACAACTGGAACGCATAGCAGGAAATTATATATTTAAAATTTGACTGACAAATGATTACTTCAAAATATTGTGAAAAAAACTGTATAAAACTGAAAAAATGTAATCGAGTTATTTAATTTAATAAAAAGCGGTATGTGTTAATACAAAACAAACAAGAACAAGACCACATACCAAAAAAATATAAAAAAGAACCATTTCTTACTTATTTTCGTTCAAGCTTTATGAAACTTCCCGCATTTATGATTATATTTATCAATATAACTTATGTACAAATACAAATTTGTAATATTCCGCAGGAATAAATAAAACAACATAAATAAAACAAACTATTTTATTATTAATAACACTTACCAAATTTTATAGGTACCTTAAAGGTTGATTAATTAACTTTAATCTTAATTTTTTTAAACCAGTACCTTTGGCATTATTTTCCTGGTATGTATATATATATATATGTATGTATATGATGGTAACTTTATTGGTGTATAAGACTTTTTGCCTGGGCAGCGAGTATTAACAATAAACTGTGCTCTGGGTCTACAGTTAATTTTCACTCGATTTTTCCTCCACTTGACTTCAAAAGACACAAAACACACGTAATAACACGAAACAAAATGCATCATCTTCCAAAACGCAGGGTATTTGATAAAACTGACAAAAGTTGACACAAAATTATAACCTCTAATTTGGCAAGACTTTGACAAGTGTCAAAAGTGTAATGGCAATGTTCATCGTTCCGTCAAACCAATAAAATTGAAATACGATCTGTCATTTTTGAAATAAACCAATAAAACTGGTTAAAAACAGCAAGTGACGACGCATGACGAATTTATATTTAAACCCATCCATAGTTAACTTAAAAATTATTAGAAACTTTTTTTTAATAAAATAAATAGATTGGTATGGGACGTCATCTGCTTTTCTTCTGTCATCGTCTGTCGAAATCTTACCTGAGAAAAAAAACAGAGTATAGTAAGGCAGGGGTACTCCCGTTCCCCCATAAAATATTTTTTGTGAAAGCGTTTCGAAATTGACAGTTTTTGATATTTATTTGAGACTCGAAATGACATATTTTAGGCACTAGTATCTAAAAATGACACTTGTTTAGGCACTAGTGCCTAAAAGTAAAAAATGAAACGTTAGAAACAATGAAAATATTTATTTATTATAAATCTTAAAGGTACAATTATTAAAGGATAATTCTCCGAAATGGGACATACATATCGAAGCTTTGTCGAAAAAATTGAGCTCTGCCTGTTTTGCATTAAGGTCTGTTTCTAAGGAGCTTAACTTGTCAGTGGCTAGAACTGTTTATTATGCACTTTTTGAGTCGCACCTCAGGTATGCCCTTCCATTCTGGGGTACCTGTTGTGCGACTCAATTTGACCGCATTTTCAAGCTCCAGAAGAGAGCTGTTCGATATTCACTGGGACTAAACAGCAGAATTCATTGCCGGAGCTTTTTTAGAGAATTAAAAATATTGACTCTTCCTTCCTTATTTATATTTGAATCCGTTTGCCTAATAAGTAAACATGTATCAGCTTCTCAAGAAAGGCCAGCTCACACTTATCCACTCAGGAACGCGGAGCAAGATCTTTATCTACCTACCCCACGCTGAGAGTTAGTTAAAAGTTCAATATTATACAACTCGAAAAAAATGCACAATCACCTGCCATTTGAAATCAAATCCATAACATCATTTTTTTCATTTCGCAAAGCATTGAACTCTTATTTACTATACAAGGCTTTCTACGCCGTAAATGAATTATATTTGAATTGAAAATCGAATTTGATCTTGAAACCACTGGTCTAATGTTTGCTATTGCTATATTTACTAATGACATCGAAATTAATTTATTTAGAGGTCATTGATATTTTGCTATAAACTGGCTAAATATTTTTGAATATTATTTTAATTTTTTGTTCTTTGACATTGTAAACATTTATAAATGTTTATTTTAACAATAAGACTGACAATATTATTTATATAATGTTTTGTATTATCTTTTGTTTGTTTGTTTGTGTACCTTGTTTTTTTCTACTTTGTTTGTTAGTTTACCTTTGTCTACAAATTGAAAAATTTTTTGACAATAAAGGCATTTATTTATTTATTTATTTATTTAAATTATTACTGATTTCTTCCCTCCTACATGCTCCAAATATTCCAACGATTAAGACAACTTTAGCTAACATGAATTCTTTGTCATCGGCTTTGTAGCGTTTTTTATAAACATTACCACTGCGAACGGCAGCTTTTCATCGGAGAGCAGTCGTGGGTAAGGTATTTCACTAGAGAGAAAACTAATCAATAACAATAAACAAAAAAATATAGATATTGGGCGCCAGACATGTACAGAGAAAGAAAACACAGTTGTATATTACTTAAAACTAATGACTATATTTATTCAAGATGGACTGTGATGGTAAATAGCATTGTACAATTTTAATAATTATTATAGTGGTTATATGTCAACGAAAGTGGTGTTAAGAATTGTACTAAATATCTATGAAAACAACTATGATAAAATACAAGACATGTAAAGTTTAAGAGAATATATGAAATGTAGCATTACTTTAATTAATTTGATATATTTTATATGATGTTAGTGCAATAATAATATCTATAAAAAAGTAATACTATTACAAGGCGTAATGTAATGAAACATAAAATCTAAATCATATTGTAACTACTAAATCGACATAAATGTTCTTAATAATCTAACCACTAAATATAGTCTGTACGATATCGTTTAAAATATACGTTAAGTTAAGACTGAAAATCAACTGAAAACCAGAACCTAAATCTACACTTAGCTCTTCTTGAGGCAATCCTGTTTCAAAGAGTAGCAGCGTGAGGTGGTCTCGCATCTCTGTACTCGGCCATCCAATACAACAAAAGGGGCCAGAATGAGGAAGGACACCATGAATTGGAACAGCCGTAACTACTAACTGGCTTATAGATGGGAACGAAGCAGCATGGGGCTCAAGCTACATCCACGCTGGGGCACTTATATGCAAGAAAAATCATTCCTACTGGGGACACTCGTTCACAGGACATCCGTACATAGGATAATGGTACAATGGAACACTACCTGTACCCTGGACCATAACTTAGGACTATAACCTTGGAAATAGTCTGTACCTTGGAAATAGTCCGTCCATAAGACAACGGTACAGGGGAACTAGGACCTTGGATAATGCCCGTACCTTGTAAATAGTCCGTACCTTGGAAGACTACTAGGACCTTGGATAATGTCCGTACCTTGGACCCTAAAAATACGAAACTCTTGTTTAAAATCAAACAAGGTCTAATAAACAAAATGAACCTACCTCGAATTACTTCCGAGGGCTCACTAAATAATAAAGAACATGTCCTTTCTTCCATGTGACATTCTGGAAGACAAAAGCAAAAGAACACCAATGTGCCAGCAAAATACAAATACGAGTTAAGGTGGGTCAATCCAAAACTCTACCCTAAAAATATTTAATAATAATAACGAATCTAATAAAGATAATATCTCATCTTTACCTGTTGCTTCGAAATGGCAGCTGATTCAGATTTTGCAGCAAGAATTAAATTGCCATTTCTAAAAGCAGGATTTGCAACCGTGGCCAAAAACAAAGTGAGGTTAAGCACGGAGAGAGTTGGCAGAAGCGATGTTGACAGCGCGTCCTCTGAGCGATAACAGGGTTGTGTCAAACGATTACAGGGTTGTGGACTAGAGAGCGTAAAAATTCGTCAAATAAATTATCCGGCCGGAACGATAGGGAATCCGGTGATGATACGCCAGACATCATATATCATAATCAAACATGTAACGAGCTAAAAACGTTACAGCTTCTTTCATAAAGCGTTCTATTTCCAGTTTTGTAAATACTTTTGATTTATTTGCCCGATATCCGGAAGCCTTTCTTTCTAAAAATGCAATAAGGTTTGTGAATTTGCTAATATCTACGTTTGTGTTCAGGTAAATTATGGTGCGGAGCATCGAATATTTACTCCACAGAGTTGATGGCTTTAAGGTAGTGGATAACTTCAGGAAATTCAGGAAATAGCTAGCAAGACCTTTTCTGTAAAATTCTCAACATTTTTTTTTGACCCAGGTTTCAAAGTTGTTGTAGGTGGTTTGCTCGTATAAGTTTTTCGACTTCTCGGGCACTAACGTGGATAGCGCAGTTTCAGCCATAAAATAATTAACTAGAAAGAAGTGTCAACTCTGTGTTAAATCGTGGAAACACGATACGCCACCGAAAGCCTTCGTTGTCGTCTGGAGAACTAATTTTCCAATTGACAGGTTGACATGATGGCTTCGTATTTATTTCCGTTTCCGGTTATTCAATGGCGGGCCCTCTTTCAGTTTAAATGTATTTTGTACTCTTTCTTATCATAAATAAAACAAAAAAACAAAATTTTATTCAAACATATTTATTTGAAATATGAGACAACGTGATATATATATAAAAAATAAAGAATTGAATGATTTCAACAGCAATTACTAAATTATATGCAATTTTAACGTAAAGTAGTAAGGTATAAGCATGACTTACAGTAATTTGTAAATAAATACACGTATTCACAGCCATCAGGGACAGAAAACGGGGGCAGGAACATGAAAACGGGAGCCTTATACAAAAACCTGAAAACAGAAAAACAATTTTTTTTATACTAAAATTAACAAATAAAAATATCAGTAGGTATAAAATACAAATATACTGTTTAAAAAAAGCGTCCATTATTCCCAAAGAGACCGGGTTTATAAATCAAAAAGAAGCAAAAAGAGACTTTTAGTCAGATAACAATCGGATTGTATCAGTCAGATTTATTGCATTATTGACAATAAATCGCACATACTGGAGATAACTAATGTTGGCTATAGTTAAAAATGATCTTACCTTGCTGTAAATTGTTTCCATTTTCAAAAAAATCGCCGCTCATAAACATAACAAAATTTTCTTGCATCTAAAAAATACAGAAATAGTGTTTATTTACTACCTATTTTTAATATACATGGGACATACCTAGTACTGGAGAAACGTCTTTTTCTCCATGATTTTTCATGTAATATATATTTTATATGCTTTATTACCTTTATATTTATAAATTTCTGCCGAAATATCAAATTGAATTTACAAAACAAAACTAAACGGAGAGAATTAAAATGGCGTCGAAATTTGTTCTAGAACAAATCTGAAGTTGTCTCTGAAATCTGTCAATTCTAAACTGTGAAGTTAGACAATAGTTAGAGAGAAACATTGCTGTCCTTGTCTAGGCGGCCATACTTGTCGTCAGGAGATGACAGGAATGACACTAATGACTGTTTCCAATTTTCCTATTTCACTGTCACCCCCCTGGTTTCAGCAGCTTGTTTAATATCCAAAGACTCGTCATTATGACTCATTTTTTCACAAAACTTTCTAGGAAATATGGCGACGTTTGAACCTGACAGAAGTTTGTCATTAAATAATGCATAAATAATGCCTTAGAAACCAATTACCAGAACATTTTAAAAAATGTTTAAAAATAAATAATAATAATAAATAGCATGAAAATCTCAAATTATCCACTTTCACAAAAAATCTTGTATGAAATTCGTTGCGAAAAGAGTGTTTTAAGCACTCGACGCATTGTCCAATTTTGCGTCCCGTGCTTAAAACACATTCATTTCGCAACTTGTTACATAAATAGCTATTTCCTTTTGTGAAAATTACGTAAATCCTATTTTAAAGCACAATTTAGATTGAAACGTTTGGTTTTTAACAAAAGCAGAAATGTAATGGACTTTTTTACCAGGAAAAACATTTGTCACACGTGTCGTGCACTTTAACCTTATAGCGCGGCCACAGACGTAACATATGAACAAGCAATTTCGATATGCGGTCGATCGGCAACACGTGAATAAAAATATTAATTCCCTTAAAACGAATATCGACCAGAATGATATGCGATAATCAAATTGCTGTAATTACCATTAGACAGCACTTCTGGGACGATATAAAAAGAATAAAAATTGCTAGACCATTTTATTTTTTTTTTATTTAAACACTTAAAACGTTTTTTTTTCTATGATTGTTTTTAGTAAAGTTAATAGTTGCCTATCAAGAGCACAAATTACCTATAACAGATGCGAAAGAAAGCGACTGCATCGGAAACCGCTCGGCAAACGCCACACGCCTATTGAGTGGTGTAAATACACCAGTCGTTTAGTCCGGAAACCTATGCTGTGTCGTATTCGCTTGCTGGAATGACATAGTGCGTGGTTATATGTTTCTTTTTAAAAACGGGTGTAGGGTTTTTGTTGAACTTTTGAAGTGTTATTTCTAAGTTTTGGTAATTTCTATCTATATCTTATTTAAAATGGGATACAAATGTGTTTATTTATAACGAAAAAAAAAGATATTTATAGTATAAAAAATTAATTTATTTAACAAAATTTAATTAAAAATGTGACAAAATAGTACCTTTCTATTGGTTCTATCGGACTTTTTTCGACTATATAAATCTTTATTTGTAAACTTTAATACATCAAATATTTTCAATCTAATAAATCATTTAATAATGTAAATAAGAGGAAAAATCTCACATGGGTGGTCAAATTCTATAGTTTTCATTATATCAAACAGCCTCTGAGAAATGTTTTCAACTCAAAATGCCTTTAATTATGTTTGACTACATCATTAAAAAGGGTCTTCACATACATCAATGTGATATTTGTCTAAAATTTGCAAAAGAATCCGAATCTCTGGATAACTCGAAATTATTTACCCATTTAAAAGCCTTTGATCATGAAAGTGGAAAAATTTGTTCATTTTATTTACTGGAAATGGAAAAGTTATTTATATTAAATTTTGATGAGTTTTGCACTGAAGAAAACATTCAGAGGCTGTTTGATATAATGAAAACTATAGAATTTGACCACCCATGTGAGAAATTTCCTCTTATTTACATCATTAAATTGTTTATTAGATTGAAAATATTTTATGCATTAAAGTTTACAAAAAATAAAGATTTATATAGTCGAAAAAGTCCGATAGAACCAATAGAAAAGTAACTATTTTGTCACATCTTTAATTAAATTTTGTTAAATAAATTATTTTTTTATACTATAAATATCTTTTTTTTTCCTAATCTCCGACGAACTGATATAATATGACGAGCAATCTATTAAATTACTGTGAGATTATATGCCTCGATAACATATTGGTGCAGATTATTTTCACCCAAACTATACATTGATGCGGATTGTCTATGAACTCTTTCTGAAGGTCACAGAAACCTGAACGCGTAATTCGGTGTTCTTTCGCATCTGTTGTAGTTAATTTGTGTCAAGAGATAGAAGGTAATGAAAAAGCAGATGATCTAGCTAGAAAAGGAGCAAACACTTTACTAACTGAACCAGTAACCGTTCTGCTTCTCAAGTGGAAAGTAACCTAAAGCAGAACTCAAGAACTTGGAAGACTCTATACGTAACCTGGAATTGGAATCCTCCAACGGTCTAAGACACTCGAATAAATTTCTTAGGTCTTACGACCGAGAAAAATCAAAGGTTATCCTTGATTTGAACAATCTTCGGATTGTCACGGGTTTTTTTACAGGACACTGTCTCCTCAATGAACAAATCAGTAGATTGAAGCTAAGAAAAAACGGCAAATGCAGATTATGTGGGGAAAATGGGGAAACACCAGAATACTTCATCACTGACTGCGCCGAGACTAGAACTAAAACCATCTCAGATACTGACTTTTGATATACATCTACCATCTACAACTGCAAGACTATAAGACCTTATAATTATATTTATATATAATATAAAATAACCTTAAAGTTTGCCTTTAAACGCTGTTGAATTCGTGTCAAAATTTTAGTTATTTGTGTTAATTAATACATAATTAGAGTAATTAGTGATATTTATAAATAGTAATGGATGAGCGAACAGAAAAAAATGGTCCAAGGCCATGAGAAGAGATGAAAAGAAAAACGTTAAATTACCCTCTATTTTTACGATTTATTGTTGTGAAGATCATTTTGATGTAAGTTCATATATTTATGTATATTGTCTTACATAGGTATATGAAATTTGAATGTACAGGGTTATTCATTATATTTTGACACCTACATACAGCCTTAACTGCAAGTTTTAGAAGAAAACATTAAATAAAAAAGTTGCATGGTTTTTCATATACTCGCTTTTAAAATTAATTCTAGTTATACAGGGTGTTTCAAAAAAGGTGGTCCAGAAAATTGTAGGTATTTTTCGCTTTTCAACTGTCAATATTTCGTAAACATTTGAAGATAGGTATAGGATATTATACATGAAATATATCTAGAATATCTAGAAATTTCCGAAGAATCTAAAAATATATAGGGTGTTTCACTTAAAAAAGTAACTTAATTTTGGCGTTTGCTTATGGGACACCTTGTATAATATTTTCATTACTGATACACAATTTATTTCCTATAATTTCGTAAAAAAAACAATCTTTAAAAATAACAAGGATAAGGGGGTGTCAATATATAAAAAAATTTTCTTTTTCACGCTATGCTCTGGAGTTATTTTTCCACGTACTAAAGAAATATTTTTGTCTCTTTTCACTTCTACATAACCTACAGCATTATCTCCATACGTCTCCCTACCTGATCTGACAAATAAGTTTATAACATTAAAATTTATAACTATATAAAAGTTCGTAACAGTAGGTACCTACTTATACTTAAATATGCCTCAGTACTACAAAGAATAAATGTTACATACCTCTCTGTTTTTTTCCTCGTAATTCAGCACCAATAAATTGGGAATTTGTATTTATAAAAGCAGCCAACATAAAAGTATCGACTTTTGGCAAGTTATCTGATTGTGCTTTTACAAACCCGGAATCTGCCATTACTTAAAAAATTCTCAGAACACACAACACATACAAATCCTAACTGCACAAAAGAGCATAAAAAACTCCTTCAATCAACGCTAAAAGCAACAAAAATGTCTTAGTACGCCACCTAAATACGTACATAAACGGAACACGTCTGGCTGCTGCTGGCCATCGCGCGTCGACGAGAACGGCGGGTGACGTCAGACCAATAGAATATCGTTTCAATTCGCGAGGCGTCGTTTGCGTTATCCATAGTATTTTAATGGCCCATTTTATAAAATTATGGTACTGCTTTCAAGAAAAAAGTTGTTTTTTTGCATTTATACATATTTATTCTAATAAATTGAACAGTTTCTGGCGAAAAATAAAATGTATGCATCTTTCTCATTGATTTTTCTTTGTTTCAGCGTCCAGGTCACCTAGATCACCCAGATCACCTCGATCACCTTCTACGTACAACAACGTATCACCAAAATCACCCACTGTTTTTCAATTCGGTCCGACCAGTCCTGTATGCGATCACGATGATCACGACGAGTTCGCCATGGAATCGGCGAGATCTACAAGTACAAACGTGCCTCGAACATATCACAGAGTAAGTCAACAAATAACTGCGAATCATATCTTTAAAAATTGTGACAGAAAATTGTAAATTGATGTTTATAATTTGTTATTTTGGGAGTTTTTTAAAAGTGATTTATTTACCCCTATAACTTTTTTATATTTACAGGATGAGTCTTAAATAAGTGCAATTTTTTTCACAGAAAAAATGTTGAAAATCGTACATTTTTTTAAAATTTTCCTGTATATTTTAGAACTGCCTGTTCACCGCAAATTTTTCCGTGGGATAATTTCTTGATCTCTGATATTATCAGCGACTAAAAAATACAAGGACAAAAAACACCCGAGACCAAATTGTTACCATAGCTCCAAACAGTGCCATGGCCACATATTTTTCTTCACTTAGCTGCTCGAACGTCTATGGTGTATGCGGTGGTATGATACTAACACAGATACTAATTAATTACGAAAGAAAAACATATTAAAATGTTAACAAAAGGTACAAAACTAGTATCGACGTATAGCACATATCAAGTACCTATATCAAAAAAATAATTATCGAATTCAATAAAAAAAACGCTAAAAAGTTGGAGTGGGCTGTTTATTTACCTACGAAACTCCTGGCTCTTTCTTATCATTGCAGCTTTTACACTTGAAAGCTGAACATCGCCATTGTAATAAGGTTTATACAAAGTTCACTACACACAACAAACTATTAAAAATCGCTAAAATTATCGCTGTTAGCGAGCTGGTGACTCATCCGTAGGCTCCAAAATGATGATCCTGATTTCTGTCTGTTATTATCTCGGTTTTTTTGTCCGAAAAAGTAAAAAAGTTATAGGGGTGAGCAACCTTTAAAAAACACCCGATATACAGATATTAAAAAAAACGATAAACAATTAAAAAATTGTTAATAGTTTTTAAGTAATTATAGAGTTTTATTGTGATTATTTTTCAATTTTAGGGACGACAGAGCTGCACAAACGAAAAGAAAACTTATCATTCTTTGGATTCTGACTCCCAAACCGTTTCTACTTCAGTGTGTTCCACTACTACCACTAGTTTAAGTTCAAGACATTCATCTCTAAAAGAAAAAAGGTAATTATTATACAGTATGTTCCCGGATTGTCTTTACAAGAGGAAAAACTTTTTTATTAACGACATTTTGAGAAAAATGCATTCTTCATAAAAAATGTGCTTTTTCTATAATGGTTAGTCCCATTTATAGTTTTCGAAAATATGGTTGAAGTTTTGAATAAATGAAGATGAATTTTCTAAATTAAGTCCTAAATATATATTCTTTGATAGTATTTTAATTAACGTCATATATTTTGCTGTTTTAAAATGTTAAAGAAACACAAAATTTATTTAGTTCAGTGCTACGGAAAGAGTGATAATAGGTATCAAAAAATGTGATACTTTAATAACAGCAAAAAATATGACGTTAACCAAAAATAATAATAAACATGTATCCAGAGCATGTATCAAAGAATAAAATCGAAATTATATTACCATAGAAACGTCTTTTAATTTTTAGGACTTTTCAACCGAAAAATTCAACCATAAAAAACGGTTTTTAATTTTTTCTAAAACGTTATGGAAGTTTGGAAAAGTATATAAACGGGATTAACCATTTTAGAACAAGCAAAATTTTTTATGAAAAATGATTTTTTTTCAAAATGGTAATAACAAAGAAGTTTTTATTTTTGTAAATACAATCTGTAATAAAAATAATAACTAATTACAGTAATAAGACTTGGTTGAAAAAGAAAACTAGGGGAGAAATTAAATATTTTCATATCAAATTTAATTTATAAAATATTATTTAATCAAAATTATACATATAACCCTAATATCAAGCCAGAATATAAATGTAACACAATTATTTGAGCACTAAAATATAATTTACAAATTTCCAGAAACATGGCAACATAAAATTTTATTACCACAAATATGTACCTATGTTTTCAAATATATGCTTCTATCTAGTTGAAATTATCAATTAGTGTGTTAAATTTAATAATAATTTTGCAATTTGTCAAAATCAATACATATAATAAAGGAATAGATATACAAAAATTTGTACGTGGAACAAATTTCAAAGAATTTTGTTTGTATGTGAGACCATTACTGAAAAAACAATGAATATATTTTTCAGAAATGACAGCTCCCAGAGAAGTCTAGTTACGCCACTGGATTCTACTTAAAAAACTCTATGAAACTCAGTTTTCACTTTTTCGATTAGTTATAAGTATACAAGGATAGTCAAAAAATGCAACAATTTCAAATTCGCTCTGTATTTCAGAAACCAAGAGGGATAGAACATTACAGTTGAGGGTTGGATCCTTTGGTGTTACACAGCAAAATAAATACACTAAATCACCACAATACACCAAAACACTTTTACTTTTACACTGGACGCGCGTTTCGCTAACCATGTTAGCATCATCAGCAGATGATTATAAACTAAAGTACAATCCCAAAGCCACTAGAGTAGTAGGAACAAAGAACTTGAAGGAATTGGACCGTTGTATCTTTACATTTATTAATTCTGATGCTTTCATATGCATCTAACTGCCTGTAATTTGAGACTTGTTTAATTAATTTTAAATTATTAAGATCTATACAATGTTCTTTATCAACAATATGTTCGGCAGCGCAAGATTTATCCGGTCTACCATATTTTATCTGAGCTAAATATTCTTTAAATCTAGTTAATATTGATCTTCTAGTTTGTCCAACATATTTCTGATTACAATCTTTACAAGAAATTTCATAAATACCCGACCTTTCCAATGGAGGTGTTTTATCCTTTGGATTACCTAATAATTGTTGTAATTTATTATTGGCACTATACACAAGTTTGTAATTGACATTCTTAAAAATTCCTTTTAGACCACGGGATAACTCTCGACGTATCTTTCTCCACTTGAAAAGTCGAATTTTCAGAAATCATTAACCTAGGTATAGGTTAATAGTTTTCTAATTAATTTATCAACTAGTGAAGGAGAATATCCATTACACTCAGCTACATTCCTAATGTAATCTCTTTCTATTTCATATCTTTCGTTGGAAAGTGAGAAACTAAGTAATCTATGAACTAAGAAATTTAAACTAACCATTTTATGTTCAACACTATGATGTGATTCATTAGGAATAAATCTGCGTTTGGTCGTATTTTTCCTATAGATATCAAATTCAAGGCAATTATTAGTATTTCTAATAACTAATACATCTAGAAATGGTAATCTGTCGTTCTTCTCAATTTCATGTGTAAATTTAATGGAAGGAAAACGATTATTTAACTTAGAAATAAAATTATCTATGGTGTCTGAATGTGTGTTAAAAACAGCAAAAATATCATCCACATACCTAAACCATACTCTTGGAAAATACTCTGACTGATTCTTAGCTTCCACTTCAAACCTGCTCATGAATAAATTAGCCAAAAATGGAGACAATGGATTACCCATTGCTGTACCTTCCCGCTGTTCAAAAAAGTTGTCATTAAATTGAAAACATAACGATGTAAGCTCAATATATTCAGTCACAGTTTTGTTGTCGAGACCATTTGCGTTCAGTAATTCCTTCAAATAGCCTAAAGTATGTGGAATTGGAACACTTGGGAACAACGAAGATACATCAAAGGAGACCAAAATTTCACCTTCATGCAATGTTATATCTTTAATTTTGTTAATGAATTCAATATTATTTTTAACTGAGAAAGAAGGTTCATGATCAGGTAAATTTTCGAACTCCCTTGATAACCATTTTGCCAAATTATAAGTCGGAGAACCTACAGCCATAATTGGGCGCATAGACTTGTCCGGTTTATGAATTTTTGGCAAAGCATACAATTTTGGTAATGAGGGATTGGATACTTGCAATTTCCTCTTTAAAGAAAGATCAATAAGGGTGTTACATTCTTTTAGAGTTTTTTTAACGTCTGCTACCATCTTAGACAAAGGATTCTTTTTCAAATTTATGTAGGGGCCATTATCGATTAAGTTGTTAACCTTATCGTAATAGTCTTTTTTATCTAATATAACAACCTTATTTCCCTTATCAGCTTTTAGGTAGAAACAATCTTTGTTACGCAAACTCTTGACAATATTGTGCTCCTTGTTAGATTTTAATGATTTACTTGAAACGATATTTTTTGATAACTGATTTCTACAAGCCTCTCTTGCAAATACTTTAGAAGCCTCGGGCAAGTGCTGAATAGCAGTTTCAACACCAACGACGATTTCCTCCAAAGCGCTACCAGAGTTGGGCAATGCAAACTTTAAACCTTTGTTTAATAAACTGAGCTCTTGTTTATCAAAAGTCTGCGAAGAAAGATTCTCTACTATGTTTATGTCTCTTTGGAAAACATGTTTGTTTTTAGAGCTTTTTAATTTTTTAAACTTACTATTCAAAATGGACATTTTTTTAACAAATTTTGAATTGATAACCACAAACATATTTCTCTGAAAGAGACACCAACATTCATACTCTACATTAGTTAGCTTATAAGTAAGTTTTTTGTAAAGTCCATAGGCTTCAATTTCAAGCATACTTCGTTTACTATACAGAAATTTGATTTCTAAATCAAGCCATTTTTGTTTTGCAATTTTCTCTACCTTATCACTAACGTTACATTTTGGAATATCAACTTTAATAAAACTAGGATAAACTGAATTGGCTTTGCATGATTTAAGAAACCAAATATCCAAACTTGTGTGCAGAATTTTTTAGTTTGATAAACAAACCGCATCTTTGTAGTTCCAGTCATAAACAAGAAACCAAGTAAAACACACAAAAATGGAACACTCTTTCTAAGATATTAGATTTTCTAAGATTATAATTATTATGAACTTATTGTTCACAAAAGCATAAACTATGAAGAATAAAAAATATTTGCAAATAAAATGATTCCTCTTCAATATCTAAGTAGTGGAGAATCACGTCTATGAGGTTGTTTTCGCAAAAAAAGACGTTGGAAATCGTACATTTTCTTTTAAATTTTCCTGTATATTTTAGAAAACTTTTTAGAACTGCCTTTTCACCGCAAATTTTCCCACTGTATAATTTCTTAGCCTCTGATATTATTACCATGGTTACAGCACTAAAAGGGCTGCAAATACAGAAAAAAATCGGTAGCTCTCAATTTTTTTTTTTTAATTTTCAAACTTGAATAACTCGGTTATTTTGGACTTATTTGAAAAACGGTAAAGAGAAAGTATGTTTTTCTATGTATAGGTAACGAGTTTAAATTGCTAACTTGCATTAAAACATATACAGGGTTGTTCACCACATACGACACGGAGTATTGTGGCTAAACGATGATATTTTTACAAATTGTATGTTTGGGGTTCGTTGAAGGACTATTAGAGCTACAATTTAAAAATATTTTTACAAGATACAGAGTGTCCCAAATAAATAAAAAATATCAAAGTTGTATTTTTTTAAATGGAACACCCTGTATATTATTACATTTTTAGTTTCTACGATTAAAATAAAGGTAAATTTGATTAAGGTTTATTATACTTAAACCTTACCGTTTTTGAAATATTTTCAATTTTTGTGAAATTGCACTAAAATTTTAAAAAGCTTCATTTCTCCAAGGGTATCAATGTTTTTAATACTAAATATTTAATGAAGTTTATTTATTGATCAGTTATTGTGTTGCAATAATAAAAATAATACTACCTTATACAGAGAGTCTAAAAATTTATTTTAAATAATTATTAGCTTCAAACGGCAATAACTTCTTTAATTTAAATGGAATGCCCTGTATATTTTAGGAGAATCAGATGCACAATTAAATTGTCTATCAAATTGTGTTATACCATTTTTTACCTATCCCTTCAAGTTTTCGTAGAAAATGCATTTTCTTTTAATTTAGACCTCATTTATCAATATATCCATGGAATATTGACATTTTAGATTGTTTTTAAAGCAACAAATGTACAAAATGTACAGACTAGTAATCGTTTTTAGCAAAACGATAATATTACTAGCCCATTTGTATGCAAAAAGAAAACTATTTAAATCTTTACAAAAGAGTATACCATTAATTAAATATAACACCATTATTTCCGCCCATATACTAATTAATTACATACTTAATTGTGTTCGTTAATAAATTATTATAAATAAATGTGGATTTGAGTCAGAAATCAATATAATAATAAGTTATCAAATTAAAGTCTCTGTTGTTATAAATAAGCATTTATTAAAAAATGAAATATCATTTTTAAGATGTTACTTTTTATCACACTGACTAATGCCCATACAAAATTCAGTTTTTTAGTATTTGGAGCAATTATTATTAATCAACGCAAACAGTCAGTTAATGTAGTTTGAATACTGGAATCATATTAATTGATCCTCTTTAACAAATATTTAAACAGTTTTTTTTTATTTTTTAATGAAATAAACGAATTATATCGACAATATTAGTATCTGTAGTCTTTAAAAATTTGGTACATCTTTAAAAATAATCTAAAATGTCAATAGTCCATGGGTATATTGATAAATAAGTTCTAAATTACAAGAAAATGCATTTTCTACGGAAACTTAAAGAGATAGGTAAAAAATGGTGTAATATAATTTGATAAACAATAAAATTGTGCATCTGATTCTCGTAAAATATAGAGGGTGTTCCATTTAAATTAAACAAGTTATTGCCGTTTGAAGCTAATAATTATTTAAAATAAATTTTAAGACACTCTGTATAAGGTAGTATTATTTTTGTTATTGCAACACAATAACTGATCAGTAAATAAACTTCAGTAAATATTTAGTATTAAAAACTTTGATACCCTTGGAGAAATGAAGCCTTAAAATTTTTACTGCAATTTCACAAAATTGAAAATATTTCAAAAACGGTAAGGTTTAAGTGTAATAAACCGTAATCAAATTTACCTTTATTTTAATCGTAGAAACTAAAAATGTAATAATATACAGGGTGTTCCATTTAAAAAAAATACAACTTTGATATTTTTTCACTTATTTGGGACACTCTGTATCTTGTAAAATTATTTTTAAATTGTACCTCTAATAGTCCTTCATCGAACCCAAAACTTACAATTTGTAAAAATCTCATCGTTTAGCTACAATACTCCGTGTCATATGTGGTGAACAACCCTGTATAAAAGCTATTATTTATGGTTAACAGGTAAATAATCATACATAAATCATTTCCAGCAAAGAAATGCGAATCGTAACATACGAAGTATTACCAAGAAAGTAACATTAATTTATTTTTATCAATTTTTTGATGAAACTACGATAAAAAGAAACATTAATCAATCATTTTCTTTAGAACTTTCTTGAGAACTTTCCAACAATATTAGTAAAAGCATATTCATTTGTATACGAAAACGGAGCCAAGTTTTCTTGTCGTTTCCATTATATGGAAAATATAGAATTTTTATGAAAACATTTCTATATTCAGTCGAACTAAAGTAGATGCCTGAAGCAGTACAAGTTTTGATGTGGTGTTGTAGATGCATATTTTTGTAAGTATTGGATATTTAAAAAGGAATCGCTGATATTTTAAATATATGTTTTAAACGAAAAAAATGCTTTTTTACTATTAATTCTTGTCATTGTTTTACTTCTGTTCTTTCGCAGTAGTTATACAGTATGTCTTCTTATTGTTTTTATAAAAAAAAACACTTTTTTATTATTGACATTTTCACAAAATTCATTCTTACAAAAGTTTTGCTTGTTCTAAAATTGTTTATCCCGTTTATGATTTTCCAAATTTCCATACGGTTTTAGAGAAAATAAAAGTCCTGAAAATCAAAACGTTTTTCTGTGGTAACATAATCCATGGTAATATAATTTATTATATACTATATTATACAGGGTAAGTCTTAAATAAGTGCAAATACTTTTAGGGATAGTAAGTATTTCGACCCCAGACATACGATTATGAGGCTTTTCTCGCGAAAAAATTTTTTTGAACATTTGGAATTTTTTATTGATACATATAAACTAGGCGGTAGGCAAAACTTGGATTAATGAGAACACCGTCTTTTCAGAGTGTAAATATGATTTATCGTTTATAATTATATAAAGGCCACACTACCATGATAACGGACAATCCTTGAAAGTTTTATCACAAAAAAATTGGTGGCAGCGGTGGGGTTTTAAATCTAACATAAAGATATTTAGTTTTTCCCAGAGAAACGGGTCCTTCATTCTAAATAGTTTTTACGATCTTCTGAAAAAATACCAATTTAAAGGCGGAAACACATGAAAAACTTTTAACAAGCTCGGTTTGTTGTCTGCTCTAAAATATTCCATTACAATAACTCGGTTATTTGGGATTTATTTGAAAAACGGTAAAGAGAAAATATGTTTCTTTTATCCCTGAAAATATTTCCACTTTTTTCAGACTCTTTTTTTTTATTAGTCGGTTTAGAACGTTTTTCTACGTTGTCCGATACCCAATTTCCTGCCTGTTCTATTCGTACAATCCTCTGTTGACAGGTTTCTTTCACTCATCGCTTTGTGTACGCTTTTTTGCCATTCCAGTTTTGGTCTTCCCTGTTTTCTTCTGCCCTTTGGTTGCCAATTGATTATTTTCTTGGGCCATCTAGTGTCCTTCATTCGCTCTACATGTCCGTACCAGATCAATTGCTTTTTCTCTATATCCTGTGTTATCGTACCTTCTATACCCATTTGTAGTTTTATGGTATTATTTCTTATTCGTTGTTGTCTTGAAATTCCCATTGATCTTCGAATGACATCCATTTCTACGGCCTCTATCCTCTTCTTGTATCTCTCAATTATTCTCCATGTTTCTGCTCCATACAGGAGGTTGCTCTTTATCATGGTTTCATATATATTGAATTTTCTTCGCTTTGTTATTGATTTGCTCCATAAGATTCCATTTAGACATCCGATTATTTTTTTCGCGTTGATAATCCTTTTCTCTATTTCTCTGCCGTCAGTTCCATTGTTATCAAATGTAATTCCAAGGTACTCATACTCTTGACACTGCTTAATTTCGTGACCGATGTCCAAGTTCAAGTTTCCTTCTTGTGCGCCTATAGATATTTTGTTTTGGCTATTTTAACTGTCAAGCCCCATTCTCCGTATTCTTCAATAAGTTTTCTTATCATATATTGCATATCGTCTTTGTCATTGGCAACTATTATTTGATCGTCTGCAAATTGAAGTGTGAACAAACATTCATTGTCAATCTCTATGCCCATACCACGGATCTTTCTTTTCCAATTTTTTAAAGCGACTGCAACGTATATTTTAAAGAGAGTAGGGGAGATGCAACAACCTTGACGCAAGCCTTTGTCGGTTATAAATGTTTCTGTAAGCTCTTTTCCTACCTTTATTTTTGATTTTGCGTCCTTATATAGTTCCTTAAGAGCTGTTATATAAGTATGGTCGATCGTAGATTGTTCTAGTCACCCTGTATAATTTTATGGTAATGTAATTTTGTTTTCGCTCTTTGATAGATTGTTATTGATATAATTTTAATTTATGTCATATTTTTTCTGTTTTAAAATGTTAAAGAAGCACAGCATTTATTTCGTTCCAATTACGGAAAGGGTGATAATACCGTATGATCGAAAAAAACGGCATCCAGTTGGCTGGAAAATGACGATCCATGGCATTTCCCATATAAATTTACATATAAAATGACAGCGATCTTCATTTCATAGCCATCGCTGACGCCGTTTTTTTTTCGATCATACGGTAGTTTTCGAAAAATGGGATACTTTAACAACAGCAAAATAGTATGACGTTAATCAAAATTAATATTAACTATCTATCAAAGAACGAAATCGAAATGATATTACCATACGTGCTTTTTGATTTTTAGACATGTTTTTTTTTATTTTCTCTAAAACGATATGCGAATTTGGAAAAGTATAAACGGGATTGAACATTTTAGTTCAAGCAAAATTAAAAAAAAAGTTTTTCCTCTTGTAAAGACAATCCGGGGACATACTGTATATCTAATTACATTTATTGAACCGATTAATAGTTTTTAAGGTAAACTTGAATTTAGCTGTAAAAAATAGACTTACTAAGTATGAATAACTTTCCCATTAATAGAGATTATATTATTAAATTTAGATCGGTTTATCCTGGAAATTTATTTGCACAATATTGTAGCGTTTTTTATAAAACATTACCACTGCGAACGGCAGCTTTTCATAAGGTATTTCACTAGAGAGAAAACTAATCAATAACAATAAACAAAAAAATATAGATATTGGGCGCCAGGCATGTACAGAGAAAGAAAACACAGTTGTATTTTACTTAAAACTAATGACTATATTTCATGATGTTCTTTGCTGGTACATGACATTGTAGAATTCTAATAAATATATAGTGTTTATATGTCAAAAAATGGTGTTAAGAATTGTACTAAATATCTATGAAAGTAATACCATTACAAGACGTAATGTAATGAAACCTAAGATCTAAATCATATTTTAAATATTAAATCGACACGAATGTTCTTAACAATCTAACCACTAAACATAGTCTGTACGATATTACTTAAGATGTACGTTATTGTTTAAGACTGAAAATTGACTGAAAACCAGAACCTAAATCTACACTTAGCTGTTCTTGAGGCAATCCTGTTTCAAAGAGTAGCAGCGTGAGGTGGGCTCATATCTCTGTACTGTCTGTCGGCGATCCTGTTAGCCAAAACAACAAAAGGGGCCAGAATGAGGACACCATGAATCACTACAGCCATAGCTACTGACTAGACTTAGAAATGGGAGCGAAGCAGCATGGGGCTTACGCTGTATCCATACTGTAGCAATATGGGGACACTACCCGTACCTTAGAACACTACTAGGACCTTGGATAATGTCTGTAACTTGGACCATAACCTTGGACACAGTCCGTCCATAAGATAACGGTACAGGGGAACACTACCCGTACCTTGGACACAGTCCGTCCATAAGATAATGTACGTCCATAAGATAATGTACGTCCATAAGACCCTAAAAATACGAAACTCTTGTTTAAAACCAAACAAGGTCTAATAAACAAAATAAACCTACCTCGAAACACTTCCGAGGGCTCAATAATAAACAAAAGAACTGTCCTTTCTTCCATTTAACATTCTGGAGGACAACAGCAAAAGTACACCAACTTGTCAGCAAAATACAAATACGAGTTAAGGTGGGTCAATCCAAAACTCTACCCTGTAGCCTCGAAATGGCAGCTGATTCAGATTTTGCAGCAAGATTTAAATTGCCATTTCTAAAAGCAGGATTTGCAACCGTGCCGCAAACCGGCCAAAAACAAAGTGAGGTTAAAACGCAGAGAGGCGCCTTGACATATAACAAGGATCTTGACAGCGCGCGCCTCTACAGAACAGTGAAACGATAGCAGGGTTGGCGACAAGGGAACGTAAAAATTACGCCAAGCGTGCCAAATAAATTATCAGGCCTGAACGATACGGAATCCGATGACGATACGCCAGACATCATATATATCATATATAAAAAAGACATGTAACGAACTAAAAACGTTACAATATTAAATATTATAATGTATTTTTTATAGCCTTCTTATAGAATTGGTTATTTAGGCATTATGCAGTCTCTAACCAAATTAAAAAGAAATTATTTCCGTTAAAAATACTTATTTTTAAAGTAAATTTAAACTTAACTGTCCGATTAAAGAGAAAAATTGGAGAGTTGTTCGTAGTTTGCATCGTGCAAGGTTTGTTTTCCAATTAATTTAACTTTTAATAGAAAAAAACTATTAAGCTACTCAAAATGTTTTACGAAATATATTAGAACTAGATCTATATAATCTATTGCAGCCGTCAGTTATTTTGCTTCTATTATTCAAAATTTATAGGGTATTTTCTCTTGATCTACTAACTATTAAATTTGGCAGGTAATGCCGTCTTATACTCCAAGTATAGCGATGGTATGCGCGGTCTTAATTGTATGGGTGACCAAATAGTTTTAAAGATTTTTTAAAAAAAATTACTAATCTCTACAGAAGAGAAAAAGTTCTGAAAGCAGTATATTTTTAATTAAATCACAAAAACAGGGTCTTTATGCAAGGGACAGCGGTCCAAATTTTTAATTGAGTTAACCGTGCAATGTGGGGTACTGTTTCAAAGGGCTTCGTTGGCACAAGCTTAAACAGATTTTTAATTATTTCTATGATGTATAGTTTTCGATTTTTTTAAACTAATACATCTAGAAATGGCAATCTATCGTTGTTCTCAATTTCATTTAAATTTAATGGAAGGAAAACGATTATTTAACATAGAAATAAAATTATCTATGGTGTCTGAATGTGTGTCAAAAAAAACTAAAAGAATACCTCTCATTATAGGTTATTTTCAATTATTGGTTATTAAAAGTGGATTTCGGGAAAGGCAGAACACTAAAAGTTCCAAACTCCAACTGTACAGGGTGGGTCAAATTCGACGCTTTTAAATGGAAACATCCTTTTCTATAGGAGATAGACGAAAACTAATATTGGTGTCTGGAGCTCAATTTTCATCAAAAACATGATGGTGAAAACCGCACATTAATATCTGTTACCGTTTTGGAGTTACGGGGTGTTTTTCAAAAATGTGCATTTTTAACAAAGCACTGTAACTTTTTTGCTATGGAAAATTTTGTATTTCTTTGAAAACATTTCCAACGCACCTTTTTACGTAGAATTTAATGGTTTAAGTATATTTTTTTAAAAATTAATAATTTAAGAGTTATCAACAGAAAAATTGATTTTTTATTTGGGACACCCTCTATATTTTTAATTAACTGAAAAGAATTTAAGATTACCTTTCCAAAAATATAGCACACTTGATATTTTGTTATAATCCCCTTCGAAATACAGAATTATTAAAAGTTCGCCACTTTTAACTAGTAGGCTTTGGACCCCTTATTGATGATATGCCCTTAATGGAACTCGAAAACATATTTTTCCAGCAAGACGACGCACCGCCTCTGAACGCTGAAGTTATCAGCAAATTTTTGCAGCCAATTTCAAGAATAATTGAATAGCTAACCAAGATCCCAGCCACATTTTAAAATATATTTAATAACAATAAAAATAAATAGCAAACCAAGGCATGAGATTTTGCTACAGGTGTTCGACATATCAACCGTCTTCTGTTATGGACAGACGGGGCAGTTTTGAACATTTCTCGCGGAATTTATTAACTCAGTGGGGGGTGAAAGATACCCTCGTAAATGCTAAGTATTTTTTAATGCTTGTCTAGATTATAATACGGAAGAATAAGGAACCTTTATTCTTCCGCAAATATATCCATAGGACTGGATCCATGGGCATTAAGTCAGACGGTCTCGTCGGCCAACGGCTGGGATCTTGGTTAGCTATCCAATTATTCTTGAAATTGGCTGCAAAAAATTGCTGATAACTTCAGCGTTCAGAGGCGGTGCGTCGTCTTGCTGGAAAATATGTTTTCGAGTTCCATTAAGGGCATATCACCAATAAGGGTTCCAAAGCCTACTAGTTAAAAGTGGCAAACTTTTAAAGTCCTGTATTTCCAAGGGATTATAATAAAATATCAAGTGTGCTATATTTTGGAAAGGTAGTTTTAAATTCTTTTTCAGTTAATTAAAAATATAGAGAGTGTCCCAAATAAAAAATCAATTTTTCTGTTGATAATTCTTAAATTATTAATTTTAAAAACATATACTTAAACCATTAAATTCTACGTAAAGCGTGCTTTGGAAATGTTTTCATAAAAAATGCAAAATTTTCCATAGCAAAAAAGTTACAGCGACTTGTTATTTGTGCATATTTTAAACACCCGTAACTCGAAACGGTAACGAATATCGATATGCGGTTTTCACCATCATGTTTTTGACAAAAATTGAGCTCCAGACACCGATATTAGTTTTTGTCTATCTCCTTAGAAAAGGGTATTTCCATTTAAAGCGTCGAATTTGACCCACCCTGTACAATTATTTTTTTTCTGTCAGATATATTTATATGTATCCATTACACTCAGCTTTTTAAAGAGACATTACCGAATACAAACCAGAAATGTTGAATTCTGTCTAAACCGTAAATTCTCTTAATCAAAGGCACTTTACCGCACACACGTCGTTCGCAACCGCGAAAAACAAGACCCATTCGCGAAGCAGCAAACAAGCCGACAACGCCTGCAAATAACCAGATAGCGAGGCAGTTTAATTTTAAAACAGGTTGCATGTCATATTCGATATTGCCGGGATCGGGTTCCAAGAGCCAGACCTCGCAATATAAGATTTAGTCAGCGCTACCATTCCGCCTATCTTCCAGATGCAAGAGCGGTATTAATGTCTGCATTCGGAGGAAATAGAACTGGGACGATACATTATTCATTGGGCTGGATTGCGGTTGAACGCGAGACGGCAACATGATAATGCCTCGTTATTAACATGGTGATAATTTGGTGAAATTATAATTTGTAAAGTCCGATAGACGTAGAAAAAGACTTTCGGACTTCCCATTAACCTTATTTATTTCGCTTACACAACATTTCGGTCAGAATGTTAGAAATATCACTGACCGTTATGAAGTGTGAACTAAACTAAATCCTAAAACTACTGAGTTCATACAGGGTGTGTCAAAACAAATGCGAAAAACTTCAGGGGGTGATTCCTTGTTCAAAATAAAGGGTAGTTTGCTTTATAAACGTTGGGTCAAAAGTCAACCATTAGGGAGATATCGCTGTACAAAGATGGCGGAAAAATAATGTTTTTATTTTTTATCTTGAAAACGAGATAGACTAATGAAATTTTACGGAAGCATTACTGTTATGAAAACACACTTTCTGGTAATTTTTTCACTTTTTTAAAATGAGTGGAAGGGGTTGAAATAAACTACCCCTATCATTCCTGTTAATGACATTTAAAGAAAAATCTTATCAAACACATGCAAAAAAAAATAATTTTGATAGTTTAGTTTATTTAGAAACCTTTTTATCTCTTGTGTTTTCTTGATAAAACTCACCGATTTGAAATTAAAAAATAAAATGTAAAGCATTACATGTCAGGACAAAAACATTTTTAGATAAAGAATCTAGTGGGCAGCTGTAATTTTTTTAGGAAAAAATCTAGTCGGCCGCTGTCACTTTTTAGGATGTTGTGACAAAACTTTCAAGATTTTGTCCGTTATCATGGTAGTGTGGCCTTTATATAATTTTTATAATTAAAATAATTTCTTGAGCGGTAGGCAGAACTTGGATTAATGAGAGCACCGTCTTTTCAGAACGTAAATATAGTTTATCGTTTATATATAAAAAAACAAAATATAGCCAGGTAAAAATAGAAATTCAGGCATCGCACTTTTATGGTAAGGGTTCTTTCTAAATTCAGTTACTATAAACTCTATTGCCACTTACCTTATTACGTCAACATCCGTCAGCATTTCATCAACAACAAAAACCTGTCGAAGACTTCATTGATCCCCTTGTAGATCTGCCGCTTCGGTCTTGGACTTATTCTTTAGATTAAACCACTCGACCGGTTATCACAGTGTTCTTTTAGATAGTTTAATATTTTAGAGAAAAGGTGAGATTCAAAAATAAAATGCCGATTTTTCACAACACTTAAGTATATTTAATATAAAGAAAATAAATAAATAAAAAATAAAGAAAAAAGATTTAACAAGACATTTATAATTAACGAAATATAAACAAAAGGAAAGAAATTTAATCAAAAATAATTAAAGAATGATATTAAAATTCAAGAAGTGATAAAGTTAAAAAATAAAATATTCTTTTTTATTAGTCTAATCTAAATTATCTAAAATTAGCATACAATTCAAATCTCTCTCTTAGAATTTTCGTTGCTAGAAAATTAATATGTCAAAAAAAATATTAACTGAACAATTGGATTTAAATTAGAATTTAATAAAAGAACAATTGTAAAATAATCATTTGTGTGATGATATCTAACTTTTACTAAAGCCTTTAGAACAAACAGAAAGTCTTAAATCGTTAATAAAAAAATATTAAAGAAAATCTAAAACAACAAATTAAAAATCTTTATACATGAAATGTTTAAAATTTCTAACTTGAGAATTGAATATTTAAGAAAATCTTTAAATCGAAGCTTTACTAAAAATTACATTAAAAGACCACTGGATATAAGATCTACACGGAGAAAATTCGACCGTCTAATTTAAAAAGTCAGTACCAGGCTGATCCAAAATCTATTTTCTAAACCCCGAAATATTTAAATGGGCGGGTAAAAGAATAGGGAACCACCAAAAGCCGAGCCATTCTCAAATCCTCTTCGGGTTCGCTTTTCAGGAACCGTCTGATTCAGTCTGAGAAAAGCCTCAACTACCCTAATCGTTCCCGGTCTAGTTGGCTTTACTTGTCACAGATGTCGTTACTATGACCATTTCTACGTTATTTTCCAAATTATTACTAATATCCGTGTAAATATTATAATTACCGTAAACACAATTACACATGATTAAAACTAACCCTAACTAAAAATATATTTTAAAGGTCTGTCCTTAAAAAACCAAAACAAATCATATTTATAATTTGATTTCATTAGGTTTCGCTGTTTCATCTTATATGTTTATTTATTTCACATAATTTTGGATATTTGGATAAAAAAGGAGGACAGAATCACTTAATTTCTAAGAATATCATTACGTGAACTTTACTTTAATATTTAAATTAACAATTATACTTGCTTTTTATCCAAAATCTAGTTTGTATTGGCCCGTGGGAGGTCTATCGTGAGAAGAGTGTCGTCTTAGAGTTTTATTGCTTTCTAGGGGTTTTGCTTATATAATCTCGAAGTTAAAAATTTAGGGTTTTACAGCTTTAATGATTGATGCTAGTCATTTCTAGCTGTTTCAAAGCAAGTATTAATTTATGGACATTGGGATTTTAAACCTAACAGAAAAATATTTAGTTTTTCCCAGAGAAACGGGTCCTTCATTCTAAACAGTTTTTACGATCTTCTGAAAAAATACCAATTTAAGGGCGGAAACACATGACAAAGTTTTAACAAGCTTGGGTTGTTGTCTGCTCCAAAATATTCCATTACAATGTTTCTAATATTGTTTTATTTGGCATTATTCTACTGCAATACGTTATTATCTAGATTTTTTTTCTCACTCTTGGTGGTATATTCTGAGAGACGGGTGTTAATTACCAGGTACTGTCAGAGTTTCTATTGTTTTGTTTCTATTGTTTTAAGAAGGAGCGGGTTATGTTTGTGGTTTTAATAATTGCTGCTTTTTGAGCAAGTGTGTGAATATGACCTTTTAAATTTAAAATATCGAGGTTTTCTTTAAATTTCCTGTGTGTGAGCCCGTGCTAGATATATAATAAATGGTAGGATTTTAACTTCTTTGTTGCCATATTCGTTCTACTTCCTGTGTTAGTGGAATGTATTTGCTAATTTTCTTCATATTTCTTTGTTATGTTGTTAGTCGTTCAAACACTGATTTCTATTAGATATGTTACTATCTCTTTTTAGTGTTAACGTTATATCAGGTCTATTGCATGTTACTGTCTTGTCAGTATGGATCGTTCTGTCCCAGTAGAGTTTTATAGTGTCGTTTTTCAAAGACAGATTGCGGCGTATATTTGTAATAGGCTGTTCTTCTTGTATAAATTTATATGTTTTTGCTATTTCCTGATGTATAATACACGCAACATAAAGTCATGTGCCTTTAGAGTGTATTCTGTACCAGTGAGTAGTTTACAACCATCTGTAATATATGCTCTATTGTTTCACTTTGGAGGTGGCAACGTCTGCAGGTATCCGTTTGTTGGGCTTCTATCTTTTATTATGTATTTCCTGTAGTTGCGCTTTGCTATTACTTGATCTTGTATCGCTATAATGAATCCCTCCGTTTCCGGTTGCAGTTGCCCTTTTTGTAGCCATGAATATGACAGTTCTTTATCGATGTCGGGGTTGTTCATAATATGACAGTGTTTTCCATGTAGTTGCTTTTGGGACCATTTGTTTTGTTTATCTAGATTATTATTATTATCATTATTATCACTAGATTCTTAATCTAAAAATATTTTTAGTCCTGACATGTAATGCTTTACATTTTATTTTTTAATTTCAAATCGGTGAGTTTTATAAAAAAAATACAAGAGATAAAAAAGTTTCTAAACAAACTAAACTATCCAAATTAATTTTTTTGCATGTGTTTGATAAGATTTTTCTTTAAATTTCGTTAACAAGAATGATAGGGGTAGTTTATTTCAACCCCTTCCACTAATTTTAAAAAAGTGAAAAAATTAACTTTATTTATTTCGCTTACACAACATTTCAAGAAGTGTCACTGACCGTTATCAAGGGTGAACTAAACTAAATCCTAAAACTACTGAGCTTATACAGGGTTGTTCACCACATACGACACGGAGTATTGTAGCTAAACGATGAGATTTTTACAAATTGTAAGTTTGGGGTTCGTTGAAGGACTATTAGAGCTACAATTTAAAAATATTTTTACAAGATACAGAGTGTCCCAAATAAATAAAAAATATCAAAGTTGTATTTTTTTTAAATGGAACACCCTGTATATTATTACATTTTTAGTTTCTACGATTAAAATAAAGGTAGAATTTGATTAAGGTTTATTATACTTAAACCTTACCGTTTTTGAAATATTTTCAATTTTTGTGAAATTGCAGTAAAATTTTAAGGCTTCATTTCTCCAAAGGGTATCAAAGTTTTTAATACTAAATATTTAATGAAGTTTATTTATTGGTCGGTTATTGTGTTGCAATAATAAAAATAATACTACCTTATACAGAGTGTCTAAAAATTTATTTTAAATAATTATTAGCTTCAAACGGCAATAACTTCTTTAATTTAAATGGAACGCCCTGTATATTTTAGGAGAATCAGATGCACAATTAAATTATCTATCAAATTGTATTATACCATTTTTTACCTATCCCTTCAAGTTTTCGTAGAAAATGCATTTTCTTTTAATTTAGACCTCATTTATCAATATATCCATGGAATATTGACATTTTAGATTGTTTTTAAAGCAACAAATGTACAAAATGTACAGACTAGTAACATTATCGTTTTTAGTAAAACGATAATATTACTAGCCCATTTGTATGCAAAAAGAAAACTATTTAAATCTTTATAAAAGTATACCATTAATTAAATATAACACCATTATTTCGCCCATATACTAATTAATTACATACTTAATTGTGTTCGTTAATAAATTATTATAAATAAATGTGGATTTGAGTCAGAAATCAATATAATAATAAGTTATCAAATTAAAGTCTCTGTTGTTATAAATAAGCATTTATTAAAAAATGAAATATCATTTTAAGATGTTACTTTTATCACACTGTCTAATGCCCATACAAAATTCAGTTTTTAGTATTTGGAGCAATTATAATTAATCAACGCAAACAGTCAGTTAATGTAGTTTGAATACTGGAATCATATTAATTGGTCCTCTTTAACAAATATTTAAACAGTTTTTTTTTTTATTTTTAATGAAATAAACGAATTATATCGACAATATTAGTATCTGTACTCTTTAAAAATTTGGTACATCTTTAAAAATAATCTAAAATGTCCAATAGTCCATGGGTATATTGATAAATAAGTTCTAAATTACAAGAAAATGCATTTTCTACGGAAACAAAGAAATAGGTAAAAAATGGTATATAATTTGATAGACAATTAAATTGTGCATCTGACTCGTAAATATACAGGGTGTTCCTGACATTTAAATTAAACAAGTTATTGCCGTTTGAAGCTAATAATTATTTAAAATAAATTTTTTAGACACTCTGTATAAGGTATATTATTTTTTATTATTACAACACAATAATCTCGAGCAGCAAATAAATTTCTTGTGTAAATATTTAGTATTAAAATCTTTGATACCCTTGGAGTAAATGACTGGTATTAAAACTTTAATGCAATTTCAAAAAATATTGAAAAGATTGTATACTCAAAACAAGGTAAGGTTTAAGTATAATAAATCTTAATCTTCCGACCATTTTATGTTGTGGTGCCTGACCCATACATGATCTGCAATGCCCAACTTCATTGTTTCACCTCTTTTCGTATGTTTTTTATGTTCGTCAAGTCGTACATGTAGAGCACGTTTTGTCTCTCCAAACCGCAAGGTACCTACACTCGCAAGGTTAGGCTAGGTTAGGTTTTGTTTCTGTTAGTTAGACACTTCTTAGAGCAGTTCCAGACTTAAAAACAGTTTTAATTTTATATTGCTTAGCTATTCGCCTGATCTTCTCCGATGTTCCTTTCACATATGGAAAGACTCACCCTGTAGATAAACCACGTGCCGCCCCTGGTTTCAAGTTAACTGCTTCGTATTGTAAATCCGACATTCAAATATATGCCGATTCAATGTTGTCCTTGTTTGACTGCATCATTTACAAGATAAACCACTCGGCAGTTTGCTTTAGGGACAGAATTGATATACAATAATTAGATGGCTGCGGTTTGATGTATAAACAATGGACTACACAGGTTAAAATGTTAATATTGTTGACTAAGGTTCTAGAAAGTGAGTGTCGTTCATTTACGTACAGGGTCTTGCAACAGTGCATCGGACATCTGTAGCTCCTATAAAGGTGCGTATTCATTATCCGCACGAACGAACGAACGAACGAACGAATGTTCGCTAGTGGTATGGACGGGGACCGCACGATAGAACCGCACGAGAAGACCTCACGCATTTCTTCATTCGCGCGCCAGTTCAAATCGTCAAGATATTGTTATAAACCTGTTTTTTTTCTGTTTATATACCGTCATTGAATTATCGCTAAGCAAGTTACTATGGAGCAGTGCATAAGGAGTCGGGCTAGGAAGCGAGAGACCGGAGTTCGAATCTCGGCCGGAACATCACTTTATTTTTTTTTTAAATACTGTTGTATTCTATAGTTTATTTTTGTGTATAGAAAAAGAACTATTTATTCTGTTATTTTTAATCTCCGTTATTAATATAAATTGATTGTTAAGTACAATACCTCATTTAATATAAATAATATTCTACTTTTGAAATGTATCGGGGCCCTAATTGTACCTAAAAAGTAATATATTTTAGTGATATACCATATTGTAAACTATTTAATAATTTCAGTCGCTTAAAAAAGTTAATTTGCATTGAATAATTGCCTACCATTAAAGGAAATTTGAGCTATATAACCCTTTGATGGGCATATTTTGGGTATGCAAATACTTCCTTTAAATTTTAGGTGTGGTTCAACCAGATTTATTCTCAAAACCAGAAACATCTACATATAAAAAGAAGCACAGGTCACTAATTATAATAAACTTCATCCTTGGTATTACTTCCACTAATTATAATAAACTTCACCCTTGGAATTACTTCTATCACAATTACAATACGTTCATCTGCATTGGCATTTTCTACTTTTCGATGGGAAACAATAAACTTCCCAACATTTTTTAAATGATGTAACAATTCCTCTTGTGGTTACTTTCCCATAGATATCCTCATCTCTGTCCTAATGTGAATTCAGAGGCAATAAAAATGAAAATTATTTACCATAAACATCGCAAACTAAAAACCTAATAAACAATTTTATACCGAATATAGAAATAAATTTAGTATTTTTACCTATTATCGTCCAAATCCATGTTAATAGATAATTATTATTTTTAAATATATTTTTGGAACTGCTGGTTTTAGTAATTATTAAATTAAACGAACTAAAAAGTCTTAAAAATAAACAATTCTTAACCATAACCTCAAAAATGCAGATCTCCTGTCAACTTTCTTTATTTTTTATTTATTCATTATTTTCCTAGTGACGTCACAGGTGGTATGCGCGAACTGAACGAAATTGGAGCCGCTATCGATCATACCTTTATTCTTTGTACCATGACGTCTAAATGCCTTTGATGTACCGACTCGAAGCGGATGGTCGAACGCACGAACGAACGAACGGCCGCATGCGTTCGGTCCCCGTCTAAATATACCGCACTTTCATTCGTTCGTTCGTTCGTTCGTTCGGATAATGAATACGCACCTTAAATCTGAAAGCGCACGCAGGCGAACGCCTTTGATGTACAGACTCGAAGCGGATGGTCGAGCGCACAACCGAACGAACGGCCGCATGCGTTCGGTCCCCGTCTAAATATACCGCACTTTCATTCGTTCGTTCGGATAATGAATACGCACCTTAATAAAAAACTTAGGAATTTGTTTAAACACAAACCTAAAGTATGTACTTGAATGTATATCAGGAAAATATTATAAATTCTACATCAGGATTGCTCAAAAAAAATTGTGATTGGATAGAGATCTTTTTTTAAACACCCTTTATATTATTGCATTTTTGGCTTCCTTCTTGACCACCTTTATATAGTCCTAAGATATTATTAAATTTGTTTTGATAATTTCAGAAATGATAAATAAATGAAAATAATATATTCTTTCTACAAACGTCAGTAAAAACGTAATTTTTAACGCATCCCGTCAGTGCCCAAAATGTGACATTATGTCACTGATGGTAAAAGTCATTTTTGGTGCTAAAAGTAAGTCACGTGATTTACTTTTAACACTGAAGCGATGGCTATGAAATGACGGTCGCTGTCATTTTATATGTAAAATTATATGGGAAATGTCATTGATCGTCATTTCCAAGCCAACTGGACGCCATTTTTTTTCGATCATACGGTACCTTGATATATACGAGCATACGCTTGTTTGTACACAAAATAGTGTATGATATGTGTGCTAAAAGTGATTTTATTTTGTTCGAAGGGATGGGTATCGTATATTTTTCATTTTATTGATTTTATGGAAAGCACTGTTCATTAAAATGTTGTATCCTATGTTATAGGACTTGTCTCTCTCTACAATTTCCTGTCTCACAATATACCGTTTGTGTCCGGGAAGGGTTCATAGTTTCATAGTTGTCGATTTTCGAAAGAAATCAGTACATGTATATTATTTCGTATATTTTTCATTTTATTGATTTTATGGAAAGCACTGTTCATTAAAATGTTGTATCATAAGTTATAGGGATTGTTTCTCTCTACAATTTCCTGTCTCAGAATGTACCGTTTGTGTCCGGGAAGGGATCATAGTTTCATAGTTGTCGATTTTCGAAAGGAATCAGTACATGTATATTATTTCGTATATTTTTCATTTTATTGATTTTATGGAAAGCACTGTTCATTAAAAAAATGTTGTATCCTAAGTTATAGGGCTTGTTTCTCTCTACAATTTTCTATCTCATAATGTACCTTTTGTGTCGGGGAAGGGATCATAGTTTCATAGTTGTCGATTTTCGAAAGAAATCAGGACATGTATATTATTTCGTATATTTTTCATTTTATTGATTTTATGGAAAGAACTGTTCATTAAAAAGTTGTATCCTATGTTATAGGGATTGTTTCTCTCTACAATTTCCTGTCTCAGAATGTACCGTTTGTGTCCGGGAAGGGATCATAGTTTCATAGTTGTCGATTTTCGAAAGAAATCAGTACATGTATATTATTTCGTATATTTTTCATTTTATTCATTTTATGGAAAGCACTATTCATTAAAATGTTGTATCCTATGTTATAGGGCTTGTTTCTCTCTACAATTTCCTTTCTCAGAATGTACCGTTTGTGTCCGGGAAGGGATAATAGTTTCATAGTTGTCGATTTTCGAAAGAAATCAGTACATGTATATTATTTCGTATATTTTTCATTTTATTGATTTTATGAAAAGCACTGTTCATTAAAATGTTGTATCCTATGTTATAGGGCCTATTTCTCTCTACAATTTCCTGTCTCACAATATACTGTTTGTATCCGGGAAGGGATCATAATTTCATAGTTGTCGAGTTTCGAAAGAAATCAAATAAAATACCACTTTTAGCACTAATATCTTAAAAAAATATGTATATCCTAAAATGAAAAACCATTCTAGATACATACTAGTACTTACCTTATTATTAATATCTTAATCTTAAATCATACAAAGTGTTCAAAATTCCATGCCAAACATCTAAAACCTAAAATAATTTCTTCTTCGTTTTTTAAATGTTCTAAACATGTTTGTTTTCTCAACATTCTTTATGTGATTTCTTTTTTGAGATGAAGAATTATTACATATGGCTCTTTCAACAGTAAAATAACAGACAATAATCATGAGGTGGCTTTGATAAAAATTTACTGTTCAAAAAGCCATACGTAATAATACCTCGAATATCTGCAAAACCGTTAAAAATTTCAAAATGCGTTAAATACAAAAAATGATTTAAAAACAAAACAAGGTTTTTGTACTTTTTAGCAACGGCCAGTTATTCACGATTAACCTTTTTTTAGTTAATGTATTCTTGATATTAAAGGTCATCCACTCGATACTCTATAAAAGCATGAAGATAACTGTAAAATTGGCTGAAAGCAAAATACATTTTCACCCTTTTTCCATTATACGCTCTATAATGCGTTTATTTTCCCATCTTTCAAAGCCCAAGTTATTTCAAAACATTTATATTTCGATGGCGAGAAAAATGGTACGTGTAGTTAGAGACATGCTGTGAAGAATTTCTTTAAAATGCGTTTATTAATGATACATTACTGGTTTTCTTTTAAAGGAGACAAAAATTCTGTGCTAAAGCAACAAGAATCAAATAATAAGGATATATTAATATAAACAAAGATCAATAACACTAGAAACCAAATTGAAATTTTAATTGTTTCAAAATTAATTTTTATTCCATGGTTTTTATTTTTATTTGTTACTTATCTGCCTTTAGTAATAAAATTGATTATTCATTTTTTTAGCTTACAAAATTAATTTGTAAAGTGTCGAATAAATTGGGGAGTTTACAATATTTAAGTTAGCACTTATTGTTACGAATTTATAAGCTTATTTAGTTACGAATAATTTTTATTTTTTTATATTTTTGACAATTTTTTTTATTTCGCCTACATCTCTAGCAGCCTCTACACTATCTCCGAAATGTTTTCCGAAATATTTCGTGAAACATTTCGCAACACATTTCTGGAAATACTTTCAGAAGTAAACTCAAATAAGTTAGTTAGAAGTTAACCCAGATTAACAATAAAAAACAAAAAAACAATCACGGCGCGTCGCGATCAATTTCAGGAAACGTGGGAACTAATTTTTACAATACAGGCACAAATTACCTATAACAGATGCGAAAGAACACCGAATTCCGCGTTCAGGTTTCTGTGACCTTCAGAAAGAGTTCATAGACAATCCGCATCAATGTATAGTTTGGGTTATTATTTGTTTGGGTAAAAATAATCTGCACCAATATGTTATCGAGGCATATAATCTCATAGTAATTTAATAGATTACTCGTCATATTATATCAGTTCGTAGGAGATTAGGAAAAAAAAGATATTTATAGTATAAAAAATTAATTTATTTAACAAAATTTAATTAAAGATGTGACAAAATAGTTACTTTTCTATTGGTTCTATCGGACTTTTTTCGACTATATAAATCTTTATTTGTAAACTTTAATGCATAAAATATTTTCAATCTAATAAATAATTTAATGATGTAAATAAGAGGAAATTTCTCACATGGTTGGTCAAATTCTATAGTTTTCATTCTATCAAACAGCCTCTGAATGTTTTCTTCAGTGCAAAACTCATCCAAATTTAATATAAATAATTTTTCCAGCCTGTAAATAAAATGAACAAATTTTTCCACTTTCATGATCAAAGGCTTTTAAATGGATAAATAATTTCGAGTTATCCAGAGATTCGGATTGTTTTGCAAATTTTAGACAAATATCACATTGATGTATTTGAAGACCCTTTTTAATGATGTAGTCAAACATAATTAAAGGCATTTTGAGTTGAAAACATTTCTCAGAGGCTGTTTGATATAATGAAAACTATAGAATTTGACCACCCATGTGAGAAATTTCCTCTTATTTACATCATTAAATGATGTATTAGATTGAAAATATTTGATGTATTAAAGTTTACAAATAAAGATTTATATAGTCGAAAAAAGTCCGATAGAACCAATAGAAAGGTAACTATTTTGTCACATTGTTAATTAAATTTTGTTAAATAAATTAATTTTTTATACTATAAATATCCTATTTTTCCTTATAAATAAACACATTTGTATCCCATTTTAAATAAGATATACAGATTACCAAAACTTAGAAATAACAGTTCAAAAGTTCAACAAAAATCCTACACGCGTTTTTAAAAAGAAACATATAACCACGCACTATGTCACTCCAGCAAGCGAATACGACACAGCATGGGTTTCCGGCCTAACGACTGGTGTATTTACACCACTCAATAGGCGTGTCGGGTTTGCCGAACGGTTTCCGATGCAGTCGCTTTCTTTCGCATCTGTTATAGGTAATTTGTGACACGGGCTTGTATTTATCGTACTATTTTGTGAAATAGAACGAAGCAATCAAGGTCAAACGTTGTGGTGGCTTCAGAAAAATCAAAAACAGTGCATTTAGAACACAGTTATTGATGGTAGATTAAATTGGCTATTCCTCTAAGGTTACACAAGGATATTTAGTTTTAATCATTATCTAACATTATTAATTACAATATAGTAAAAAAATATATTTCCACAACTTAAAATCGTAAAACCCCTGGACAATACGCAGTGACTAACTGTTAGTTCGCCTTTTATAGGTTATAATCCTGCGTTAAACTATTTAAAAAAGAACGGCTAATTATATCTTATTTTTGAATGGATTTTTATCAAACCATGTTAGTATTATATATAAAAGTATCTTTTATTCATATCGGGTCAATCAATAATTTTAAATAAATAAACCCAAATAGCTCGATATATTGATGATGTTGCCACTATTACTCATCAAGCAATACTACTGTTATATTAATCAATTAGGGCCGTGTAAACAAACATAATATATACAATTTTATATATTAATTTATTATAATGAAATTAATAATAAACATTAAACATTTTGTAATTTAATTCCTGCAGATTGAGTGAAAAGTTTTGTTCTTAACTACTCTACATATTATAAATACGTGTTTATACCGGGTGCGTCTCAAAAGTGGCTCACCCCTATAACTTTTTTATTTTTGCAGATACAAAAACGGGATTTGTTATGTTAGTATATGACATAAATTAGGACTGATTGACGTATTCAATTGTTTTCTGTCACTTCCTGTTTCACAGGAAATGACTAACAACTTTTGATTTTTAAATGGCACCCTCGGCATTTTTTACTTTATTCGATAGAAAATGACATTCTGAATAGAATGACATATCATATGTCAACTTTTGACATTCTCTCGTAATAAAAAATTATATTTTAAAATTCAATCTAGAGGGTTATGGCTTTATTAAAAACACCAACTGAATATGTCCTCGAAAACAACAAATCAATGCCATTTTATGTCATATACTAACATACCAAATCTCGTTTTTTTAACTTAAAAAAAATATAAGTTTTAGGGGTGAGCCACTTTTGAGACGCACCCGGTATAATAATTTTCTGGAATATATATCAACATAAAACGAGATCAGATTAACGAAATGTCATCGTAACAACAGCAATTTTACAAACGTCTAGATTTACTTATTTCACTGGGATTTATGAAAAAAATCCTTTGCCTCGGGTACAGATACCGCCACGTTTTGGAAATAGCTCAAAATGAGACAAAATTGAGACAAGGCAACAGGAAACGCCAAAAAAAATCCCCCCACGCCCTCCTCACGAGTAGTTTTCAGGCGCTTTTAAAAATCGAAAGCAGGTCGAGGCAAACCGAAGTGACAGGTCGAGGCAAACCGGTCAAGACAACTGGAAATAAATCGAAATGCGACGAAGTTGGGCGACGAAATGCGACTTTGACCTGTTTTGAAGAGTTCTCCGCATAGTGTAGAGGCCATAGACTTAAAATAAAATATAGACTGAGCATCTCATTCATAAATAGCTGAAACATGCGGTCAGACAATGTCTTGTTATTGTTTAAGGTTATAACGAGTGCGACACGAGCGATAGATAGGTTGTCTCTGTCGTAACGGTCGTTCCCTGACGACTCTGACGAGAAACGCAACACTGTCTTTCGTTTCTCAAGTACACCTGAACTCTCCGTATCATAGCCGGGTAATTTTTTATTTTAATGAAGCTATAGTTAAATTAAAAATATATCGTATTTAAACTTTTTTATATTTTATAAAGATTTAGGAGAGGTTTTTTTTAAATAAAAGTTTAGAAAAAACGTTTTAGAGTCCAAAAAGGATAAAAATAATAAAATACATGTTATAGAAGAAATTTTATAATCGAAATTACGTAATTTTTGAAATTATTAAAAAAAATATTAATTTTAGTCAAACATTTACAACCCCTAATATTAATCAAAACAGGATCTATTCTACAGATATAATAGAATCGGCGACAGGGAGAGAAAAAAAATTATGATTTTTGTAAATTTTTTTTCTGGTTAAGTGATGTCTTATTTATGTAAATTAGAGAAAACATAAATATGTTCCATTAAAGCAAGGAAGGTGATAGGAAGTGTATAAAATGAAAACTACATTTATTTAACTCGGTACTGTCTTTATTATACCGGGTCCGTCCCAAAAGTGGCTCATCCCCATAATTTTTTTATTTTTTCAAATAAAAAAAACAAGATTTAGTATGCTAGTATATGACATAAATTAGGATTGATTGACGCATTCAATTATTGTTTTTGGTTACTTCCTGTTTCACCGGAAATGACTATAACTTTTAATTTTTAAATGGCACCCTCGGTATATTTCTACTTAATTCGATAGAAAATGACACTCTGAATAGAATGACATATCATATGTCAACTTTTGATATTATCGCATATGGTTTAATTGTAATTGTAACATACAGTTCATAACGACAATTTGACTCGAAATACCAAGTGTTTGGTATCAATATATTCATAAAAAAATGCTTTTTCCAAATATGCTAATGAGTCACCCTTATTCAATTTGAAACCATTGACATATGATTAAAAATACGATTTGTACATCTTTTAACCGGCCTAGACAAGACACGAAACCTATTAGACGATCAAAACTATTTTTCCAAGGCTCCTTGATTAAAACTTAGTGTTTTTAACAACACCATGGCACCCTGGATTGAAATTTAAAATACGATTTGTTTTTAAGCGACAATGTCAAAAGTTGACATGATATGTCATTCTATTCAGAGTGTCATTTTTTATCGAATAAAGTAGCAATATACCGAGAGTGCCTTTAAAAATCAAAAGATGTAATCATTTCCGGTGAGACAGGAAGAGACCAAAAACAATTGAATACGTCAGTCAATCCTAATTTATGTCATATGCCTACTAACATACAAATCTGTTTTTGTATCTGAAAAAATAATAATGTTATAGGGGTGAGCCACTTTTGAGGCGAACCCGGTATATTAAAAAATATTGTTTCATAATGTAATATAATTTTAAAATTCTAGTATGTTATTTTAGATTCTGAAGATAATTTTAGAATATATTTTTAATAAAAACATTATTAATTATTAACAGGGTTATCATAATTATGATTTTGTTACAAAAACCTTTATATAAATGATTATGTAAGAGAAAAAATTCAGATTTTACACATTTTACTAAAATATTATCTAAATAAGCGCCTTTCTACAACAACGCCACTGACTCCTAATGGGTACATTGAGAGTTGCCTACCGGTCGAAAGTCGTTTCAAGACTTAAATGGATTATTTAAGTCAAATTTCTTGCAAATTTGGCACTGGCGAACCATATTTTATAGTTCTTGAACATAAAAAGTAAACAAAATAAACACTTAAGGACTACAAGTTAAGAAAATGCGTTAATACAGCCGGGGAGATAGCGGCAACAAAGCTTTACCGAACACGTGCGACACGTACTACAAGGTAATAAATGGATGAATAGGCGACCAGACCTCGCCTCTAATCGGTGTTGCCATATTGTAAAGAACTTATCCTTTTTAAATAGTATCCGACTTATAATTTAGTAATATTAAAACCTACTTTATTAAAATGTAGTATTAATATCTCAATATATGTGTATAAGAAGAAAAAAAATATTGATAATATTAAAGACGTGACAACATAGGCTGGATGAGAAAGGCTCGGTTGACTGTACCCAGAAGTAAACATGTGTACAAAAAAGATTGTTTGACCGCGTTTAGATGTAAATAGTGTAGTCTATATTTTATTTTAAGTCTATGGTAGAGGCTGTTTATGATATATGCTGCTTTTTTAGGTTGTGTTATGCCAACCATTTAAGGAAAAAAGTATTAAAAGGTTTAAAAAAAGGTGCAAAAACTAGTATGGATACTACACAACAACAAACTATTAAAAATTGTCCCTCCTTTGTTTGGCACCAAAAAAAATAGCGGTCTATAATTTAAGATCACAGATTTTGTTCCTACTATTTTCGTTGATTAATAATTAAATACCTTCCAAATTTTACTTAAAGGTGTATTTAGGTTTTAAAAACAAAGCACTGATTTTTTTAATTAATTTACCGAATAATTGTGGTATTCAATAATACTGAAAATAATTTCTAGGGGTAGACGTCGCCAGCTACCTTCTCCAAACGATTCCAGTACTTCAACCCCAACGGAAAAACCTAAAATACACAGATGCAGAAAATCAACTTCGGATTTGACGGATATGAGCGACGATGAGCACAATACCACTACCACAGCACTCAGTAGATCTGGATCAAGGAAAGGTAAGGAAACTTTAACAAATTTTAATCAACATACATGATATCAAGATACATGAAACAGTTTGACCCTCTTTTAAATAATACTTAGATTTTATCTGAAAATATCTCGGAAAAAAATCGCAACGCGCCCGGTATACCTTGACTGTTTTTGTTGATTATTAATTGGTATGTTTTAGGTTCTAAAGGAGGTCTAGCATACCTGGCGAGTAGAAAAAGTTCTCGTGGTTCAAGGGAGTCGATATCCTCAGTATTAAGCAACGCTTCTAACGCTTCCAACGAAGGATTGGGTCCGTTGAACTTCCAACACCCTAGAAACAGGCAGAGAAGAACTTCTAATTTTCTGGAACTTCCAGGTATTGTTAATACATAAACAGTTACATACATCAAATCATCATTACTTCATTTCTTATAATTAATGAAAAAAAAACACGAGTAATTCACAGTTTCATTCAGAACCTGTATAGACAGACCACCCTGTATATATGCATTGCATAATAGACCTGAATTTATTGCATCGGGAACTGGGTCACTAGATCGAGATAAAAGCAAAAAGGAACGAGAGGCCTCTCGCGTTTTCATGCTGAACTGCTTTCGAAACAAAAGTCAGTCCAAATTGAAATAAAGCGAGGCAACGCTTTGTTTAGTACTGAATCTTGTCCCATTTATAAAGCTTAAATGCAGAAAATTGTTTCAACTATTTTTTTACAACAAATATTTAACTATTTTTAAACCATTTTAGTACAGAGACTATATCTTAAGAAGACAAATCCCAAGGGGTGTCTCACTATTGGAAATACATGTACATTTTCTTAGCAGTCGCTGACAGTCATTGGCAGTCGCTTTTTTTCAAAACAAGTATTTTCCAAAACAACTGCCGGAAACACTGCGACCTGTGAGGCCTATTGTGTTTGCCCCCCTTCTATATCTGCACCCATTCTCCTATCCCTGTGCCCTGCACTAGCTTATGCAGATCCTTGATAGGATGGGAGCATAGTTCCTCCGGTTCTAGCCTAGCTTTCCCAAATAAAAAGTATCGATCCAGAGCCTCGCAATGACATATTATGTGCTCCGCTGTTTCAGGATCTTTATCGCAGAGTCTGCAGCGAAGACTTCCTTGATACAGGTTGACCTTGTTCAGGTAACACTTGACCAAGAACGGTAAACCATAGATAAATGAAACAAGTTTAGATTGGAAAGTGCCCATAAGGACAATGTAAACACTATTTGGCGCTATTCTTGCAACGGTCGCGACCCAAATTTCGGAGCGGTTCGGCTTTTTCCGGAATTATATCGCCAAATATTGTTTATACAAATTTATTATTATTTTCGTTTAATTTTATAAATAAAATACAGTGTGTTGCATACAAAAAACTTTATTTTATATAAGGACGCATGTATGAAATACCTATGAAACATTGGAAACCGACGTTATGCCACGATCCACGATGGTTTTTGCAGTTCACAGTCCACAGCGCAGCTCTTTAAGTTTTTAATGCCACTTTTTCACAATTATCACCGGTTGGAGTAAATAAAATTTGAATTAAACTCACAAGATAGCAATAATTACTTTGAAAATGGACGCTATAAACACTTTTCCGAATTTCTTTAATGAGAGCGGTTTAGATTTTGAAAGATTATTATGATTTTTGAAGATTCTGACTTTGATAAGAGAAAATTATTTCTGTTTTTGTTTGCCGTTGTTCTTAGCGACCGCTATAGCAGCGCCAGATCGCGTATAACGGTCGCGACCCAAAATAATTTCGCGACCTAAAATTTTTACGGGCTTTCCAATCTAAACTTGTTGCATTTATCTATGCAGTAAACTAATAGGATTGCTCATCCTCATAAGACGTACGTTCGCCACTTCCCGCGCTTCAGCTGACAGTTGTGACGTCATTGTAGTCCTTATCAAAGCCTTGTCATGATAGTGTGTATTATTAGTTGCCTATGGTAGACTTATAAAAATAACAGCTGAGAAATGTTGAGTTAATTATTTTGTCAATTTTAAATGTGAAAAAGGTGTCTTTAAAGTTTTTAGAGCTATAGAGTGTCTAAATACGTTCATTTTGTGTTGTGGATTGTGACAAAGTGCTTACTAAGTGCCAACGATATTGTTTATTAATTATTTTAAAGCAAAATATGGAAGTATTCTAAAAAGAATGCTTGCAAAAGGTGATGTTGGGAGCTGCTGTTCTTAAAAATGCATTATCCGAGTATTTAATACGATTTATACAATTAATTTTCTATACTGCATACATATAAGGTGTTTAAATAAATAAACTAAATAATGAACGTTTTGCAGTCGGCAACCAATAAAGCACGTGTGACTAATAACCATGACAAGGACTAAAATGACGTCACAAAGCGAGTAGTTTTCGCATGCATCTGGCGAACACTTTTGGTTGAATGAGCAGTCCTATTAGGTTAACTGTTCTTGACACTTGATAGTAGAGATGGGCGGTTATTGGTAAAAAAACCGGTTATAGGTTAACCGGAATTATCTTTAAAAAACTTGTCAAAATTAACCGACACAAATTAACCGGTTATTCAAATAGCTAAGCAAGCTAGCAAAACTAAATATTTAGTTTTCCTATAGGTTTACTTACCTATACACTCCATAGGTCTACTTCAAATTTAGATAATAAACTTAGTTAAATGTACAAAATGAGTTTAAATAAAAATGCTAACCTCAGTTTTTTGAGTAGACATGGATATGATATTAAAACTAGTAATTACTTAACGTTCAAATAAACCATACAACTCACAAGTTCTACAATCTACAACCAAGTTATTTTAATCAAATACCAAAGAAAAATAAGGAGACTGAATGAATAAATAATGAAAGATTATCTTCATTCATTACTTGAACTTCAATTTTGTATTCTTAGTCTAAGCTTCAAGAGAGACTTCAAACTACAAATAAAATATATTTACGGTGAAACGTGGGTGAAACTGGGCGAAACCATGGAAAACGTTTGAAGAACCGTTGAAAATCCGTTAAAGTCTGTTAAAATTTAAATATAGAATTTAGAGAATGTATTTGAAGTTAGGTTCGTATCACTTGGCTAGTTGGTGGCTAGTAGTAGTCTATGGCATTAGTACTTTGTTTTACGGCCTGACCTGTCAGGGCCATTCGGCCGTTGTTTTGATTATTATCATCAGGGTTCGCCTGATGCCTGATTTAATTTTGACATTTAACGTTTGATATAATATATTTTCGTTTTGGGAGCGGGAGCGGGATCTCCCGTTATCGTCGTGATATCGGGAAGATCCGTGCCGTTCGCTTCTTCGAAATTTACGATTAAAACAGCTAATATTTAATTGTTACTTGTTTTAAACAAGTACGATTTTTTAAAAATAACCGGCTATAGGTTATTGAACGTAATGCAAAGGTATTAGGTTAATTGGTGAAAAAAAAACTACCTTTAAATAACCGGTTATTTTAGAAGAGAATACCGGTTATTCAAAAAACCGGTTACTTTTGCCCATCTCTACTTGACAGCCATGTGTCCTGTCAAGAGGCCTGTTGTAATCCGCACTTTATTCCTGCTAAGCATTAGCAGTTCTTTTGCGGTTTTAGAGCTAGGTCCATGGATAAAAGCCTTGATGTGCCTGTGCCCCTGTCTGTTTCTCCAATGGACATTCTGCTTTTCCCTGATCCAGAGTTTTAGTGCACTACGGGCCATACATTTGGTTATTCCCAGTACTGGCTCTGGACCAAGATAGGATGCCGATGATCCCTGCCTAGCCAGCTCATCGGCTTTTTCCTTGCTTTGGATGCCGCTGTGACTAGGCACCCAGAACAATTTAATTCTGTTCCTTCGTGCCAGACCTCCCAGTTCACCCAGGCATTCCCAGACGAGTCTCGACTATACCTTTGGGCTCATAAGCGCCCCAAGTGCCGCCTGACTGTCTGAGCATATATTGATGAGCTTACCTGAATAAGCTCTTCCATTGTTTTCTCTCGCACATTGTAGAATGGCGAATATTTCTGTCTGGAATACGGTCGAGTGTTTACCCAAGGAAAAGGATAAGCTTACCCTTGGTCTTTCCCCAAATACTCCAGCTCCTGTTCCTTCAGCGGTCTTTCACCCGTCTGCATACCAAGTTGGTTCATCCTGAAGGAATGTTACTTCCCCTAGGAGATGCAATCCACTTCCCCCAAGATGCCACGCCCACTCGGTGCCCACTGAGCGAGTATATAAACGCTCAACTTGTAGATTGTACTTTAGTTTATAATCATCTGCTGATGATGCTAACATGGTTAGCGAAACGCGCGCGCGTCCAGTGTAAAAGTAAAAGTGTTTTGGTGTATTGTGGTGATTTAGTGTTTTTATTTTACTGGGAACAGTAACAATGAAAGTTCCAAGGGACCAAACCCAAAGAGAACTACAGGAGAGGTGGCTGACACTTGCGTAAGACCATCCTCCGCAAGTGGCATACAAGTTACCACCTCCTCCAAAGGTCGGGAGCCTACCTCCTACCTCTAAACTCAACAGGCGACACAAGCTACCGTTTCGTCGACTGTGAAGGACACGGGTCTCCGTAGGAAGTCCTGGGACTGTATGATGAGTTATAACTCAAGAAAGGGGGACACAATAGATCTCTAAGGTCGCAGAGATTAACCCCCCTCCCACTTATTCTAAAATTCTAAAGAAGGAATGTTATATCTGTCCACATTCCTCGATCCATTTTGTTCACCTCGAATGGTTTGTGGTAGTGATAAAGAGGGATCATTTGGTCCGATCTCATTTGGAGTAGAGGTCCTCCGATAGAATCTCCCATCTTTAAGTTTACTGTTTCTGTCCTATTTCCCAGAGAAAAGACACTTTGTTGTCGATAGAGTCCCATTCTTGCCTCCGCCTGGATCACTATATGAAGAGGCGGAAGGTCCAGAAGCGCCTCCATTGATGCAGTGGGCGTTGATTTCATCGCCCCTGTTATGCTCAGACAAGCAAATCTTTGCACCTTGAGTTATAACTTATCATATTTCCCATCCTCCTCTGACAATAGCTGTTCATCCTCGGAGAAGGGGACATCTACTTCCTACGATGATATACAGTAGTACACTTTCCCCAGTTGGGGTTTAGCCCTTCGTCCCTTCACAGTCGAAAAGATTGTCTCCGGCTGAGGTACCCGTGAGGTGGATCATCATTCTCAGCTTATTCAACCATTTCCAATGAGGAAGATGCATATATTTTATTTTTCGCCAGAAACTGTTCAATTTATTAGAATAAATATGTATAAATGCAAAAAAAATTTTTTTCTTGAAAGCAGTACCACAATTTTATAAAATGGGCCATTAAAATACTATGGATAACGCAAACGACGCCTCGCGAATTGAAACGATATTCTATTGGTCTGACGTCACCCGCCGTTCTCGTCGACGCGCGATGGCCAGCAGCAGCCAGACGTGTTCCGTTTATGTACGTATTTAGATGGCGTACTAAGACATTTTTGTTGCTTTTAGCGTTGATTAGCGAGTTTTTATGCTTTTTGTGCAAAGTTATATTGTATGTGTTGTGTGTTCTGGAGAATTTTTAGTAATGACAGATTCGGGTTTGTAAAGCACAATCAGATAATCCTACAAAAAGCTTTTATGTTACAAGCTTCAAAATACAAATTCCCAATTTATTGGTGCTGAATTACGAGGAAAAAAACAGAGAGGTATGTAACATTTATTCTTTGTAGTACTGACGCATATTTAAGTATAAGTAGGTACATACTGTTACGAACTTTTATATAGTTATAAATTAATGTTATAAACTTATTTTTCAGATCAGGTAGGGAGACGTATGGAGATAATGCTATAGGATATGTAGAAGTGAAAAGAGACAAAAATATTTGTTTAGTACGTGGAAAAATATCTCCAGAGCATAGCGTGAAAAAGAAAGTTTCTTTTAATATATTGACACTCCCTTACCCTTGTTATTTTTAAGATTGTTTTTTTACGAAATTATAGGAAATAAATTGTTTATCAGTAATGAAAATATTATACAAGGTGTCCCATAAGCAAACGCCAAAATTAAGTTACTTATTTAAGTGAAACACGCTATAAATTTTTGGATTATTCGGAAATTTCTAGGTATTCTAGATATATTTCGTGTATAATATCCTATACCTATCTTCAAATGTTTACGAAATATTGACAGTTGAAAAGCGAAAAATACCTACAATTTTCTGGACCACCTTCTTTGAGACACCCTGTATAGAATTAATTTTAAAAGAGAGTATATGAAAAACTATGCAACTTTTTTATTTAATGTTTTCTTCTACTTGCAGTTAAGGCTGTATGTGGGTGTCAAAATATAATGAATAACCCTGTACATTCAAATTTCATATACCTATGTAAGACAATATACATAAATATATGAGCTTACATCAAAATGATCTTCACAACAATAAATCGTAAAAATAGAGGATAATTTAACGTTTTTCTTTTCATCTCTTCTTATGGCCTTGGACCATTTTTTTCTGTTTTCGCTCATCCATTACTATTTATAAATATCACTAATTACTAATTATGTATTAATTAACACAAATAACTAAAATTTTGACTCGGATTCAACAGCGTTTAAAAGCAAACTGTGTAAAATAAACACGCGTCTGGCTCCACTCAACCAGAAGAACGGCGGGTGACGTCACAGCGGCAAGGCGCAGTAGAGAGCGTTTGCCCGGCCATTTAAATTAACAATATTTAATTATTTTATATTAGAGGCATTTCTTAACCGATATCAACGATTTTTTTTTGTTCAATTTGTAATTATATGAACTATTTTTTAAAACCATTATTTAAAAACATGCATTTTCCTCATTATGGCCTAGTCTCCCTCACATATTTAGATACTCTCTTTGTAATTGGACCCATTGTTTTCTATTGTTAGCTATACGGGCCCAAGTTATCCCTGCTAATTTCCTAATATTGTCGCGACCTAGCTGGGGGTTGTTTGCTAGGGTCGCTATACCAGGTTCTCTCTCTCAATCAAAACAACCATTGAATAAAATACACATTTATTTAACATAAAGTTCACAGTATAATACAATTTTGGGGAATGCCAAGACTTAATGGTTTAGTTAACTAAGTACTTACAGGAACATCTTCAGTCTGCGCTGTCTTCTACTAACGGACTGATGACGCGAATTACTAACTGTATAATACGGCTCACATCGATGGACTAACTTACTCCCCTGTCTTCAGCACACTATCTTATATTTTTCCGCTCGTCCCAATTATCGGCGGGTATGTGCTCAAAAATCTCCTTTGTATATTTCCAGCACCGATATTTAGTACGAGCTAGCCCCGGAACATCACGCTTACATCGACCTGATTTTAATTGTTTAATTAACAATGTTTATTATAAGAACATATTCAGGTCGACGTATACGCGAACGATTCCCTTGAATCTACATCAAATTGGTTTACTAGAATTATATTTTACATGATTTTTCCCAATCTGATGTAAACCTGTTAGCCTATATTTAAGTCTTGACATATCCCCTGGTTTGAGAGTTGGCCTCAGCGAAAAATCATGTGCTATTAAGCTTAATTAAGATTTTCTGCGACTCATCAAAATCAAAAAAAATTATATATTTTTATCATTACTCTTTAATCCTGCACAAACAAAAGGTCCTACGCGATACCACCCGTACTGAAAATATGTTCCTGGCATCCTGGTGTTGCGTCCGTTTCAACAATACCATAAGCTTCAAGTTTAACCCTAGCTCATATCAGTTAAGTAATGCACGCACCGCCTGTTCCATATTACTCCATATCCGTATCCAAAATTCCATACATCTCCAATCCATTAGAATTCGAGGCAAAAGGCGAGCGGCGTGTTTTAACATTTGCTCAACTGAACAGAGCTTTGTGATGCTGGAAAGTTTCATCTCACTGGTGTGGTTGGTACGTGTGCTTCCAGACAGCAACTCATTTCTTCCCTTCGACTTCTTAGTGTTGATTGTGGTATCGGCAGGTGTGATACAAAATCTTTGAGAAATTAAAGAGTAAGTACTATATTTTATTCTATCTTTAATATCTAAACAGAATAACAATTACGTTAATAAACTATTATTCTCTTAGTTACCTGTGAAATATCTACAGTTTATTTTATCTTTAAATATTTCGAAAATGCATTTGCTTAAAAAAAATTAAAATTGATAGTTTTTAATTATTTGCTTAGGTTCCTTTATATTTATATAAAAATAAAGATTTAAAATATGACTTACTTATTACTATTTAATTAGTCCAGCTACACTTTGTATTTATATAAAAATAGCTCTCCAACTATTTGTACTTCAGCAAAATTAGAAAAGTAAGTATTTATTATAATCGTTTACATTTTCTTTTCATTTAGACGAAGGAAAAAAAAAAATAGTATATATATATATATATATATATATATATATATATATATATATATATATATATATATATATATATATATATATATATATATATATATATATATATATATATACATGGCGAAATTCATCAAATTCTTCTTGAAAAAAAAAATCACATGTATTCTTTTTAATTTGGCCTACTACATTACATGTCCTTTATGTCCTAAGTGGTGAAATGGAAAAAGTCGCGTGGCTTTTAATAACATGTTTTGTCAATATGGAATCATATACAATAAATAGTCTACAAAACAGAACAACATACATACATATTGACAAAACTATCGCCCCCAGTTTATTTTTTCTTTTTATTACTAACATAAATTAAATAAAATTTGTTTCTTGACTCGGGAAAAAAAAAAATAATCAAATTCAACTAGTACCCTAAACAATCACGGCTTTCTAAAAAATAATGGGCATCCTAGTCAAAAATATACGTGACGTTGATACTAGGAATAAAAATAACAACAAATCAACTAACAAAATATCATCCGAGCAGTTCTTTAAGACCAACATAGCTACACAATCTTTCCCCAGGAGCTGTAAATGTAGTAGGTTTGAGTATACTTTACCTCAGCTTACCTTGAAAGTATTTTTTTTCCTTCCTTTTTTTTATCCTTATTTTTGCTCAATGTTAGGAAATAAATGTCACCTAAAAATACCCAAAAATAAATTAGTTTCTGCCAGTCTAAGATAAGTCTAAGAAATAAGTCTTACAACTAAAAGTTAAAAAAATAAATACTAAGTTAATTAAATAGTCTTTATCAGGTCATTTATACACTCATGCGTTTCTTGATTCTAATTTCAACTCTAAATATGACTCATAAGCATCGAGTCCAGGGAGGGTGGCTAGGGTGGATAATGATATCCTTCGCCATCTTGGCGTTTGGCCTTTTAGTCATCATATCCAGTGTCCTAGTTGTGCAAGAAAGGGCATGCTGGGGTTTAAATTCATCACGAGTTTCTTCTCTTGGAACGTTTGTTTTACGATCAAAATAATCGAACTGTCGGTTCCAACAAGGGTTGTCTAATAGACGTATACTTTTGCTTCTTATATGCGTAACTTCTTGTGTCGGAGGTATATCTTTATCTTCCACATTGTTAAAACAAAACATTGGTACATTTGAGGAGTTGCATTTCTCTTCTTCGAGAAAGAAAGGATTCCATTTTTCTATTTCATCTTCCTCGACATTGCCAGGGAGGGTATTCCACTCATCCTCAGCCGGCATAACTTCACTTGCAACAGGGAGGGCAAGGGAATAAGAAGGCAACCAGTCAAACAAAGGAAAAGGCAGTGCTGGCGTGTGCATTACTTAACTGATATGAGCTAGGGTTAAAGCTTGAAGCTTATGGTATTGTTGAAACGGACGCAACGCACCAGGATGCCAGGAGACATATTTTTAGGGGTAATGGGTGGTATCGCGTAGACCTTTGTTTGTAATGGGATTAAAGAGTAAATGATAAAATATATATATTTTTTTTGATTTTGATGAGTCGCAAGAAAATCTTAATTAAGCTTAATAGCACATGATTTTTTATCGCTGGGGACCAGCTCCCAAGCCCGGGGATATGTCAAGACTTAAATATAGGCTGGTCTTGCTACATCAAATTGGGAAAAATCATGTAAAATATAATTCTAGTAAACCAATTTGATGTAGATTCAAGGGAATCGTTCGCGTATACGTCGACCTGAATATGTTCTTATAATAAACATTGTTAATTAAACAATTAAAATCAGGTCGATGTAAGCGTGATGTTCCGGGGCTAGCTCGTACTAAATATCGGTGCTGGAAATATACAAAGGAGATTTTTGAGCACATACCCGCCGATAATTGGGACGAGCGGAAAAATATAAGATAGTGTGCTGAAGACAGGGGAGTAAGTTAGTCCATCGATGTGAGCCGTATTATACAGTTAGTAATTCGCGTCATCAGTCCGTTAGCAGAAGACAGCGCAGACTGAAGATGTTCCTGTAAGTACTTAGTTAACTAAACCATTAAGTCTTGGCATTCCCCAAAATTGTATTATACTGTGAACTTTATATTAAATAAATGCACATTTTGTTCAATGGTTGTTTTGATTGAGAGAGAGAACCTGGTATAGCGACCCTAGCAAACAACCCCCAGCTAGGTCGCGACAATATCGTGGTCCCATCTCAGGTTCGGTCTTCTCCTAGGTCTCTTAATTCCTGGTAGGTACCATGCTGTAATTTTTGTGGCCTATCTGTTGTCCGTTCTTCTTGCCAGGTATTCTGCCCATTGCCATTTGAATGATTTGAGTCTATGGATGATCTATTGCCTGGGTCTTTTGTCGTATATATTCTGTACTTTTACGGTCTCTCTTGGTTATTCCCAGCATATTTCGTCACATTGAGCGTTGCGCGACCTGCAGTTTCCTTATGATGTCCGTTTTAAGTGTCCAGGTTTTGCATGCATAGGTCATGGCTGGTAGTACACATTGGTCGAATGTTTTCTTCTTTATATAGAGTGGCATTCTAGATTTGCATAAGTATTATTAAGTTTCTTCCATAAGTACTCCATGCTAACTTAATCTTTCTGTTGATTTCTGGTAGTAGAGATCCCGAGCTGTGTATTAGTTGTCCCAAATATATAAATTCCTCTACTATTTCCAGTTGTTGTGATGTGGACAGTCTAGACAATCTCTAGAATGTTTATATCATATACCAGGTCTTACATCGTCGAACGGGACATAGGAAATCCCATGTAAATTTTAATGGGGTCAATTATTGACTTCCCTAAATTATTTTAGAGAATAATTCTATTTAGGTTTAATGAAGAGCACTAAAACCCACATTCAAAAGAATAACTCTAGATATTTTTGATTAGCCCGTTTACGAGTTATCGCCGATTTCTTTTTAAATATTTCTCCTTTCTTATGGCCCTGTATTTACTTATCAGCACCAGTCAAGGTAAAAGATAACTGTCAAATGAAGTTGTCATTTCAGAAATATATCCTATGAATATATCTATTTAGTGCTTTATTATTATTATTAAAAACTCATACCTACATAGAAAATATTAGTCATGAAATACACTACCAAAGAAAAAGTATTGATGATTAAATGGTATTATCAAGGAAATAGTTATCAAAAGGTGTCGGACATGTTTGCTGCTCTGTATCCGAATAGACCGACACCTGGAAAATCTACAATCCCAAGGAATATCCAGAGATTTGAGACCAAAGGTACTCTAATAAATAACTGCAGATCTGAAACAAGGCAGGAACAAAGAGAAGATGCAAGAAATGATACCGACTTTTAATGATACCGAAGTTTTATTGTGCGTGGAAGAGAACGATGGAAAGATCAGCACAAGAAAACTTGAGGATGAAATAGGAATAGATCACACTACAACGTTTCGAATTTTGAAACGACATAAATACTATTCCTTCAAATATGAAAAGCACCAAGAGCAACGAGATGGGGACGAAATACGGCGGCAGGCGTTTTGTTTTGATATGATGGAAAGAGCAAACACGGATAGGGAATTTTTAAAAAACATATGTTTTACTGACGAATGCACGTTTACCTTAAATAATGAACCCAATGTTCAAAATTATTGATATTGGAACAAAGAAAACCAACACAGGTTTGTCGAAACAAGGACGCAATATCCACAGAAAGTAAATGTTTGGGCAGGGATATTCGGACACAGTATTATCGGGCCATTATTTCTTACGCGAAATTTAAATGCAGAATATTATTGGAACTACTCGAAAATCATATTTAATCTACTTTACATGATACCGCTAGGGAAAATCAGGAAATTTGGTACCAAATGGATGGCTGCTCGGCACATAGTACCCCGGCTGTTCGGGAATATTTAGACAATAGTTTTAACGGAAACGCTATTGGCCTAAATCATACAGTAAATTGGCTAGCAAGGTCTCCTGATATTTCGGCAAATGATTTCTTTCTCTGGGGCCATTTAAAAAACAGGATATACAAGGATAAAAAATACCCAAATCTAGACGAGTTAAAAAATGCTATTTCTTCCGAATGCAATAGAATTTCAGTTTACCAACTAGCGAATGTAAGAAGAGAATGTTATGATGGCCTGGGTTATTGTCTAGCAGTCGATGAAGGAATATTTGAACCTTCTTAAATCCTAAAGTTCTAACAATTTAATAGTACCTAAATTAATAAGTTATTGAATATTGTAATAATACTATAATTAACCTTGTAATTGATTACTTTATTTTACTTTTATTCATATTAATTTGTATTTATAAATACATCTTTAAGATTTATCCGATGTAGGAATGAGTTTTCAATAATAACAAAGCCCTAAATAGGTAAATTTCTGAAATGACAACTTCATTTGACAGTTATCTTTTACCTTGACTGGTGCTCATAAGTAAATACAGGGCCATAAGAAAGGAGAAATATTTAAAAAGAAATCGGCGATAACTCGTAAACGAGCTAATCAAAAATATCTAAAGTTATTCTTTTGAATGTGGGTTTTAGTGCTCTTCAATAAACCTAAATAGAATTATTCTCTAAAATAATTAGGGAAGCCAATAATTGACCCCATTAAAATTTACATGGGATTTCCTATATCCCGTCCGACGATGCAACACCCGGTATGTATGTATAAATAAAAGCGTCATACATATGTATAAATATAAAAATATTAGAGTAGTAATTATGTACTTGTGATATTATCTGTAATTTAAGTTTGTTTTAGCATGTGCGTACTGTATTTCATTAAAATGAACGGGTAATAAAGGCCCGCCATACTGTAGTTATAAATTACTCATTCGCTGGCATCAAAAGTTAAATATCAGTGCTTTGTCACACGACTACCTATTGTTCGTTTCACATTCGGAGGCAAATATTGCGCTTTGTTTCCAACTACAGGCTTTAAAGTTTCATTATAAAATGTTTTAATGAAAAAATGGGAACGAAAACAAAAAGCTCTTTGGTGAATAAATAAAGATTACCATTAGTTTCAATTTTAATAATAATGATTTTTAGAAAAATATTTATATATGTATAAAAACTCAGTAGATAATAAATAATATAATGGAAAATACATTTCTTGCAGTTTTTAGGTATATAATAAAATTATATAAGAGTTTTCTGTTCTGAACTGCTAAGGTAGGGCTCATCTCCACGCTGTGCTCGGGACGGGTCGTGATCAACCTGCCCCCACTACCGGTTTCGGGCCCCTACCCATCATCAGGTGAGCTAATGTTTCACAAAATGCCTGAGCACAGCGCAGAGTATATAAATACGACTTGTCGTAAAGCAGCGGTAAGATATTAAGTCCCGCATCGCGAGATAGTGTGTAGTGATTTTGTGGAAACGACCCAAGCTCACCTGATGATGAGGTAGGGCCCCGAAACCGGTAGTGAGAGCAGGTTGATCTACATTATGTCGAACACAGCGTGGAATTAATATTACGGACATACTGTATATTTTTCTGTTCACGTTAGTTCCAGATCACATTAGGCCTAGAGTATGTTCGCTGCCGGAGAAAACTGTCAATCCCAGATTGAGCGACGACCTGTATAGACTGAGGACTTTCAGCATTACCAATAAAGGAGTAGTGAATTGCGGGGATTCCATCATCAATCGGCGATCTAGGTCAAACACTAGTGTCAATTCAATTACCAGTCGGTAAGTTCTAGACTAGTGTAGTAACGTTTATAAAAGTTCATCTCAATAGTTTTTATTTTAAACAAGACAGATTACTGATTAATAACAATTTTAGCATTAAAAACATGCCTCTGCTTCTGGTCCTAATCAACATATCTCCGAAATAGTATTTATTGTTTTTGTAGTGCCACTGTTATTGAAAAGTTTTATTATTACTGCTTGTTGGCACTTACTCTAGTAGAGATGGATTTTAAAGTCCAGAAGATGGCTTCCCAAGTAGCATTTGGACGTTATCTAACGTCGGGTATACGTCGCGTTCAATAAACCCGACGTCGGGTACCAACGTCGGTTCGACCGCCTGACGACCCTTATTTGCACCTAAATGGGGAATACAGATTCGGGTCGCCTCGACGTCGGTATCTGACCTAATAGGGAATGTAATTCTACCAATTACCAACGTCATATTACGTTGGATTTTAGTTACTTAAAATTCGTCGCTAAGCACTTACGTTATTTTTGGTTTCATATTCGCTACCAAGAATACATAAAAACCTAACCAAACTACCTAATTACAAATGGATTCATAATCACTCCTCGAATATAACTATAAGTGCCTATCTAATTTCGTATTATAGTAATTCTGAATCATTAATCCAGACATCAGTTTTGTCAACGGAAGTCACTTTCTTGATATATTTGATTAAAATACTCCGGAAAACAACGAGCGCTTTCAAAATTAGGTAGATTTATGAAATAAAAATATCTATAAAAAAGTAACTCACAATTTTTTTTTTATTTTCTAGCTGGTTTAATCATAAAACTGTACTGTGGTTCCCCCCAAACTCAACCTTATCGATATTATTCTACTAGAAATCGAAATGTTAATATAAATTTTAAAAACAAAAAACGATTTTAAAATGGCTGACAATCGGATACGTGTTAAGAATGGCGGATTTCTGAGTCCGACTTAATATGAACTACCAATATACCAATTCCGACCGGGTCTCCAACATTAGTCGTCTCACACGACCGAAGTCATCAAACCGGAAGACCGGCAATCGTATTATGACGTATATAATTCCAACGTACGCCACGTAACCTCACTTTGTTTATCAGTGATTTGTGGATTTGTGCAACTATAGTTTAGTTTTTATTTTCTCCTTAAAAAAATGGGCAGCCACTTTTTTAAGACTAACCTCACATGTTGGAGGAGGATGGGATCTGCTGGTTTCCTAAGCTAAAAAATGAAATTAAGATGCATCAGTGTAATGCAGCGTCTCTTCCGGATAAAAAGCATTTACGGGTGGAGGCAAGACATCACTACTACTATTATTATTTTGCAAAAGCCTCGACCTCTTTCTGTAAAATGTAGATGAATGTCTAAATGCCTTTTTAGTGTTTTTTGAGGCATAATAAAAAAAATCAGTTTGTTTACAAAAACTTTTTATTAGGTTATGTTCATGATGTTCATTAGGTCGCAAATGCTACTTAATGGGTTGTATTTACCGACGTAAATAGAGATACGTAAATTCCCAAGCAGCATTTGGACGTCGGGACAACGTTGTGTCACGCGACCAAACGTCGGGGCGCAACGTCGGCACAACCTCGTGCCAACCCTAGTCTGCACTAGTTTGGAGAATAATTTTTGGGTCGAAACGACGTTGGATACCGACGTTGGCTAGAAGCCTAATTTAGTACAAACTGCAACGTTGTTTAAAATCCTAATTCACAGAAATACAAAACTAATATGGCGTCTAAGTCGCGTTTTATCCTAAATTGGGATAATTATAGTAAAAATATTATATTTATAATTTAGTTAGAGACATATGTCAGATGGCAGTGAAGGAAAACAAAACAAAAGTATTTAAGTGTGGAGGATGTTTGAAGATCATAATTATTGAAACACTTTAACCGACTCTGTAACTCGTTACCCAAGGTAAAAAGTTAAACGCAAACAACTTTATTGATAAATGTATTGTTTCTACTTTAAAAAATACTAATGGGCCTTGAAATTAAAGAAGTTTTAAAAATTTTCTTGAATTTTTTTTTTAGTAAAATGAGAATAATTTATTCGCATTCGAAAAAATTGTTTCCGCGTATTTTTTAGGGTCAAATATTTCAAGTTAATGTATTCAAAAAGCAGGAATTGCTATTTTAAGAACGAAACATTTTCTTATTTAACAACATGGCGGCTTTAACTTTGTTGTTTTGGAGATTAAGATGGAGTAGTTCGAGTAGTCGCATACTGGACTAATAAAGTCGCAGTTCGGCCTTAACAGGTAGTATACTAGTCGCAAGATTGCCTAATTTAGTCATTCTAGAGTCTAGCTTGTGCCGCCCTCTATAATCTAAATAAACGAGGAAGTGTCGGTAATATATGTCGATGTATATTTAAATTTAGTTTTATATGTACCTTTCTTATGTCCCATTTTAATTAAGTTTTTTTTTTATAAAAACAAAAACAGCACTGAACTGTCTGACTGAACAGAACAATGAATTGAAAATTTAAGATTTAAGGTTATGGTTCAATACAGTTGCAAAAAGGTAGTGACTCTACGTCCTACCAACGTAAGAATAAGGAAATCTAAACAACGTTGGAATTAGTAAAACAGACGACGTTTGCATAACGTTGGAATAGGTCCTGAAACTGACGTCGGAAAACTCTATATTATCCAACGTTGTAACTACGTTGTCCAAATCACCTAAAGATCACTTAAGCAAAAAAGGTTACAAGACAACGTTTATTCGACGTCGCAGAAGCTTCCTACTTTGCTGTAGTACTAGTCCAACGTCGGCACAACGTTATAAAAACGTTTAAATTTATTTTAATACCCAAGGTAGGGAGCTAACTATTTTTTGTAACTAATCCAACGTTGTGATTAGTAAACATGTGGTCGCAAGTCGTGAAAATGCTACTTGGGTTAGGTTATAAATATGAACATAAAATACAACAAAATATAATTGGACGTTACTTTAGGGATTATCAGTAAGACGTATCCTATTCGGACAACGGGTAGACGTCGGGCTAGTTTAAGTATATGTACGTCGTGCAAGCCAACGTGGGAACGACGTTGGGAAATTAATAAAAATGGTACGTTGTTATTTTGTACGTCGACAGATCGTTGGATTTACCGACTCGGATCCAACGACGTCGCTTTTAACAGGAAAGCGACATCACAGGTCACATCACCAGCACCCGACCTAAATTTGCACAAAGTCTGACGTCGCTTCAGGTCAGATTTAGTTCGAAGTCAGATAGATGCTACTTGGGTTGTTGCTTTAACTGAACATGAAAGAGATCAACTTCTGTAGGTACTTAAAATCATCTCTGCTAGATTAGCTGCCAACAAAAAAATTATAATAAGACTTCTAAATAGCAATGACATTATAAAAACAACCATATCATTTTAGGCGTTTTGATGAGGACCAAAAGCTGTGAAAATTGCTGTAAATCTCTACTGTCTACTTCAAAAGTGAAGATCTCCAATAAAAATAAAGTTATTGAGATGAATCAAAAAACAAACTATGAATTAAAGATGCACCTTGACGATAAAGTAGTTTTTAATTTTTTTACTTTGTTAATCCCTTCCACAGTATGTTTTAAACTTTCGTCCAGTTAGCGACACTCTTTTTCTCGTATAGTAATAGACCGATGAGGACTTCTTTTTAATTTTTAATTTAAAAAGTGGTTTAAAAGTCAAATAAGTTAGCTACGCATTCCTTAAAAAAATCATCAAAATCGGCACACAAAATATGAACATTTTTTAACTGGGTACTACAATAATTTCATTTTAGATCTAACGTTTCTGGTGAAAGATCTCCTTTTGATGGATCATGTTGCGGTTCAGGGTACCATAGCGTGGGTTCCTCTTCATTGGATTCCACCAATGAGAACGAAATACCAAAATACCGAGTAGTCCTGCTGGGAGAATCAGGTGTGGGTAAAACTGCACTGGTGTCCCAATTTATGACGTCTGAATATATGAACACTTACGACGCTAGCTTAGGTAAGTAATTTTTGCTAAAATAGACACTCCCTGACAATATTTACTTATTTAAGACTCACCCTATACAGGGTTGTTCACCACATACGACACGGAATATTGTAGCTAAACCATTAGATTTTTACAAATTGTAAGTTTTGGGTTCGTTGAAGGACTATTAGAGCTACAATTTAAAAATATTTTTACAAGATACAGAGTGTCCCAAATAAATAAAAAATATTAAAGTTGTATTTTTTTAAATGGAACACCCTGTATATTATCACATTTGTAGTTTCTACGATTAAAATAAAGGTAAATTTGATTAAGGTTTATTACACTTAAACCTTACCGTTTTTGAAATATATTCAATTTTGTGAAATTGCAGTATAAATTTTAAGGCTTCATTTCTCCGAAGGTATCAAAGTTTTGAATACTAAATATTTACTGAAGTTTATTTATTGATCAGTTTTTGTGTTGCAATAATAAAAAATTGACTACCTTATTTTAATCGTAGAAACTAAAAATGCAATAATATACAGGTTGTTCCATTTAAAAAAATACAACTCTGATATTTTTTATTTATTTGGGACACTTTGTATCTTGTAAAAATATTTTTAAATTGTAGCTCTAATAATCCTTCAACGAACCCAAAACTTACAATTTGTAAAAATCTAATCGTTTAGCTACAATACTCCGTGTCGTATGTGGTGAACAACCCTGTATAATTTTTGTTTTTATACAGATGACGAATTTGGTGAACGAACAGTTTCAGTACTGTTAGATGGACAAGAATCAGAAATGGTTTTTATTGATCATCCTGCATCAGAAATGTCAGTAAGTACGAAAAAAAAATGACAGCTGGGAAATGACAATCTATGATAATTGGCGTACCCTAAACCAAACCAAACCAGTACTTTTCTTTATTCTTTGTTTGTTTATTCGATCATACGGTGCATGACAATACAAATTTCACGATCGTATTACTGCTTTTCTATTCTACAAGTTGATTTTTCATTTCTGTAATACTATCATTAATTATATTTTTTAATTTCTTACAGACATCGATTGTTTATTTTATTTTTTAAAAGCTTATGACCTTCCAAATATACGGAGTGTTTCGAAATATCTCGTCATTGATTAATCATGATCCTGCTTAAAGCGCTTAACGTAAAAAGCTGATTTTTGGAAAACGGATTGACTTTAGGGTGTAGTGGTTCGATAGGAAGGGATTTTTCGAAACTCGAATTCTAAGGGGGTGAAACCACCCCTCAAATATTAGAATATTTTTTTATTTAAAAACCGGTGAGTTTTTCGGAAAAACTCTTAAACACGTATATTTTATTTTGTTGTTTTACGTATTTTATGATTTTTAAAAAATTTATACAGGGTATTTCATAAAATATGACCACTGAGTAATCAGATTCTGCTTAAACTGCTTGACGTTTAAAGCTGATTTTTGGCAAACGGATTGACTGTGGTGTGTAGAGGTTCGATAAGGGGGGGTTTCTCGAATCTCAAATTCCAAGAGGGTGAAAACGCCCCACAAAAATTACAATATTTGTTATTTAAAAAACGGTTAGTCTTTCGGGAAAACGCTTGGAGACGCATAATTTATTTTGTTTTTTACATATTTTGAAATTTTTAAAAAATCATACAGGGTGTTCCAAAAAGTTGGGTAATTGATTAATCACGATTCTGCTTAAACTGCTTGACGTAAAAAACTTATTTTTGGCAAACGGATTTTTCGAAAGTTAAATTCCAACGAGATGAAACTACCCCTCAAATATTACCAAGTTATATATTAAGATCGCCATATTGTTTTTTCTCATGCTGACATAAATGTGAGAAAATTTTATCCAGTTTGTATGTTAATGGAAATTCTTGCTTTGCTTTATCATCACCGTTACAAATGATTAATTCGACGCGAACGAAGTCGCGGGACACGCTAGTTTTAAGTAAATTAGTCTCCTGATTTCGCTAATACTAAAATCGATGAATCGGACCTTTAAACGAAGATATCTTGAAACGGTTCACAGTTTGAACTAAACGAATAGCACCTTTTTTATGCAAAAAAAGTTCTAGCTTTAATTTCAATTTGTTGAAATTTCTGTATCTATATATATATATATATATATATATATATATATATATATATATATATATATATATATATATATATATATATATTATATATATATATATATATATATATATATATATATATATATATATATATATATATAAACGGATTTTGTATATGTATTTGATATTTTAACCACACGACGTTTGCTGACCTTCCTGTCTACCTCTACGCCACACGTCTCGATTTAGTGCGTCATCAAAAAGGCTTGAAAAAGTTCTCAGGCAATCATCTAAACATCATAAGCAAATAACTGCTTTAAGCTGACTTTTAAAAATATATAGTATAAGTCAAAAGAAATGAAACAAGCCATTGCTTTCTTAACCGTTCCGTTCCAGGATTTTCTAGGTCTGCCTCTCTTTCTTCTACCCTGGGGAGTCCATTGAAAAACTTTCTTGGCCACCTGTTCTCCGGCATACGTAGAACATGTCCAAACCACTTTAAGCTGGATTTTTCAATTCGATCTAGCACTGTCTCCTCCGATGCATTCATGATACGCCTGACCTCGATGTTTGTCTTTTTTTTTCATCCTACACATACCTGCGCTCCTTCTAAGATTGTCCATTTCAACAACTTGGATTTTGCGCTTCGTATCTGCACTCAAAGTCCATAGCTCTGAACCATAGCAAAGAACTGACTCCACCAATGTTCGTCCAAGTCTCTTTTTAATTGTTGCAGACAAATTTCGGTCCCACCAGAGGCTATTAAGACAACCAATAACTTGTTTGCTCTTCTGAATTCGGGTTTGTATTTCTTCTTTGCCCAAACCCTCGTTGTTGATGAGATTGAGTAGCACCCAGGTATTTAAATTTGCCTACTTGTTGAATCTGGACATTATCATCTATGAAGACTTCAAAGCAAGCGTTGGAATTGACAGCTAAGTATTCTGTCTTTTTTAGACTAACCTGAAGTCCCCATTTGTTATATTCTTAGTAAAGCCTCTTAGTTATGAACTCCAGATCGAAAGAGTCCTGCGCAATCACGACCTGATCGTCTGCAAAGCTCAGAGTAAACAGTGTATCTTCCCCAATGGGTATTCCCATGCCTTGGCATCTGCTCTTCCATTCCCTAAGGGCTACTTCAACGTAAGCATTAAAGATTAGAGGTGATAAGCTGCATCCTTGTCGCAACCCTTTTGTGGTATTTATTGGATTGGATAGCCTGTGTCCTATCTTAACGTACGCTTTATTTTCTTTATAGAGCTCTTCTATTATCTTAACCAGGGGTCTACCTACTTCTAAAATATTCAAAGCTTCCCATATCTTGTTGCGAGGAATAGAGTCGTATGCTCCCTCCAAATCAATAAACTCTAGACGACTTCTTGATCTACTGCTATCTTTTTTTCCATCACCTGCCAGGACAAAGAGGTTATCTGACCAATATTTCCCCGGTGTGAATCTGTTTTGATCTTCCGAGATTTTGTCACCAATATTATCCCTGAGCTTACCCTGCAGAACTTTTCCAAAAGCCTGCTCGCTGAACTGTTAATGCTCAGGCCTCTATAACAACCGGGGTCGTTGCGATTTCCCTTTTTAAAGATAGACACTATATGAGCCACTCTCCATTCTTGGGGTAGTTTATTTTGCAGACAGCACTGGTTGAACAGCTCTGCCAGGCGCCAGCGCAATTTCTCGGTCCCACACTTCTACTGCAATGTTACCAGGACCTGGTGACCGTCCATTTTTCATTTTTTTGACACTTAGATGTACTTCTCTTTCGCTGATCGTTAAAGTGCCCGCAAGGTTGTCTTCCTCTTCTGCAGATTGGAATTCTGGTCGGTTTTCTGTAATAAATTGCTGTATCTATAAGGATAAAATAAGTACCACCAGTAAGCACTCTCTACCCTAATGAAAACTACCTTTGCAGAGCTGTTACAGAATTTTAAATCATCGCCATTCACTTTGGCATCACTGTTTTTTTTTGACACCCTGTCTTGAAGTCTCTAAAAAAATGTAAATTTGCTTATTTTTAATGAGCTATTTTAATAGTTTCATATATTTGTTTTGTAAAATATAAACCTTTATTCATAATTTTTTAAAATTACGTAAATAATTAGTTGGTTACTCCTTTACGCCTGGTATCCTGGTATCGATCGATTCTTAAGAAAATATCAAGTATCTCTCCAAGCCAAATATTAATTTACGCTTTACGGTGAAGCAAAGCAAAACAAACGAAAAGTTTTTCCGGCAAAATTAAAGTTCACTCCGTTCCAAACTACGTAAAAATCGACCGTCAAAATTTAAATATTAAACTTCCTAACTTTTCCGGAAAATTTCTTACTTGAGATCGCGGCTCAGTGAAAAGTTTGATTATTAAGGTACAGGTGGAAAATTTTGCGAGCACTTAACAGCCTGAATGCTTTTCGATTATATATGTCACTTAAAACTAACTTAGGCTGGACGCAAACAGAAATAAGGAAAAATAGTTTTAGTCGAAAACGTATTTGACTAAAACTACTTTTATGTGATGCCTCAATGCAAATTAACTAGGCTAAAGCATGTTGCTTTAACGCAGGTTGGTCGCTACGTCACAGGTGATAACAGGCGCTATTGGTCAGCACGCTCCGCGCGCCAGTTCAAATCGTCAAGATATTGTTATAAACCTGTTTTTTTGTTTATATACCGTCATTGAATTATCGCTAAGCAAGTTACTGTGGAGCAGTGCGTAAGGAGTCGGGCTAGGAAGCGAGAGACCGGAGTTCGAATCTCGGCCGGGACATAACTTTTTATTTATTTTTTAAGTACTGTTGTATTCTATAGTTTATTTTTGTAGTATAAAAAAAGAACTATTTATTCTGTTATTTTTTAATCTCCGGTATTAATATAAATTAATTGTTGGTACAATACCTCATTTAATATAAAAATAATATTCTACTTTTTGAAATGTATCGGGCCCCTAATTGTACCTAAAAGTAATATATTTTTTTAATGATATACCATATTGTAAACTATTTAATATTTCAGTCACTTAAAAGTTAATTTGCATTGAATAATTGCTCACCATTAAAGGAAATTTGAGCTATATAATCCTTGATGGGCATATTCTGGGTATGCAAATACTTCCTCTAAATTTTGGGTTTCGTTCAACCGATTTATTCTCAAAACCTGAAACATCTACATATATATAAAGAAGCACAGGTCACTAATTATAATAAACTTCACCCTTGGAATTACTTCCACTAATTATAATAAACTTCACCCTTGGAATTGCTTCTATCACAATTACAATACATTCATCTGCATTGGCATTTTCTACTTTTCAATGGGAAACAATAAAATTCCCAACATTTTTTAAATGATGTAACAATTCCTCTTGTGGTTACTTTTCCATATATATCCTCAGCTCTGTCCTCATGTGAAATCAGAGGCAATGAACATGAATCGCAAACTGAAAACCTAATAAACAATTTTATAGGTACCGAATATAGAAATAAATTTAGTATTCTTACCTATTATGGTCCAAAGTCCAAATCCATATTAATAGATAATTATTATTTTTAAATATATATTTTTGAAACTGCTGGTTTTAGTAATTATTAAATTAAACATTAAACGAACTAAAAAGTCTTAAAAATAAACAATTCTTAACCATAACCCCAAAAAATGCAGATCTCCTGTCAACTTTCTTTATTTTTTATTTATTCCTCATTTTCCTAGTGACGTCACAGGTGGTATGCGCGAACTGAACGAAATTGGAGCCGCTATCGATCATACCTTATATTCTTTGTACCATGGGGCTAAAGCACACTGATTATTCGGGAGGTTTAAGAGAGGTTTAGCCTCATTTAGTCACACGATGTTGATCGACAGAAAGCATTTCAAAATTATTTGTGATTTAAGTCTTTAAGCTTCATTCATTGATTTCACAGATAACGACCCACGCGCGAAAAAGGACAAGGAACAAACTTTATATGAAGAAGCAAAAATAAGAATTGCATGCTGGAATATAAAAACACTTTATTCGAAAGAACTAATTCCCGAACTCAACGAACATAAAATAGACATATGTGCACTTTCCGAAACAAAAAAGAAAGGTAAAGGAACAACAAAACTAAATAACTACATTTTAATATACTCAGGCGTACCAAAATACCAAAGAGCAACATCAGGCGTTGGAGTAGCTATAAATGATAAATATGAACAGAATATAGAAAGCATAGAATACGTGTGCGACAGAATCCTGAGAGTAAAGATTATGTTTGACCAACCCATTCACATTATATCAGTGTACGCACCCGACATTAATAAACCTGAAGAAATGTCAATGGACTTCTACGAAAATCTACAGTCAGCGATAGACAAATACCAAGACATGAAAAGATAATTCTTCTGTTAGGGGGATTTAAACGCAAGAATTGGAAACGAGGTAGTGGATGGAATAAAACAAAAATATAACGAGAATATAACTAATAGAAATGGCGAAATTTTGACCGAATTCTGTGGACAGAACGAACTGAGAATAAACAACAAATATTTTTCCCATAAAGAACAACACAAATACACCTTCTATGACAATAGAAACAATAAATCAATAATCGATTATATCATCACCAATCGAAGTTTCTTACCTCAACAAATAATAGATATAAGAGCCTTATCCTCAGCCAACATTGGAACAGATCACAAACTTGTGCTAGGAAAGATACGAATAGGTGCGCCGCTATCCAAAAAAAGACCATCGATAAAAACTGAAAAATTCAATATAGAATCCCTCAACCACGAAAGCACTAAACAACTTTATTCAAACAAATGCCAAACACATGTCGCTCTTAACCCCATAGTACAGTTTGATACTCCTAACACAGCTTGGAACAAACTGAAAGAAAACATCTGCAAAGGTGCTAAAGAAGCTTTAGGAACACGTACTGTATCACACAATAGAAGACCGAACATTAAACCTTGGTTTACATTAGAGGTCAAGAACATTACAAGGGAAAAGAAGGAAAAATACTTACAATACAAGAAATCTCCAACACCGGAGAATCGAAATATCTATACCGAAATAAGGAACAGGACTAATAATAGAGTACGAGAAATTAAAGAAGAATATTGGCAGCGATTTAGTAGCGAAATGGAGGCGGATATGTACGGAGCACAAAAACGTATTTGGAAGATGTTGAGGGTTTGAAACGAGAAACAAATGAAACAATACAACTAAGAACAATTGCAGAAGATACGTGGGAAAAATATTTCAGACTTATACGCAGAAACAGATGAACTAATGGAAGCACAAGAGACAAGCCAAAGAGATAATACAGAAGATCATGCGCAAATCTCTTACAAGCAAGTAGAAGAGACAATAAGGAAACTTAAAAATAGAAAATCTCCTAATCAAGATAAAATACCAAACGAGCCAATAAAAAACGCAGGCACGGCTATCATAGACGAATACACAAAACTGTTTAACATTATATTACAACATAAGAAAATACCAGAAGAATGGAAACAAAGTATAACAATACCCATTTTTAAAAAGGGAGATAAAACAGACCCAACAAACTATAGAGGAATAACTACTGAACACCTCGCTAAAACTTCTGACTAAGATCATTGCGGACAAAATCTCCTCAATAGAGCCAATAAGCGAGGAACAACAAGGATTCCGAAGAAACCGATCAACTACCGATGCACTATTCATACTCAGGCAACTAGTTGAAAAATCCTTAGAATATAACTCTCCAGCCTATCTATGTTTTATAGATTTAACAAAGGCCTTTGATAGAGTCCAACTAAAAGACATCATCACCATCTTGGAAAGCAGTAATGTCTCGAAAGAACTCACAGAACTTATCAAGGACTTAAACACAAACACAACAACCCAAATAAGAACAAACTTTACCTTAACGCAGCATCTTCGAACTACAACTAGTATTCGCCAAGGCGACAGCCTCAGCCCTCTGTTATTCAACACAATCATGGATCAAGTAATAAAAACCGTCAAGAATACTGGATTAGCATATCGAATGGGAATGTATAAAGTAAACATATTATGCTATGCCGATGACGCAGTACTTATTGCAGAGTCAGAGGACGACCTCCAAAGAATGCTACAAGCTTTTAACAGAGAGGCAGAAAAACTTAACATGCAAATTTCCACAAATAAGACCAAATGCATGACCATTACAAAGGAGCCTCTACGGTGCAAATTGGTAATAAAAAAGAAAACTATTGATCAGATAATGTCATTCGAATACCTCGGATGCAAAATTACAAGCTCAGGATTCCTGGAAGAAGAAATAAGGAAACAAGCCAAAAAAGCTGCCGCAATATCAGGACATCTTAAATATCCCATATGGAAAAACAAACATTTGAGTACAGAATGTAAGTCAAGAATATACAAAACCTGCATACGACCAGTGATGACATATGGTGCGGAAACCAGAGCTGAAACATTAGTAACAAAGAGAATCCTACGAACTACTGAAATGAAGACCTTAAGAATGATAACTGGATACACATTGAGGGACAGACAGAGAAATGTAGACATAAGAGATAAGTGCCAAACAAACGACGTTGTGAGATGAATAAGGCAGAGAAGGAGAGAATGGAACCAGCATGTCAATAGAATGGGCCCCGACAGAATGGCCATAATAATTCGCAACAACGTACCCCATGGCAGAAGGCCTACTGGACGACCACCTAAACGTTGGCAGTCAACCTCGCAAGAGTTGCTTAGACGAGGAGGGAACCGGAACTAAACAGGCGATACGCCTTCTAAAAGAAGAAGAAGTTTCATTCAGAACCTTGCAATTAGTGAAATAAATTAGTGGTTTCAATTATACTTTATACTTTTTAGTTTACGATCATTCACAGTGTTTAAAAAATACAATTAAAATCAATAGAGTATCCTGGCAACAGCTTACGTCAGTCAGTTGTATCCATAGAGAAAGCCTAATATTTAGCTTATAAAACAATCAACTTTTGATTTCTAACCACAATTTCTCTTAATGGAAGATAATCAAAAGCCAAAATGACATTTCTCGCAAATTTTGAAGTAATAATTAGTGGAAAAGTGAAAGGTTTGACAACTTTTTCTAATAATTGAAAATGTCTACCACTAATTTTGACGTTATGAATGCTTACATTGAAATTAAAGGAACAAATTTCTACTGTGAGATCCCCCGTTTTTGCGAAAGCTCACGGACGCCGAGTTGCCTTGGTTCGGTTCCTCGGGCGCCACCCCCCAACGTTTAAAGTGTTTGAGAGACCACTAGTGCCAATACGGGTAGCTTTTATACAGTGGAGATACCAGGGAGTGATGAGATGAAAAGAAAATAAAACACACAATTAACTATAACGTAACACTAGGTTTTTATTTAACTAATTAATTATGTACAAAGTAATCAAGGAAGATTCACGTCCTCGAATCGTAACAATAGTGAAATAAAATGTATATTTAGAGACCCGTTACAATAACAACCGCGTATCTCTAGAGTTTTGATCGATTATTCCCGATACGTAAGTCCCTGACTGATTCTATCACGCGAATTCAAAACGCGTTCCCGAAATGACGTTCTATTAAATAAGACGACGCGAGTTCCTGATCGGCGTCCTAATGAACATACACGTAGATACCGGAGCAACACACTCTACTACGACGCGACTCTCTAAACGGCGGCGACGTCGTTACAGGCGTCCCGATGGTCACAGCTAAATATTTATCGGAACGACGTCCAGTAGAGGACATGGCACGGACCTCAGGAGCAGGGAGGAGTTACCAAGGGCCGGAAGTGACATAAATCAGCTAAGAACATGTAAAAGTAACGGCTAATAAACAAGAATAAACAGGTTTAAACAACAAAGTTAACAGCTTTTGAACTGCTTTTAACGGCCCTTTTAGCTTAAAACAACAGACCTGTTCATTTTTTTCAAACCCGCTTTATTTCTGTTTTTAAAGCGATTCAAAGCGGTTCAAACCTGTTTATTCTTGTTTATTAGCCTATTTTAACTGTTCCTAGCTGATGACGTCACTTTCGGCTTCTTGCTCCTGCTCCTGATGCAGAATCGGCCATCTCCCTCTACTGACGTCCGTTTGGACAGCGAAACACGGACCTCGGATCGGCGTCGGAGTTAAAAGCGTCCCGTGATACATAAACGCGAGTCCTGGATCGATGTTGAAGTTAACAGCGTCCCGTGGAATATACAAATACGAGTCCCAGATCTATCGCGAAGTTAACAGCGTCCCGTGGGATACACAAACGCGAGCCCTGGATCGATCGCGAAGTTAACAGCGTCCTGTGGGATACGCAAACGCGAGTCCTGGATCGATCGCGAAGTTAACAGCGTCCCGAGGGATACGCAAACGCGAGTCCTGGATCGATCGCGAAGTTAACAGCGTCCCGAGGGATACACAAACGCGATTCCCGGAGTGACGTAGACGTTAGCGACGTCTCGGCGAGTTGTACGTCGTTTGGATAAGCGCAGCCCGCACACACACCGCCCGGTCAGGACAACCTCGGGATTTCGGCGAGATCCCGTCCAGCGTCACTGATGCAGAATGCCGTCCGGACGACACACCTAGAGAAATACGGAAGCTACACAACCAGCCTCGGGATGTGGGCGAGATCTTGTTCTAGCTCTATGAATATTCGCGACCCGTGCGTTTACTGAACTACCCCGACTGTCCCTTAAGAAGATGAATTAATTATTAGCCCGTAATTAGCTTTCCCCGAGAGATACACTGAACCGGAGCGGATATCAGACAACCTTTAAAAGAAAAGGACATCGTTCCTGGCGACCTGCCCGTAGCACAGCGTAGTCCCTTTTTGCCATCCTGGCAATTTTAATATTAATGAAGAAAACTACGAACTCTCGTCTCATCAACCGAAGGATACGTCAGACCGGAGCAGATGTCAGACAACCTTTAAAAGGAAAGGACATCGTTCCTGGCGACCTGCTCATAGCACAACATAGTCCCTCCTTGCCTGGTCGGCAATGGTTGTTCTCCCGCGCTTTTAATATCCTAACAATCCCGTCAACTAACTCCCTTATCCCTATAACACGTCCAGGTAGTCGAGTAAACGCTTAATAACTATAAAAATAATACGACCTACCCTCGATCACTTTGGTGGTGGGTGCTTATCTTAAACAGTGCGGCGACAGGCGGCTGGCAGCAGGACACTTGGCAGGGCACTCCGGACTCGAACCTCACTGTTTCGCGTGCGACCACAAACTAACTAACTGGAGCTGCTGCAGCCAAGGTACTCGACTGACGTTCCCCTCCACTCAACCTGCACTAGCAGAGTAGGGCGAGCGGCGCAAACGGTTCGGTTTTTCGCATTAAACTATAGCGACCAAAACCGATCAAAACTCTCTTACAAAATGGCAATTAAATATTTAACTTATTTAATTCAACAATAGGAACACTAATGAAGTTCATTACAATAATGAGTTAACAATAAAATACATTGACTGTCATTATTAAAAGAGAATGAAGTCTCTATTATTCTAGTATAATATGTATACGAAAAATGCTTTTCGTGGGTTTTAATTTTATTGAGAGACACAACAGTTTCAATAAAAACTATTTATTTTGCACATTTTTTTCAACCTCGACCGGCCTCGAAACTCTTGGCGCGTCGTCGTCTTCGAAGCGAGTCGTTAGGCTCCTCCTACTTCCTTTCCGTTTTTCCCGTCAAGGCAAGGCGCCAAATTTGAATTATAAGTAGGGAGGGGCATATTTAATGCTATATCGATATACGATAACACCCCCCCACTTTGAAAAAAGCGTTGCCATGACGGTTAAAACAATAATACAAAATTTTACATAAATCAATGCAAAAATACAAATTTTACATGAACTAAATGAAAATAAATAAGTCATAATAACCCTAGTAAAGTAACAGAAAATATTAAGTTATATCTTCTAAAAATAATGATAGTACAGAGTACAAAATTCAAAATAATTCTTAAAACATAAATAAATGAATGGAAAACTTAAAAATGAAAATAAGTACAAATAAAATCTTCCTTTTGTTAGATTTGTGTAAAATACGTTTAGATTCTGCAGTAAGGTAGGTAAGTTTAATAAAGTCGGTAATAACCATTATCAAGTGCAACAACTAAGTGTACAAGTCTTTGGCTTTACGGTACGACGTCTAATAGACGAGTTAAGATACGTTTGGGTTACATTCGAATTTGATGGAGAAGGTGGTGAGGTACAAGACCTTATAGAACTATGAGCTTTATCCAAAACAGCATAATTTCTAGGTACATTCGAATTTGATGGAGAAGGTGGTGAGGTACAAGACCTTATAGAACTATGAGCTTTATCCAAAACAGCATAATTTCTAGGTACATTCGAATTTGATGGAGAAGTGAGGTGAGGTACAAGACCTTATAGAACTATGAGCTTTATCCAAAACAGCATAATTTCTAGGTACATTCGAATTTGATGGAGAAGGTGGTGAGGTACAAGACCTTATAGAACTATGAGCTTTATCCAAAACAGCATAATTTCTAGGTACATTCGAATTTGATGGAGAAAGTGGTGAGGTACAAGACCTTATAGAACTATGAGCTTTATCCAAAACAGCATAATTTCTAGGTACATTCGAATTTGATGGAGAAGGTGGTGAGGTACAAGACCTTATAGAACTATGAGCTTTATCCAAAACAGCATAATTTCTAGGTACATTCGAATTTGATGGAGAAGGTGGTGAGGTACAAGACCTTATAGAACTATGAGCTTTATCCAAAACAGCATAATTTCTAGGTACATTCGAATTTGATGGAGAAGGTGGTGAGGTACAAGACCTTATAGAACTATGAGCTTTATCCAAAACAGCATAATTTCTAGGAAAATGTCGATAATCCAACCGACGATTTCTTCTCTCTAACCTAGGCTCTAAGGAGGGGAAACTAGATATCTCGTCTGAGTTTATCTGAGAATCGGATTGAGCTAAACTAAGTTCAGGGACGGCATCGAAACTTGGTGGCGAGTCCTCGTCAGCAGGGGTTTCAGGTTCCGAATCTTCAGAAGAGCCATTTTCTGAACTGGAGGTGTCATAATCGGGGAAATTGCCTGAAGGGGCAAGTCTATATCAAAATTTAGATTAATTTGCCCTGACGACTGAACTTGGATGTCATAACAAGTTAAAATAAAATCTTGGTTACTTTTGTTATAATTAAGATTAGGTAAAACATTTGGATGTATAAGATTTACGCTAGCTCCAGAATCTAAAAGTGCGAAAATAACTTTATTATGAATTTTAATTTTTTATTCTAGGAAGATGCGATTGTGTACTTACTCCATTTACAATTTTAAGAAGACTTCTTAGTGCTGGTTTCTCGATGACTGTGTCGGATAGTTGTTGGCCTGGATCTGATCGTAGGTTTTAACAGTTCCATGATGATCGCTGCCTTAAGGTTGTCAGGTCGGGTTGGCTCTAGTTGTTCACTGCTGTCCGTTGATTCTTTGAAAGGGTTGTGGGAGTGGGAACTCTGCTTTTCGAAAACAGAAAAGTCCAGAAAATCACCGCCATTCTTGTTCTCGGGAAGCTTGGGCGTCTCGGAGACAACCTTGAACGATTCCATTTTGTTAGCAGCAATTCTCCAGCTTCGGCTCCACGCTGTTGGGCGCCATGTATACGAAAAATGCTTTTCGTGGGTTTTAATTTTATTGAGAGACACAACAGTTTCAATAAAAACTATTTATTTTGCACATTTTTTTCAACCTCGACCGGCCTCGAAACTCTTGGCGCGTCGTCGTCTTCGAAGCGAGTCGTTAGGCTCCTCCTACTTCCTTTCCGTTTTTCCCGTCAAGGCAAGGCGCCAAATTTGAATTATAAGTAGGGAGGGGCATATTTAATGCTATATCGATATACGATAACAAATATTAACACAATATACAGGGTGTCCTAGAAATTTTATGAACTTCATTACACTACGCTAATTGAAACCACTAATTTATTCCACGAATTCTGAATGAAGCTGTATTTCGAATTTTAAAAAGACTTTTTAAAAAGTCATTAAAAAGGCTTAAATATTTTAAAACATTTGTCAATATTTAAAGAATTATAGTCCCCAGCGAAAATCTAGTTACTCTAGTGAATTCTACGTGGAAAACTTTTTAGAACTCGGTAATCGGTTAAGACGAGATCGGTTTATACGACATACGAGATATGAGGGTAGTCGAAAAAATGCGACAATTTTAAAATTGTCCTGTATTTCAAGAACTGAGAGAGCGAGGACAAATCTAAAGTTCGTCTGCTGGATCTGTGTCTATGAAAGGAATGCGGGCAAAAAACATTTAAATAAACAGCAATATATTTTATACGTCGATTTGACGAGTACGTCACCGCAAATCGCTCCGCCCACTCATTTTATTGGCTACTTGCGAATTTGTCGAATTTTTATTGATGGGATGCGTCGTCTAACTTTTTACGAAAAACATCGAGAGAATATCGTTTCCCCTCTCACGGATACCCCGTAGCCGCAGAACGGACAGACGTACTGTATGTGTAGCATCTTTAGTTTCATAAAAAAGTAGCACAGTAATCTGAAAATCGCTTTTTACATCTGCTCATAAAGGAAAAACCCTGTAAAACACACGAAAATGGGACACTCTGTGCAAAGTACCATAAAATTTAATTTTATATATTCTTCTTCTTCTTCTTCTTGTTTCTTCAGAGTCTATTATTCTTTGATTATTGTTTCTTTCTGATTTCTTTATTCTTCAGTTAAACAGAGAACGTCCTCACGGACGCTGACGCCTGGAATTGAAGAGACTTTGCGCGCATTGAGGAAAACTTCTGCTCATAACTGCACTTTCATGTGGGATGATTCTCTTCTAGGGCCCTCTAAATTAGGCTTTTATGTCAAGGTAGTGAAGGATCAGGAATCACAAAGAGGAAAGACATGTACTGTGGCGTGTCCAGCTGTGACAAAACTTTCAAGATTTTGTCCGTTATCATGGTAGTGTGGCCTTTATATAATTATTATAATTAAAATAATTTATTGAGCGGTAGGCAGAACTTGGATTAATGAGAGCACCGTCTTTTCAGAGCGTAAATATAGTTTATCGTTTACATATAAAAACAAAATATAACCAGCTAAAGATCGAAATTAAGGCATCGCACTTTTATGGTAAGGGCTCTTTCTAAATTCAGTAACTATAAACTCTATTGCCACTTACCTTATTACGTCAACATCCATCAGCAATACATCAACAACAAGAACCTGTCGAAGATTTCATTGATCCCCTTGTAGATCTACCTCTTCGGTCTTGGACTCATACTTTGGATTGAACCACTCGACCGGTTATCACAGTGTTCTTTTAAATAACTTAATATTTTAGTGATTAGGTGAAATAAAGAAATAAAATGCCGATTTTTCACAACTATATTTAATATAAGAAATAATAAATAAAAAAATAAAAGAAAAAGATTTAACAACAAAACATTTATAATTAATGAAAAAGAAAGAAATTGAATAAAAATAATTAATGACAATTAAGAAATTGAAATTAAACTCAGAATAATAAAGTTAAAAAAAATAAAATATTCTTCTTATTAGTCCAATTTAAATTATCTGAATTAGCATACACTTTCAAATCTCTCTTAAATTATCATTGGCAGAAAATTAATATAGTCGCCACTGAACAATTAAATTTAAATTAGAATTTAATTAGAATTTAATAAAAAGAACAATTGTGATACCAAAATAATCACTTATGTAATGACATCTAAAATTTACTAAAGCCTTTAGAACAAACCGAGAAGTCTTAAATCATTAATAAAGAAAATATTAAGAAAATCCAAAACAACAATTAAAATACTGTAAGCATGAATAGCTTAGAATTTCTAACTTAGAAATTTATTTGAGAAAATCTTTAGATAGAGAACACTAAACAATTCGCCACTGGATAATATATAAGATCTACACGAGTAAATTCGACCGTCTAATTTAAAGTCAGTACCGAACTAATTTTGAGATGAAAATACTGATGCTGGTACTATCTCGGAAAGGCGTTAATACATCTTCGGCGCGCCCTTTTTGAGGAACCTTCGAATACCCATCAAATGCATATTTTGCTGCCCCAATTGGCCGAAGGTTCCTTCCCAGATCCCTAGACTTGCTTTCACCCTTGTTTCTGGTCCTTATCCGGGGGCTTCAGCATGTCCTATTTATTATTTAGCCAATTTCCAAACCCTTCCGTGTAAATCTTACTTCTTTTTACCCATTTGCTGAATAACATTCGCAATCTACCTTAACTAATACAAATGATGCCGAATCATAGGATTGCAACCGCCGCCTAGAAATGATGAAATCTTTATTTCTTCATTCATTTGTCTATTTCTATTTAACTCTAGGAACGGAAAGATAATCCTATTTCTATCATTTTCAGACATTCATCTCGTGAACATTTGGATTCTGATTTTAAAACATATATTTAATACTTTTAATTTTCAATTTAAAACCTCTAGCGAGGGATGATTTAATTTTACTTATTTCGTTAAAGCATGCCTACGTGCTTTTTCTGCGTTGTTTATTTTGAGATATCCTAGAGATTTTACAACTGGTACCACTCTGTCAAATAGAGTTTTTGATAATAAGGATGGTTTGTTCTACCCTCGTTTATGTGACTTTAAATTATTTAGAAAGATTGTATTATTTGCTTAGTTAGTTTCTCAGGATATACATACTTTTAGAGAGTTTTATGTGTCTTGAATATCATTGAATTATTTGCTTAGGCCTTTTTAAAATTCGTTTGCTATATGTCAGCTTCTTAACTTCGTAAACTGAAAATGGTTCCATCTTGGGAATAACAAACAAAAGATAAAATTTTTACCAAGCTTGATATTCTATTACACAGCAACTAACAGACAGGTTTGCACGCCAGGCCAGAGCAGGATGAATATAAAGGGATATACTGCAAAATAAATTACTTATTATTGAAAGTTAAATATCGTCATTATTCACCATTTCTAGCAAAGCAGGAACATGCAAAGCGTGATTAAGCTACAAAAACTACTACAATGCATTCTCGATTAAAACCTGTAGTACTTGTTCTACTTCTATAGAGATAGGATTCCTTTCTAGTTGAAAAATATTTAAGCAAAAACATCCAGCAAGCCACAATTATTCATCTACATGTAAGTTTACTCTAGATTAGCCAGTGTACAGACTGATAGTCTTATTGGCATGAAATCCATAAGCGTGGCGAATCCACATCCGTAGGTATTCACAATGTTTTTATGTTCTTGATGCGCATATTTTTTGATATACAGGGTGTCTCAGAATTAAATGCAAGTATTTGAACCGATAGTATATTTCGGCCTCAGAAACACACATTTGAAATTTGTGAAAAAATTTTTTGGAATTTTCTTTAGTTTTAAATTAAAAAACATAATTTCTTGATAATATGGCAACATAGGTAGTAGATTAAATTGACATGAAAGAAAATCCAGAAAAGATCCAGTCAAAATTTAAGCAAAGAGGCATTTAAAGTTCAAAATAACCGAGTTATTTTTGATAGTAAAGTATTAAATAATTCTGGCGATTCAAAAAAAAACAAATATTTAATACTTTACTATCAGAATAGTAACGAAAATAAAATAAAAAAGTTATCTAAAAGTAAGTATACTATAAAAGTATCCTATAAAATAAAAAAAGTATAAGTAAGTAACTTCTACGCACTGCGCTATGGAGACATGTTCGATCTATATTCAATACTAGAATTTAAAGGGCTAATAAAAAATAGGATCTTCTTTCAATGCGCAGTAGGGAACGCAACGTTTACCGGCAGCCAGACGGGCTGCATACTGTTCCAGAGAGCATAGTAAACGATATATTAAAGAGCCAGCTTTCTTAAGCTGCGTGTAAATATGTCGAGACGAGTGCGAGAGACACCCGAGACGAGTCAACCTCAAGCGAATTTGAGGTTGACTCGTCATATTTGGACGGGATCTGAGCTTCGAGCCGAGCCTATGCCCAGCCGGACGGCGTTGCCTCCGTTTTTTCCGGAGCCTTTGGCGAACCATCAAAAAGGATTGCAGCGTCTATTTGAACCGAAGTGGCGTATACACCGTGTCTCCGCGGAACAAGTGCCTCCAGTCTCAGGGCTCGGATTCCACATCCATTTTATATAAAATAAATATTCTTTCCTTTATTTGTAATATTTAATAATGCATCTAACTAGAAAGATGCAATTTTGTCTTCTCTAAAATAGTGAGTAGGATTAACTAAAAGTAGGTAAATCATATAAAAGATTTATATTAGTTTCTTTATAAAAAACATAGAAATTTATGAGAAAAATGAATAAACGTAATAAAACGTAAAATAAAAACTTTCGTCGAGTTAATGCAGCTCAAACGTAAATTATGCGCTATTTCTGCTGAACGATTAAAGATGTAAAACAAGCTTCTTTACATAATATAGGATACATAGAAGATAAAGAGAGCAAATCGAGTGTGTTGAAAAAAGGTAATACCATGCTATCAGAAGTTCCGTACGGTACTCTCATAAATAAAGGGAATCGACAAAGGAACGATCCGATATAGAAAAATCCAGAAATTTTTAACTATCAGACTACTAAACTTAATTTATGGCAAATATGAAAATAATAAAGTTCCGCCATGAAATAATTAAAAAAACTCTCCGAGGTGTTCAGAAAGCACATTACGGCGAAGGTTTAATAAACTGGGAATTAGATTTAAAATTATATACATATTAATAATTTAGAGAAATTATTAATAAGCGTGCTGCAATGATGAAGCCATAGAATATGTGGCAGATGAATAACTTGAAAAAATATATACAACAGAAATGAAGAAATGCAGATATATTATTTACAATATGTTCCAGGTTAGTTATTGGCATTTAAATGTAGATTTAAATTAATTTAAATCTTAATTACTTAAAGTTCTAATTTTTTAAATAAATAAAGTCGAATTAGGTCTTATCTTACAGCGCTTTCAGATGGAACGGAGCACGTCCGCGACGGACCGTCCACGACTTCGAGCAAAGTACCATGACTTATGAACAATTTCTCCTGGGTCGCGTATGCTACTCCGTCTGGATGAGCTATCTTGAAAAAACATCCGTGCGGACGCTCTGCGCGTACGGTCCGCTCCATCTGAAAGCGCTGTTACTCTATTTAAAAAATTTATAGATATACAAACCACATACAGCTCTCGTATTGAATAAAATAATTAAGACTCAAAAAAACAGCTGACACTAGCAGAAGGCTCCGCCGCCGCCGCTGCCGTGCCGTTATCTCAAGGCTTATCTCAGTCCCGGCGTTCTCCGGTTTTTAATGTAAACAGTCGAGCCTCAATTTAAATTTATCATGAATTCCTTTAATTTATCTAGCTTGTTTTTTACCTATTTTTAAATTAAACAAACATACAGGGTGTTTCAAAAACATGTTTCACCTCTCGTGGGGAAGTTCCTCACGTAATAAGATTTATTTTTTATATCAACCAATCCAATTCTGCTTTGATTCGTAGCTACAGGGGTTAAAAAGGGTTCCCAACCGTCCTATTCCAGAAACAGTCCTCTTTTTGATCTGATTTGTCCTCACTTTCTCTCACGTAGAAAACTTTGTTACATACACCAACTTCAAAATCTAAAAAATATTCGTTTATCGCCACAATGCTTTAAAGATTGTTAATCTGTGTCTTTATGTAATTTATGTTTACTTACTGTTAGTTTATGTCATGGAAAAAGTTTTGTTGACAATGGTTTGCTTTTATTTTAATAAGTTTTGAGTATAAATATTTTTTGTTTGTTTTAAATATTTATCGCATACCGTTTATATAACTTTTTGTAAATTCTCGACATTTGAGCGACGTTTCTAAAAATGTTTTCGCCTGTGCCTCTTTTATCCTCTCGCCCCTATTTTTTTATTTCAAAGTTGCCAACCCTAGGTTAGTGTTTTATCATTTTCTTCAAAAGTGCTTTTAGTAATTTGAAATCGTTTGATGACTGATTTAGTTCTAATCCTGGTAGTTTTTGTATAAAACAATTGCCACCATCGTCGATTTTTTCATTAAATGCGAATAAGAAAATATCTGATTATATTCTGGCCTTATCCATTATTATTTTATTTACAAGCGATCTTAAATTTATAACATATACATATATTTTATTAACATTAGGGTAGTTTTACCAATTGTATATATTGTGGAATTCCACACTGATATGTGTTTTAAGTTGTTTTGGTTTTGGTTTAAATTACTTGATTGTGCTAGCTCTCTTAACTTTTGCTTAGTGTCCTGAAGATGCAAAATAAATTTTTTGCGAAACGTCGATTTAAAACAAAGGACTTGTATTGATTTTTTTCGATCTAATCAATTAAAAAACACAGTATACTTAAATTTATAAATGATTTTTTAAATATTGAATGGTATCGAATAATACTTTAATATATTTATCAATATTTTAAAGTATCGATACTATATTCAATACAAACCGATACCAAAACATATCGATACTGCCTCAGTATCGCATAGCCCCTATGAAGAATTTTGTGGGTTCGCCAAAGGCTCCACGCGAAAATGGATAGCCGCGAGACAACGCCGTTCGACTGGGCAGGGACTCTGCTCGAGGCTAAATCGCTCGGCTCGAGGCTATAATATGACGAATTCCGCTTGAGGTTGACTCGTCTTCTCCTCGTCTCGGCATATTAGTACGCCTTTTGGAAAGAATTTGCTATAGCCTCGTTTCATACTCGTTTCGGGTTTGTCTCGTACTTGCCTCGGCATATTTATACGCGGCTTTAAAATACTTGTTTTCCCGACGTTGCTAGCTCTCGTACTAAGAGATTTAAGTCGTTTTAAAACTGACTTGTTGCAGCTCCTGCCTTTAACTATAAATCACTTCCAGGTAGAAAATTCTCTGAGCACTTACGAGCCGCATGCATGTATCGTCGTCTACTCCATCACGGCCAGATCCACGTTCCAGACCGCTGAGGATATACTGAACTATTTATGGAAAGAGGACTGTATCAAAGATAAGAGTGTCATCGTGGTGGGAAACAAAGCTGACCTCGCCAGATCCAGAGTCATCAGTCAGAATGGTAATATTGCTGTTCTTTTATTATTTCGATCGATAAAGACGTGTACGTGTCCCATATACCCATATACATTTCGAGCCTCAACTTTATGACCGACCCTGTATACTTAAATTTACTACTAGCAAATAGACATTAAATGTCTATTTAATGTCTATTTGCTAATAGAGGGTTCTTAAATTTTAAAAACTCTCTAACTTTTATATTTAACTTTTTGCGGTACCTTGTATATTTTACCTAATAATCGACTGTTCCCATATAGTCTGTCCAACGAGAAGATCCTTGACATTGATAGATGTGTCTGTCATTTTAATTTCAAAGTAGTTTATTTTATTTTACAAAGATATAAGTTGGTACAACTGGAACGCATAGCAGGATATATTTTTTAAAATACAAGTGATTACTTCAAAATATTGTGAAAAAAACTGTATAAAACTGAAAAAATGTAATCGAGTTATTTCATTTAATAAAAACCGTATGTGTTAATACAAAACAAATAAGAACAAGACACTACATACCAAAAAAATATAAAAAAGAAGCTATTATTATTTACTTTTCAAGCTTTATGAAGAACTACCCACATTTGCATGATTATGTTTATCAATATAACTTATGTACAAATACAAATTGTAATATTCCACAGGAATAAATAAAACAACATAGGTAAATAAAACAAACTATTTTATTAATAATAACACCTACCAAATTTTATGCATAAAGGTTAATTAACTGGCTCTCTTAATTTTTAAACCAGTACCTTTTTGACATTATTTTCTGCAGTACTAAAATCCATTGTTACCTATCGTGTGATGTCGATATTTTACAACTCTCAGTTTTTAGTATGTGTGTTTAGTTTGATCCTTCTACCATATACGAGATACTTATCTACGACGAAATGGTATACAAACTTTATCGATGGCAACTTCATTGGTGTATAAGACTTTCTGCCTGGGCAGCGAGTATTAAACATAAACTGTGCTCTGGGTCTACAGTTGAGTTTTAACTCGTTTTCCCTCCCACTTGACTTCAAAAGACACAAAACACACGTAATACAGATCAAAATGCATCATCTTCAAAACGCAAATTATTTGTAAAGTTGACACAAAATTATAACCTATAATTTGGCAAGACTTTGACAAGCGTCAAAAATGACAAAAATCTAAAGGCGAGTTCATACGCATACGTCCGTTTGTCGTTCATCGTTCCGTCAAACCAATAAAATTGAAATTAGGTTCAGAGTTCATATCGAACAGTCATACGAGACGGTCGTGCTTTCGTTTCGTTTGTGGACCGCCGGTATTGAACGTTTGTTTTGTTTTGTTTTGTTTGGATTTGTCGTGTATTTAATTCGGTCTTATTGACAGTTCAGTTCGCTAGTTTTCGCTGAACGTGCGTTCTGCTTTATTTTATATAATTATTTTTATATAGATATTTTTTAAACGTGACCTAACTTCCGTTGACATTGACGCACTCTTTTTATTATTGAACCATATATTGTTTAATTTAATATTTTCCGATTTTGCTGTTCCTTTACACTTCCAAATGGCAGATTTTAAGTGTGATTCGTGCCAAAAAACCACCTCGAAAGGACAAATATAGACTTCGTTGTAGTGGGGAGTGCCGCCGCAACTTTTGTATGACCTGTACTGGGCTGGACAAGACAACCACAAAAGTGATCCACCAGCAAAAGTTCAAAAATATTAGGTTTTTCTGCAATGTTTGTGATTCTCCCACGATGAAGTATCTCCATGACAAAGTTTCACAGCTTCAGAAATCACAGATCCCTCTAGAAACTGTTGAAGGTCTGGGAACCTGTTTAAAAAGGAACAACGACCTGCTTCCAGTCATAACTGAAATCTATGACATATTGAGTTATCATGACTCCAAATGGAAGTCTTTATACAAAAAAATGGATGATATTCACTGCCACCACTCCAAAATTTCGGAAAATGGTCAACAATCTTTATTTCATTCGATCAGTGAAATAAAACAAGAAATACTCAACCTATCATCCATTTTTATGGACTTTCAGGATGAGTCTGTTAGGGTCCAGGTTCATGACTCTTCAAAGGTAGATCTTTTGAAGGAAGTCAGTGAGCTGCGTAGGAGCGTAAATCAGATGGCAACCACAATAGAAAAGTTTGCTGCCCAAGGCAAGCAAAATAATAGGAGTAGCCCACCAGCAATAAAAAAGTCAACTTCGACTCAGACAGATTGCCAAGCCTCAGTGGGTGTCACTTCTTCTAAAGTCAGTACTCCCCCACCTCACAAACCCTCCATTAGAAAAGCCTGGCATTATGTCGTTGTGTCCAATATCCCATCTCCCTTTACGGCAAACCAACTGGCTCACTATATCAAGGATAAACTTGGAACTTCGGACTTTATTCGTTGCTTTCCTATGCTTAATAGTGAGGACAGTTCACTCTCAAAATTCAAAGTTGGAGTGCAGAATATAAGGCACCTAGAGCGGCTGCTTGATATAAGTATGTGGCCCCCAGGAATTGAAGTAGTCAATAGCAATGTCCAACCATCTTTGACTCCCTCGGAGGTATCGCCGCAAAAATCAAGATCTTCTGCCATGGGATTTCAACAGCCTAAGATTTCCACTTTGGAGAAACGAAGCCTTCCACAATCTTCCAATTTACCTACAGATCTAGCCAAGGAGGTCAAATACGTTAAAATTGGTTCAGACAGGGAGGCTATAGCTGCGAGTAAGTCCTTTGGGCAGCAGGAGGCGAAAAATATTATCAATAAGCATCCAAGGGAAGGTGAGGTGCTGAGTTTGGACCCAATGACTCCACCTATTGTGCGGTTATCGCGTGAATCGGACACGGCCAATGGACGTTATTTGTTGGCGAGACTAAGGGACCCTTCGATATTGAAAGCTGTCAGGCTATTCCTTGCGTACCTCCATGACCAACCCCCCAGTGCGTGTTTTGAGGGACACACCAACACCAGCATCAAGTTGGCGCTAGCATCGGAAGGTCTCCCATGCGACATGGACTCCCTGCGCAAGTTGTTTTATCGCTTCCACGACGCGTATGGCATTGGCGTGGCTGAGGTTGAGGCAGATCTCTCCGCCTTCAGGACCTTTTTCTCATCAGAGAAGCTATTTCACCTTCAGAAGTCTAGGGAAAGCCACAGCAAGTATTTTTCCAGTGGCTCTCCATCTAAAAATAAAAATTTTTAATTCATTTGACGCGAACAGAGGATCAAGCACCCTCTGATAAATCGGACGATAGCAAGCTAGGTATTTTTCTTATCAATGTTCAGTCCTTAAGACACAAAACAGATGAATTATTTCTTTTATTGGAACAGCTCAAATTTCCTGAAATCATTGCCATAACGGAACATTGGTTAAATACCGATGAGCCCGTGTTTGTGAAAAATTACACAACAATAGCTAGATTTAATAGAAGTAATTTATCTCATGGAGGTACTATGATAATGTCTACCAACAAAAACCTTACGGCAATAACAAAATTTGATCACTTATTAGCCGAGAAAATGTTTGAATTTTCTATCATCTACCACATTGCTTATGACCTCTATATTGTTTGTATTTATAGAACACCTGACGCAGATATGCATATGTTCTTTCAGAAATTACTGAGTTTGCTAGAGTCCCTGCCTGTGAATAGCAGGTTGATCTTGTGTGGTGACCTTAATATTGACTTCTCCAGTGTGTGTGATGCTCGGGAATCTCTCCAGTCTATCTTCGAGACTTTTGGTGTAGTAATGCATGTTAATGCACCAACAAGAATCACTAGAACTTGTTCTAGTACTATAGACTATGTCGTGTCATCCTTTGATCCAGAATTGGTTGACTGTACTGTGTTGAACTCAGGCTTCTCTGATCATGAAGGAGTATTAACAAAATTTTCCATAAAATCCGAGTAGAAACACTTTTAAATTAGGACGTATTTTTCGGGAAAAAAACTTTATAAATTTTAACGCTTTGTCTAACAACAGATTGGCATGTCATCTCTGGTGATGTAGACACTGAATTTTCCAATTTACACAAACATTATCTGGTCTGGCATCAAAGCCTTTCCTCTCAGGCCTATCAAAATTAAACATCATAAACCCTGGACACTAAGGGCCTACGTACATCTGCAAAAACATGCGCTCTTTATCTCACCTAAAAAATTCTCGGATAGTGTCTTCTTTCACGAGTACGTGAAACTTTACAGGAAAATTTACCATAAGACTATAAAGCCGCCAAGGACATCTATTACAATAGGAGGTTGACTGAGTCCGGTAATATTGCCAAAAGAAACATGGTCGGTGTGAATGACTGAGGAGTAAGGTTTCTTCGTCCAACATAACCTCAACTTCACCTGAGGACCTAAGCAATTACTTTGTAAATGTGGCGAAGAATATAGTAGATACTATCTCACCCTCCCTGGATCCTCTATCATTTCTCTCTGACTATAATGTTAATTTGCACAGTTTCTTCCTTACGCCTGTGGGGTTGTGAGCTTGCAATACATTAAATGATATTAAAAATGGCCTTGGGACTGACGGACTTACTCTTAAAATGTTCTCTAGTATGCCGGAATGTACATTAAACCATCTTTCAGCCTTAATTAATATGTCATTTGAAGATGGTGCTTTTCCAAATTGCCTTAAGTCGGCGATAATTATTCCTTTGCATAAAGGAGGTGATAAAACAAACTTCCAACTATCGTCCAATTGCACTCCTTCCACGTATCGAAGATCATGGAGGAACTAGTTAAAAAGAGGCTTGTATCATTTCTTCTAAAATACAAAATACTCACCCCCTTTCAGTTTGGGTTCTTGAGTAACAAATGTACAAAATGACGCTATGTTTTTCGCTGTTTAATAATGTATACTCAGTCTGAACAACCGTCTCGTTACAGCAACAATTTTCTGTGATTTCTCGAAAGCTTTCAGTTGTGTTAAACAACATCTAACTAACAAATTACCCATTACTATGGTATCAGAACGCCTCTTGAATGGTTTTAAGTCCTACCTTAACAACAGAAACCAGCGCGTGTGAGTTGATAAGACTGTGTCTTCTTACCAGGCCAATAGAATGCACGGTACCTCAGGGCTCAGTGCTAGGTCCTATTTGTTTCTGTTGTTTATCAACGATATTGCTAGTCTGGACATCAGTGGTAAAATCTGTCTCTTCATGGATGATGATACTTGTTTCACATGGAACAGCCCGGACACCACAACTTGCCCTAGCCAGAACCATTTCAGTGACTTAATCAACATAAAACATGGTGCGATTCTAATTATCTGTGTCTCAACGTCTCTAAAACTAAAGTCTTATCATATAAAAAGTACGTTGCTACCTTTCAACTTGATAATACCACCATTGACGTCGTTGATTCATAATATTGAATTACAGAGCCTTGTTGTGGACAACTATTTAAAATGGGATTTGCACATCGATGCTTTAGCTAAAATTAAGTTCTGCCTGTTTCGCACTTAGATCCAGTTGCTAATGTGCTTAATTTGTCCAACATCTAGGACAGTCTATGCCCTTTTTGAGTCGCATCTCGATACGCACTTCCATTCTGGGGTGCGTGTTGTGCGACCAATTTGACGTATCTTCAAATTACAAAGAGAGCTGTGCGATATTCACTGAGGCTAACCAGTCGTGCTCACTGCCGGGACTTGTTTCCAAGATATAAAATATTAACTCTTCAGCTATTCATACTCGAATCCGTCTGCCCTAGTTCGCAAGCGTATCAGTATTTCTCTAGGAGCCAGTTCATGGCTATCCAATCAGGAACGCAGAGCATAACATGTATCTGCCAACCCCTCACTCTGAGTTAGTAAGAGTTCCATATTGTACAATGCAAAAAAAATGCACAATCATCTGCCATCTGAAATTAATTCCATTTCATCCTTTCCTGCATTTCACCCAGAACCTTGAGATCATACTTACTGGAGAAAGCCTTTTTACGCGGTTAACGATTTTTTTATTAATATCTAGGGTTCTAAATTTAACACACATTCACTAAATTTAAGAAATGATTTTGTTTTCTATCCATTTAAATTTAGTATTGACAGCTATATGGATTGTTTATTTACATGTATGTTTATATTTTATTTATATTTAATTAAATAAATTTTTGACAATGTACAATTTCTATAATTGTATAAAGTATTGTTTTAGTTTTGTATGTTTGCTGTTAGTTTTATATGTTTTTCTATTGTTAAGTGAAGTTTTGTATGTTTTTTATATTCTTTTTTTTTAAGCTTTGTCAACAAAATTGTAAAATTTTTTATGACAATAAAGCAATTTCTTTCTTTCCGTCAAACCAATAAAATTGAAATACGATCTGTAATTTTTTAAATAAACCAATAAAACTGGTTAAAAATAACAAGACACGACGCATGACGGATTTATATTTAAACCCATCCATAGATAACTTAAAAATTATTAGAAACTTTTTTAGTAAAATCGTTGAATAAGAAGACTAAGGAAGGAGCATAATGCTATCCATGTATTCATGCATGGTGGGCGGAAAAACGACCATAAAAGCACTTTAGGGTGGGGATCCTTGACAGTTCTGTTTGACGATTCATTTGACACATTTGAATTTGATTTGAAATTTTGTGGATTTGTCAGTCTTTACGGAGCTTATTTTATGTTATTTATTATTTATTCTACTACTGATAGTTGTATAAAGGTGAAGTAAATCTAGATGAAAATTGTGGCAGAACTTAAATTAACAGTGACACTATCATGATTTATGGAAAAGACTCTAAAATAGTTGGTTGTGTAGCGTGCATTAGATCTCGGCAATTAATTGAAATAATGGAACAACTTTTTCGCTAGTAAGTGATATGACTAATATACATACGTGTAGTAAACCGATCATTTATGAAATTCACTTAAATTAACTAAATTATATATTTTCTTGCATTTTAGCTTTTATTTATTACTTGTCAAGATTAGATGTCAAGAATTTAGATACGTTAATTTGACTTACCTGCTTCAGTAGCGTATCAGATGTTTGTGTTAATAAATACTTATTATAACACATTTTCTATTTTTATTAGAATTATATATTTTTTATAACAATTTTAATAACTACCAACATTTATTCACAACGTAAAATAAACAACAAATTATTGAGTCTACCCCACGTCTACCCTACATCATAGTTTTACATTTTTTAAATAAAATTAGAACGACACTGATAAACCGGAATTTAATTCGGCCATATTTGAGGCCCATCGCGGTGTACCTAAGATTTCTGATATGCTCCTTCCTTAGTCTTCTTATTCAAAGAGTAAAATAAATAAATTGGTATGGGACGTCATCTGCTTTTCTTCTGTCATCGTCTGTCGAAATCTTACCTGAGAAAAAAAACAGAGTATACATATCAGCGACCCTGTATTGACGCGCACATCATCTTTTATTAATTTTCCTATACAGGGCGGGTCTTAAATAAGTTCAAATATTTTTAGAGGTGGTATATTTCAACCCCAGGAACACGTCTATGATGTTTTTTGGCAAAAAAGTATGTCGAAAATCGTGCATTTACTTTTAAATTTTCCTGTATATTTGAGAAAACTTTTTAGAACTGCCGATGCCGGTTTACCTCAAATTTTCTCATGGCATAATTTTTAAAATTGAATAACTCGGTTATTTTGGACTTGAAAAATGGCAAAAAATATGTATCTTTTATCGAGATTTGTTAGTGATGAAAATATTTGCAGTTCTTTAAAACTATTTTAAGACTCACTCTGTATATCAATTTCAGCAAAAAACAACTTTATATTTTTTATTCAATTTAATAAATAATTTTTAACTTGTAGAGGGCAAGGGTCTAGCTGTAGCCAAAGACTGCAAGTTTATAGAAACTTCTAGCGGAATCCAGCACAACGTAGACGAGCTTCTAGTAGGAATCTTGAAACAGATCAGACTCAGAGAATCCCTGGAGAAGAAGAAATCGATGACCAAAGAGAAGAGCAAGATGAAAGGCTCCAAAACGAGTCTGAGGCTGCACTTTGCCAAAGAGATTTTGCAGAAGATCTGTCTGAACGATATCAGTAAGTCCAAGAGTTGCGAAAACTTACATGTTCTGTAAGAGTTGAGGAGGAAAGGTGTGCCAAATAAAACACAAAGGTTTATAGAATAAGTTTATAGGTATATCAGTGTGTTAAAAACATACAGATGGTAATCATACCTCTTAGATCATAATATATTTCCGTGGATATATCAACGCCATAATATACTGCTAATATATTTCTACTAGTTAATGTTTTTTTTTTTCAAGGTTATAACGCTTAGGCATAAAAGTGAAGCACTTTTACGCTTAGTATATTATTAAACTGGCATTAAGTGTCAAATTCAATGAGTGTAACCATAGTTTTTCGATATACAGGGTGGTCCAAACTGTATTTCGGAAACTTCGGCAGCATATTTTGCAGATAAAAATAAGTAAAAAAGTTCGTATAAATGCATGTCCTGAAATGCTTAGTTTCGGAGATATAGGGTGTAAAAGTTTCATTTTTATTTCGAATTTTTTACAAATAATTTCTGAGGTAACATCAATATTGGGGTGAAAATTGGTGTCTGGGAGTTTTTTGACATGAGAAATTTGATTTTGATCTTAATATGACTTCTACTTGTAGAGGGCACTACCTATATATTTTTAACTGGTTTGAAGAGTAATAACTTTTCGTCCGTACCTGTATAAAAGTACTGAGTAAAAAATATACAGTGGTGGCCAAAAGTATAGAAACATTTTTAATTTGTCATTTATGCTGAGAAATTAAAATATGAAATAAAACGACTTATATAATCGTGACCTACAAATAATTTCCTACAAAACCTAATACATTTAAATAAAAAATTACAGCTATCAAAAAATATATAAAAAATTATGAATATTTTCTTGGTCAAAAGTATGGAAACTTAAGAAGAATGTTTATTAAAATTCAAGATAATATAAAAATTACTAATATTTAGTGGAATATCCCTTTGAATTAATTATTTCTCTACATCTTCGTGGCATCGAATCGATCAATCTCGTACAATCTTTACTGGAAATGGCCGCCCATTCAGTTTTTAGCACTTCCCATAATTCATTTTTATTTGAAATAGAATGGCTTCGAATTTTCCTATCCAAATGGTCCCATAAATTTTCTATGGCGTTAAGATCCGGAGACTGTGAGGGCCAATCCATTAGTGGAACATTATGTTCATTTAACCAATTTTGAACAAACTGAGATTTGTGCTTGGGATCATTGTCTTGCTGGAACAACCATCTGAGTGGCATTTCTTCATCAGCATGAGGCAGCATATTATTATCCAATATGTCTTTGTACAAAAAACGGTCCATTATCCAACCTGAGCGAGAGGACCAACACCTGAGCGAGAAAAACACCCCCACACCATTATACTCCCACCCCCATGTTTTACTGTGAGCATCTGGTACTTATGGCTGTACCGTGTACCTTTTGGTCTTCGGATATAACGTCTCCCGTCACCACCAAACAGTTGAAACTTGCTTTCGTCGCTAAACAGTACATTCCATTTCTGATAAGACCAGGTGAGATGATCTTGAGCAAATTTAAAGCGGGCCATCCTATTTTTCTTTGATATTAGTGGTTTCTTCACCGCGACTCTTCCAAAAAGTCCCATGTCATCCAACCTTCTTCTCACCATGCGTGCAGACACCGATATTCCCCTTTCACCCATTTCTCGAGAAATGTCTGTGGATGTTTTTCTTGGATCTCCCATTGATATTCTCTTCGTTACTTTCATTGTCCTGTTGCACAACTTTCTTGGTCTTCCTGACTTAAAAGCTGTTGAAACGTTCCCTGTTTTATTAAATTTACGAATTATTTTCGAAACGGTGCCTTTTAAAATGTTTAAATTTTTACTTATTTGAATTTGTTTATAACCACTCTTGTATAATTCAACTATTTTATTTTTTAAATCCGTAGAGAAATATTTAGACTTGGGCATGATGTTTATATTTATCTGAACAAATCGTACCGTTTATCAGCTTAAACTAAATAATTTTAATGTATTTATTTATGGTTTCCATACTTTTTGGCCACACAAGAAATCTATTGTTCTCCTACAAAAACTGCTAAACAGATTTTTTCGCTTTGTAATTTTTGGAATACTTTTATTTGCTGATAAGCTGTTCATTTATATTCCTAACCCCCGGTGTTTTTCAGGTACAGATAGCGCGTTATAATCCGCCAGATATATTTTATTTTGATGGATAGCAGAAAAAAGTGTATCATTCACCTATAGATACCAATATCTATTAGATAAAATAACCTTATCCATCAGATATCCCTATTTGGGACCTGAACTGCCAAATATCGTGCTTTGGTTTGTCGGATGTAAATTCTTACTACATTAGCAATACCTGTCATTGACATAAACACGTTGACTAAATAGTTATTAGATTGAAATCATAAATTTGAAATGTATGTATGCCAAATGTTCAACAGAAACTGTTTTATCATCATTTATTCGAAGAAAAATTTAAGATTTGATTTAAAAAAAGAAGAAGTTCCCAAATTTATCATTTTTGTCAACTATCTACTTTTATGTCTATTTTTTGTTAATAATGACATGTATCGACTATTTTCATTCTAAATATCTTGAGAACGGGTGCTTGTAGCGATTTTTACCAAGAGACGTTTTTTCCGTAAAAATTTCCGGAAATATACATTTTTTCATGTTAAAACACATGTAGGTGGCGCCTCTTATAAATAGGAGTCATATTGATATCAAAATCAAATTTCCTATGTCAAAAAACTCCTAGACACTAATTTTCATTCAAATATTGAAGTTACTTTAGAAATTATTTGGAAAAAATCGAAATAAAAATGAAATTTCTACACCCATCTCCGAAACTAAGCATTTTAGGACATACATTTATACGAACTTTTTTACTTATTTTTATATGCAGAATATGCTGCCAAAGTTTCCGGAATACAGTTCGGACCACCCTGTACAGGATGTCCCATTTTGGTTGAAATCATACGGTATCTCCGTTATTATTGAAGATAGAAGGATGCGGTTTGCACAAACCTGTCTCACTTTTTTGTCAAACGGAAGATGCCGTAAACAAAATTTTCATAGCCTTCTTCGTTTCCGAGCTACAGGGTCTTTTTGAAAATTTTGCAATTTGGGACACCTCCTGTATCTCTATTATTGTTAAAGCTATCGAGAAGGTGAAAACTGTTTATTGTAGAACTTTTTACGTAGAATACAGTGGCGTAGTCTGTTTTTCTACAAAAAAAATATTTTTGAAAATATGAACTAAAGTTATGTTTTTTTAAATGGATCACCCTGTATATTTATAAATCATATGATCTGTCTTGGCATAAGCTTCTCAAAAATACATATCACTCTATATTTATTTTCACTATTTACTGCAATATTTAAAAGTTTTTATTAAAAGATCATATTTATTAGTAGGCCATGATTGATAATAAAAGAATCTAAAGAATTATTAAAAGTATACTGCTATCTGTCTTTTGTTTTATTTTGGGAGCCGCTAATAAATTCTTTATATATTAGGGAAACTTAAGTCTCTACCGCTATTTGTAAATCTTGGAATACGTGTATACGTAAGACTAATCTATCGTATCGGAAATTTTAGATATTCCTTTAGCTAATTTACGTCAAATATACTTTCAGCAAGATGGGGAACATTCCCCCACATAACTATGGAAATATTAGAATACTGTTAAATTATTATTTTTCAAATCAATGAATTGGAACCAATGAACACATATTGATAGCCTCCTCGATTCCCGGATTTCGTCGTTCTCGATTTCTGATTTTGAGGATTTTCGAAATACGAAATATATCGTGGGCACTACAACAATTTCGAACACCTGAAAAATGCTTTAATAATTCAAGATTTAGATATTTGCAAACCCATCCCGTTATAAAAAAAAGAAAAATATATTCACAGTTTCAGTGGTAACAGTTATTTCAAAAGTAAAATATATCAATCCCAAATAAATTTTAATATATGTATGACTATTTTAGTAAATATTTCATTTTGATTTTTTGTTATTTATCACAGCCTACTAATAAGAAAATGATATATTTTAAATATTGCAGTAAATAGTGAAAATAAATATAGAGTGATATATATTTTTGAGAAGCTCGTAGCAAGACAGATCATATGATTTATAAATATACAGGGTGTTCCATTTGAAAAAACATAACTTTAGTTCATATTTTCAAAAATATTTTTTTGGTAGAAAAACAGACTACGCCACTCTATTCTACGTAAAAAGTTCTACAATAAGCAGTTTTCGCCTTCTCGATACCTTTAACAATAACAGAGATACAGGGGGTGTCCCAAATTGAAAAATTTTTGAAAAGACCCTGTAGCTCAGAAATGAAGAGGGCTATGAAAATTTTGTATGCAGCATCTTCCGTTTGACGAAAAAGTGGGACAGGTTTGTGCAGACCGCACCTTTCTATCTTCACTAATAACGGAGATACCCTATGATTTCAGCCAAAATGGGACACACTGTACAATTACTTTAAATATTTTTATATAATATAATTTGCAATATTTGAAATTTCTACAAAAATATATTTGTGACGTTTGAAAAAAATAATAGCATATTCTATTGGGAGTAAAAATGTACTTTTCGTGCCTCGCCTGTAATGTCGTCGTCATACAGCTTCGCCACAAAAAATATAACTTTTACTCCTAATAAAACCATAAATCCATTAACCCCCGGTGTTTTCAGGTATAGATAGCGCGTTATAATCCGCCAGATATATTTTATTTGATGGATAGCAGAAAAAAGTGTATCTTCACCTATAGATACCAATATCTATTAGATAAAATAACCTTATCCCTCAGATCCTATTTGGGACCTGAACTGCCAAATATCGCTTTATTTGTCGGATAAAAATTTGTACATGGGGAATTTTGATTTAATTTAATAAAATTGCTTAACATAACCTAAGACATTGTTACTATTGTGAATTTCGTTCAATTCAATAAATTCGATTTTAGATTATTTCGAAAGACTTACCTATTCTGGTACAGACTATAACCATTTTAGAAGGTGTGAGGTATAAAGTATAAACACTAATAAACACACACTGGAAATGGTGCGAAAAACTATGGTGCGGACTTTATGAGGAGTATTACAAAATAAAAGAACTCATTGGAAGCATCAGAACAGAAGGAAATGCATTAAGTTAGGATAATAGTGATAAAACAGTAATTTATAAATTATTTTATTTAAATCCTTTCAATTACATAAGCCATTACTACATATTATACAAATGCTAATGTTTATCTGTGTCGTCTCTACTGAAGTAACATTTTCAAAGATTGCTTTTTAAAAGATAGCTAGCTGGCCTTCTAAAAACTGTCGTCGTCAGTTTTTTGTTTTCATTTTAATTAAAAAATAATAGTAAAGTATTTTTTTCCACAGTGTCGCTGTCTGGCGGATGCGCCAGCTTCACCTAAATACACAATAGAGGAGATAAACCCCAGTACTGGTCTTTGGGGGTTATATACTTATTCTCAATCTTGCTTTCTAAGAAAAATAATATAAGAGTACATTTATCTAACATAAATAAAAACTCACCTTAATTACTATCATCGATGCTATCCTACCCTATTTGCTTTATTATGAAGCTCTACAACAATACATATTTGTTATTACTAACAGCACTATGCTATTTTTTTACCAGATTGTGGTTTTAGGATTTATCTATAAATCTCGATCTGCTTGCACTTCACCGGTTTCTTCCATATTTTCTATTATCAATTTATTGTACTAAAATGTTAATATAATAAATATAACAGTAATATCATATAATTAAATTATAAATTAAGTACTTACACATACTTTTTTTCTTGTTTTAATTTCTTATAAATCGCATTCCATCAACAGATCTATTTCACTACTGTTGAAACTGATTCCCTTTTTCCATAAAGGTATAATTAATTAACCTATACCATAATAGAACTGGTCAGAGTTGAACACAAAATATATTTTAGTTTAATTGTATTGTTTTTATTTTCATTTTGACGATCTTTTGACAACTGAATAATAACCTCACTTTTTAATCGAACGATTTGAAATTCCCAGTTTTTGTCTCTGTCTGTTGCATAGACTTTTCATATATAACCATCTCAATTTCAGATATCTTATATTGGCAACACTTTCTCTACGGAGTGTCTAAAGGCGGCCCGTCCTGCAAATTGTTATCTTTTGGATTATTTTGTATGAAAATACCCAAATGTTAGATCCTTTAGATAGCAGGCTCTAGATTGTTTATCTTTTAGATAGTTATTTGTTAGATAAAAGCTATTTATCTATAACTGAAAACACCGAGCCTAAGCGGATCAAAAGATATGATGTATTAGCATTAAAAAGTAGCAGTGTATTAGCATTAAAAAGCGCATTAAAAATTGAAGATAAATTGGCGATTGTGTTGTATGTCATAACATGTTAAAACAGGATACACATTTATTGAAATTCCATCTTTATGTTTTTGTTACTCTGAAGTAGGTGCTGCAAAGAATTGCAATGTAAATTTAAGTATTACTCTAATTAAAATTAAACATATCTATGGTTTTCTAAACTTTTCTGAACCGTTGCCAAATATATACATAAATAATCAATTTTTACATCCTCGTTTGCATCAGGTATTTGCAATCACAATAATTCTATTATTTTGTTACTCATCATGTCATTAATATAAATTTTTTTTTATTATTCATACAAATAATAGAAGTATTGTCATTAAGTACAAATATTCATAGTAAATTGATATATGAAAAAATATTTTTATTTTTAATTTAAAAAGAAAATAATTTAAATTGTTACATTTTCACAAAGAAATAATTTAATATGAATATTTTGAAGTAAAGAACTACATAAAAAGTTTCTAAATGCGCACACAGACGCTCAGTTTTTTTACACAGGCAAATCTGATTAGAGCAGGTGTGTGGTAACATCAGACCCTGCTTGAATTTGAATTCAGCAAACTTCGAAGGCTGAACATTTTTGTGTGTTCGTTCAGTTCATTTTAGTTCAGTCCATAGACAAAGTTCAGTCTATTATTAATTTATAGAAACAATATGTCGAACTTAAGCTGTATTCCGTTGCAAAACCAGGCGAACCAGACCGGTAAACTACGGTAAAGATCGGTTCCTGAAAAAAATCGGTTTGATACGGAACGGGTTGGTAAAATCAGGTAAAATACTGGAAACGTCAAATGTTGACAGCTCGTTAGACAGCTCAAGTGAAGATTTGCAGGCCCAACATTAAAACAATCAATTAGATCAATAATAAATAAACAAATCTAATCAATATTTATATTTTTATAGCTTACTAAACATTCACGATTACTTGTTGTCTTGTTTTTTTTATATTTTCTTTAAATACTCTTGACTTTAAGAAACAATGGCTGCATGGTAAGTTTAAATAGTCCTAAAAATTAATTCTATTTAGTTAATAAAATTGATTTACCTTTACTGCCTACCTCCGTTGCTTTTGAATGTAAATACAAATTATTATTACAAATTTTAGAAATTAAATGAGAATTTCACTCGAACTTCCAATATTTGCTTGATTTCTACATAAGTGACACTGATTGACAAACAAAACCAGAAAAACCAGCCTTCTCGCGCTGGTTAGTTTGGTGACAATTATAACCGAAATTTTCAGGAACCGTATTCCGTAATAAGAAAACTTTCAGGAAACCGATAGAAACGGAACTTTGAATAAGAAGACTAAGGAAGGAGCATATCAAAAATCTTAGGTACACCGCGATGGGCCACAAATATGGCCGACTTAAATTCCGGTTTATCAGTGTCGTTCTAATTTTATTTAAAAAATGTAAAACTATGATATAGGGTAGACGTGGGGTAGACTCAATAATTTGTTGTTTTATTTTACGTTGTGAATAAATGTTGGTAGTTATTAAAATTGTTATAAAAATATATAATTCTAATAAAAATAGATAAGTTATAATAAGTATTTATTTACACAAACATCCGATACGCTACTGAAGCAAGTAAGTCAAATTAACGTATCTAAATTCTTTGACATCTAATCTTTGACAAGTAATAAATAAAAGCTAAAATGCAAGAAAAATATATAATTTAGTTAATTTAAGTGAATTTCATAAATGATCGGTTTACTACGCGTATGTATATTATATAGCTACTTACAAGCGAAAAGTTGTTCCATTATTTCACTCAATTTTTGCCGAGATCTACCGCACGCTACACAACCAACTATTTTAGAATCTTTTTCGATAAATCGCGATAGTGTCACTGTTAATTTAAGTTCTGCCACAATTTCTATCTAGATTTACTACATTTATACAACTATCAGTAGTAGAATAAATAACATAAAATAAGCTCTGTAAAGGCTAACAAATCAACAAAATTTCAAATCAAATTGAAATGTGTCAACAGAACTGTCACGGATCCCCACCCTAGAGTCCTTTTTCTGCCCACCATGCATGAATACATGGATAGCATTATGCTCCTTCCTTAGTCTTCTTATTCAAAGAAACGGAACATAAAACCATAACCAAGTTAAGCAACGGAATCTTTTTAACGGAATAGACCCTTAAATAAATAGTTTTTAAGTCAATTTGGTAGTTCTTGTTTGTCATTTCTGGATAAAGTAAAATAAATAGTCTAATTCCTTGCCAAACTATAGATTAGTAATGTTTTATCAGCATTTTCACAAATTCTGGGTATACCATTAATTTCCATATTTAAATTTTAGATGTTAAGACTAAACTGTTATGTGTAATATGTAACATACCACTTAAACAAATATCTTGATATTAATGTGATTAATACTTATTACCAAGTAATATAACACTGATGAATAAATATCTATAATTGTCATGTCGATATATACTGCATATTACATACTTTTCTACTATATTATATAAAGAGTAACCTTAATCGTAAAATATAATTGTATATAAAAAAATGATTTGTAGATGATGGCCTAAATATAAAATGTTCCATTATTTGTTTTTGATGTTACATAGTAATTTAATATACAGGGTTGTTCACCACATACGACACGGAGTATTGTAGCTAAACGATGAGATTTTTACAAATTGTATGTTTGGGGTTCGTTGAATGACTATTAGAGCTACAATTTAAAAATATTTTTACAAGATACAGCACTTACCGAAATAAATAAAGTTGACAACAAAGTTGTATTTTTTTAAATGGAACACCCTGTATATTATAAAATTTTAGTTTCTACGATTAAAATAGGAAGATAAATTTGATTAAGGTTTATTATACTTAAATCTGACCGTTTTTGAAATATTTTCTTTTCAATTTTGTGAAATTGCAGTAAAAATTTTAAGCTTCATTTCTCAAAGGGTATCAATGTTTTTAATATATTTAATGAAATTTATTTATTGATCAGTTATTGTGTTGCAATAATAAAAATAATACTACTTTATATAGAGTGTGTAAAAATTTATTTTAAATAATTATTAACTTCAAACAGCAATAACTTCTTTAATTTAAATGGAATGCCCTGTATATTTTAGGAGAATCAGATGCACAATTAAAATTGTCTATCCAAATTGTATTATACCATTTTACCTATCCCTTCAAGTTTCGTAGAAAATGCATTTTCTTATAATTTAGACCTCATTTATAAATATATCCATGGAATATTGACATTTTAGATTGTTTTAAAGCAACAAATGTACAAAATGTACAGACTAGTAATATTATCGTTTTTTAGCAAAACGATAATATTACTAACCCGACCTATGCAAAAAAGAAAACTATTTAAATCTTTATAAAAGAGTATACCATTAATTAAATATAACACCATTATTTCCGCCCTTATACTAATTAATGACGCATACTTAGTGTTCGTTAATAAATTATTATAAATAAATGTGGATTTTGAGTCAGAAATCAATATAATAATGAGTTATCAAATTAAAGTCTCTGTTGTTATAAATAAGCATTTATTAAAAAATGAAATATCATTTTTTAAGGTGTTGCTTTTATCCACACTGTTTAATGCCCATACAAAATTCAGTTTTTAGTATTTGGAGCAATTATTATTAATCAACGCAAACAGTCAGTTAATGTAGTTTGAATACTGGAATCATATTAATTGGTCCTCTTTAACAAATATTTAAACAGTTTTTTTATTTTTTAATGAAATAAACAAATTATATCGACAATATTAGTATCTGTACTCTTTAAAATTTGGGTACATCTTTAAAATAATCTAAAATGTCAATAGTCCATGGGTATATTGATAAATAAGTTCTAAATTACAGAAAATGCATTTTCTACGGAAACTTAAAGATATAGGTAAAAATGGTATAATATAATTTGATAGACAATTAAATTGTGCATCTGATTCTCGTAAAATATACAGGGTGTTCCATTTAAATTAAACAAGGTATTGCCGTTTGAAGCTAATAATTATTTAAAATAAATTTTTAGACACTCTGTATAAGGTAGTATTATTTTTATTATTGCAACACAATAACTGATCAGTAAATAAACTTCAGTAAATATTTAGTATTAAAAATTTTGATACCCTTGGAGAAATGAAGCCTTAAAATCTTTACTGCAATTTCACAAAATTGAAAATATTTCAAAAACGGTAAGGTTTAAGTATAATAAATCTTAATCAAATTTACCTTTATTTTAATCGTAGAAACTAAAAATGTAATAATATACAGGGTGTTCCATTTAAAAAAATACAACTTTGATATTTTTTACTTATTTTAAATTATTTTTAAATTGTACCTCTAATAGTCCTTCAACGAACCCAAAACTTACAATATGTAAAGATCTCATCGTTTAGCTACAATACTCTGTGGTGAACAACCCTGTATAATATACAGGGTGTCCCAGACTGAGCGTGCATTAGAAGTTTCTAGAGAACTACAATATCTAGACCGGAGATTTTTTGCACCTCTTTGTTTCACAACGAGATATATCGAATAAAAATAGTTGTTCATTATGGCGGCACTTACCGGAAATACCGGAAGTTGACAGCAACTTTCTTATTTTAAATGTATTATCCGTAAAATTTTATGAATTTTGGTATTAATACTAACTAATACCTTAATACTAACTCTATACCTAACGTTGAGAAAGAAATATTTAAAATTTTTGAAGGAAAAAAAATATCTGTCAAAAAAATTTGCATAGCCTAAACGTCAAATTTATTGATTACCACAGCTGCTCGGTAGCTATCTATTTCAAAAATTAAATTGTTCCAATGTCATATAATATTGGAAGTAGCTGTCATAGAATTATCATGAATCGTCTTTTTCTAATGGTAAGTATGTAATATAAAATGGGGGTACCCATTTAAAATAAGGAAGATACTGTCAACTTCTTTTATTTCCGGAAGTGCCGCCATATTGAACATATTTTTAATCGCTAGATCTGGTTGTGAAACAAGCATGTGCAAGAAATCTCTACTCTAGATATTGTGGTTCTCTAGAAATTTCGAAAGCACGTACAGCCTGGGATACTCTGTATATGATTTTGTATAAAGCTGGTAACTACTTCTAAAATATTTCAATGTGATAGATAGACTTAAATGTTGGTGGGTGAATACTAAAAAAGTACAATTTTTAATAAAACATCTAGTTTTAAATGACAACGTAAATAACAACAAATTTTAACTATGACAGTCAAATATAGGATACATAATAATTGTCTGCTTAGTATTTTTCTACACTCAGAAGAAAAAAAAACGCAACGAAAAAATTTTTGGTCAGAATTCAAGCACGGCATATAAATCACACGGCAGGCTAACTCTCCCCAGATCCCATTGTTTAAAATTTCTATAAAATTTGACCTTGAAAACGCTATTATGGGTGCCGAGTCAGGGCCGGATTAAAACGTATCAAAAAATTTTCCAGAAAATAAACTATTGATAGACAGGGTCGTATTAAAAAAAATACTGTAATTGACTGAAACTGAATTTTATTTACACAATACTTTTATGTAAACAAATGAATCGTTAACCGCGCATACTCGTCGAAAAGTAAAAATGAAAAAACCAATTAAACATTTAACTGTAGAGAATAGACAATTAAAATTAAAAAAACATGCCAGGAGTTACAAACAAGAATTAAAGAAATACCCAATAAAATATCTATTGAACAATCTAAAGAGGCTACGTACAAATTATGTCCATCAATGGACATAGCAAATTTTATTAATATTCAAATTGCACAAATTAATAAATCAGCGAAAGGAAGAAAAGTAACTGATGAATTTAAATATAAATGTTTGGCTATATACTTTTCCGGGCCAAAAATATACAAGACGCTCTTGACAAATCTATTTTGCCTTCCACGCCCAGAGACCCAGAGACACTAAGATAATGAATAAATGACATCGATATCAAACCTGGCTTAGAAAATCTTAGTGTATTTGAGACTCTGAAAAAGAAAAGTTGAAAGTTTCGATGAACCGGATGAACTTAATCGATATTGTGTATTTTCTATGTATTAATGATATGAATATCAAGTGCAATTTGTTTTATAATAGTGGTCGTGTTAATATTGTAGGTTTTGAGGACGACCAGAAGGGGAACAGAGAGTTTAAACCAGCTCGGGTATCTAATGTTGTTATGGTAAGAGGTATCTTTACCAATGGGAAGCAGTCCCTAGCTTATTTTACAAGCTTTTATTTAACTTGCTTTGTATGTATGTTTGTTCGGGGCAAATCTTGTAAGCTAAATTAGAAGCACTTCCTTTCATTGTAGGAAATTGAAATTTGGCATGAAGGTTCAGCTGGTTCAGTCCCGATGACAATACATTTTCTTGCAAAGCATGACCCGAATTTTTCACAGCTGTCAAAAAAATGTCAAAGTTGTCCGATTTTGATAAAAATCGATATATAGGATTGCCATGGGCTAAAATAAAGGAAAAATAATTGAGCTGACAAATTTGACAGCTGTCAAAAAAATTTCAAAGATTTTGATAAAAATCTGTATATAGGATGGCCATGGGTTAAAATGAAAGAAAAAAAATTGAGTTGTCAAAAAAATCTCAAATTTTTCCGATTTTGATAAAAATCGATATATTGGATGCTCCCTACCCCATAGTCGGTTTTCATTTTATTTGTCTCACATTTGAACTGTCAAATTTGACAGCTGTCGGTTTTTTTAAGTTCTCCTTTTTTAATGAAAATCGATATACATATTATTAGGATGCATATTGGAAGTTATTTAAGAAAAAGAATTGAGTTTAAGTGTATGGCACTGAGAAACCAGCATAACTAAAAAGTAAAAAATAAATTTAAGAAAAAAACTTTTTAAAAACAAGCTTTTATTTAAATACCTACATTAAAAAGAAAAAAAGAAATATTTTCTTTAAAATTTTTATTATGAACTTATAACGTCATTACACAATTTTATATTATATAAAAGCTTGTCGCGAGATTTAAGTGTACAGTTGCACTCATAAAAATCTGGTACGACAACTTTATCTTGTAATTCCTGTAATTCTTGTAATTCCAATATCTTGTAAACCTATCATTATTCCCATCCAGGATAAATTCATCTAGTTTAGAATAACATTTAAAAAACTTTGTGTCCGAATATTACACACTGGTACTGAAAATTGCCAAAATGATCTGGCAAACATCTTATTAAAAACGGCAGACCTTATTATAAAAAACAACGAGACCTCTGTTCTTTTCTCTCTGAATTGTCATGAGCTATCCATAAAAATTAAAAATAGATACGGATAATCAGAAAAACAGTAATTTAGAAATGAATCTTGTTTGTCATTTTGCAGGATACCTAATAATAAAAATTACTTTGAATGCCGTAGGCAATGATGGAGTATTAAAACTAAAAGAATTTCGGATTTCAATTGTACTACTAAACTACAAAAACCAAATATATCATACAATAAACAAAAATAAAAAACAAAATATATCACTCAAGAAAAGAATAAAATAAATTAAGCCGCACGCTACTGACTCAAAGCAGCCGTAACTGTATGTTGTCGATGACAAAGACTACGACTGACTACGACACTGGTTAATTTCTGTTGCTGGCACCCATAATGGCGGCGTGCGCAAGGATATGCGCGTAGCGTTCCCGCCAAAGCGATTTGGCCTGCCGTGTGATTTATATGCCGTGATTCAAGTGTATGTTTTTGATACTTTTAGCTCTATTTTCATGATTTTTTTAGCAAGATGTATACAGTCACAGTATGTCCCCGGATTATCTTTAGAAGAGGCAAAACTTTTTTATTATTGACATTTTGAGAAAAATTAATTCTTGATAAAAATTTTTGCTTGTTCTAAAATGGTTAATCCCGTTTATACTTTTCCAAATTTTACTTTTTTGTTTGTTTGTATACTTGAGATGTTTTCTTTAATATCGATAGTTCTGTTATCGTTAGTCTTAAACGTTTTTTTTTAAATTTAGTATAATAGAGTATCCAATGCAGTGTAATGTGACATAACGACAATGTCACCAAAACCATCTCGTCATGTTAAAAAATTACATCAAAATGTAATAATTGAAAAAATTGCAAATTGATCGTGATAAGTTCATTTCACTTTTAAAAATTAACAAAAGCATGTATTGGCATGAATCAAAAAACAAAATGCTCGGGAGTCATGGTCCTGACGTTACACACGAAATTATTGCATAGGGTGTTTTAAAGTTAAGGCAAAAAAACTACCCATCGATTAACCCTGTATAATATGCCAAATACTAAAGTTTATAAAAAAACTTAATTTACGAATTGAAGTTGATATAATTATATACAGTTTGATAAAAAATTCATGACACACTTTAAATTGGACCAAAATTTTCTCAGTTTTTTTTTTGCATCATAGTGTATATTGCAAATTATTGTATAAATGGCATAAAACACATAAGAGTACTCTTTTAGTATCCACTTACTTATATAACTTTATTAATAATTATAATTTACTTTATAATTTAATTTTGCTGAAACTTAATTTTAATTTTAATTAATTTTTTTCAACTTCTCAATATTTTTAATGAAATATATATATATATATATATATATATATATATATATGAAATGAACAAAATTCGAACGAACGAATGAAAGTGCGGTATATTTAGACGGAGACCGAACGCATGCGGCCGTTCGTTTCTTTCGTTCGCTCGACCATCCGTTTCGAGTCGGTACATCAAAGGCGTTCGCCAACAAATGCCTCCGGTCTCGTGCGGTTCTATCGTACGGTCCCCGTCCATACCACTAGCGAACATTCGTTCGTTCGTTCGTTCGTTCGTTCGTGCGGATAATGAATACGCACCTTTACAGCTTTAGTGTATATTAATAAATAATATTTTCTTGCCTTTAGCTGTGTGTTTTTTCTAATTTCGAAAAATCGAAAGTAAAGAAAAAATTTAAAAAAATAACAAGTAAAAAGAAAATTGTTTTGCTTGTCGTAAAGGGGGGAACCAAGCTCCACTCCCACAACCGGTTTCTGGGCCTACCCTTCATCAGGTGGGCTGTCTTTTAAATTTTTTCTTTACTTTCGATTTTTCGAAATTAGAAAAAATACACAGCTAAAGGCAAGAAAATATTATTTATTAATATACACTAAAGCTGTAAGAATTTTGTTCATTTCATATATTTGAGCGGGCCGAAAAACGCTCTTTACCATCTTTTGACGGGAGATGCACTAATATCTCACCGACATTTTACGACATCGTCTGTAGATATAGAAGAAGTTTTGCTTGCCGTATCGGTGAGAACCAGCCCCTGGACAGCCCACCTGATGAAGGGTAGGCCCAGAAACCGGTTGTGGGAGTGGAGCTTGGTTCCCCTCTTTACGACAAGCAAAACAATTTTCTTTTTACTTTTTATTTTTTTTTTTAATTTTTTCTCTACTTTCGATTTTTCGAAATTAGAAAAAATACACAGCTAAAGGCAAGAAAATATTATTTATTAATATACACTAAAGCTGTAAGAATTTTGTTCATTTCATATATATATATATATATATATATATATATATATATATATATATATATATATATATATATATATATATATATATATATATATATATATATATATATATATATATATATATATATATATATACATATAATATAATGAAAATATTAATTAAAATTAAATAACTACTTAATTTTCTAATAAACTTAAAACAAAAATACTGAAAGCTTGTGTTTTTTTTATATTTTAATTATTCTGACAACTCATATATATATACATATAATATATATATATATACATATAATTTAATGAAAATATTAAAATTAAATAACTACTTAATTTTCTAGTAAACTTAAAACAAAAATACTGAAAGCTTGTGTTTTTTTTATATTTTAATTATTCTGAATAAGAGAAAAAATATGTATAGTCGATTATGTTCCTTCTAATAATGTTGAATCTCTGTATATAAAAATTAAAAGGTGTCGCATGGTTATAAATTACTATAATTAAGAAGATGGACCTGCAGAACATCGAAATTAGTGGAAAAAATTAGTGGTTTCAATTATATTTTATTATTTTGGAATTTACAAATAAAAGTAAACTAAAAGTTGGTTAACTTTTTCCACTAATTGAAAATTGCTGCCTCTAATTTTGACGTTCTGAATGCTCATATTGAAATTTGATGAACAAGCTTCTACCGTTAATTGAAACCACTAATTTATTCCACTAATTTCAACAGGTTTTGAATCAATCTTAAACCTTCTAAATTTTAGTGGTATTGTAGTAATTAGCTCTTACTTCCATAAAGAGAAAATACAGTAACGTTAAAAAATAAATACCTACTCGTATAAACCATTTTCAATAACGATATAATAAAAAAATAGTGTTTTAACTGTTATATTTTACATAGGGCTAAATTTTATTTTTTTAACTCTGATTGAACCGTCATTTGGACATACATATTGATATGATTAATGTGGTACCCCATAGTATACTTAAATATATTTATTTACAATCATACGGTACCTACCCTGTATTATATACATATACAGGGTGGTTTATAAGTAAGAAAATAAGTATAGGGAGTAAAGAATATCTCAGATATTTAAAAATAAAATAACTAATATAAGTATATGCTCTGTAAAGCCTATTGAGTAGTATATTTTGAGTAAGAATAAAATCTAAGAAGATAGCGATCTTCATTTCATAGCCATCGCTGACGCCTTTTTTTTTCGATCATATGGTTATATCATATCTTAAAAATTTGCTACTAAAAAAGGCTAAAAAGTCAGATAATTTAGCTACAAGTTGCTTAAGAAATTATCAAAATTGACAAATTAGAACAAAATATATTGAAATTAAAAAAAATAAATTTAGATATCTTCTCTCCGAAATAATTTGTTTTACTTATAAAACACCCTGTATAATTAATTATAGATAGATATATAACAAGGTTAAGATAGAGACTGTTTATATAATCCATTAAAGGCATAAAGCTTTAAATATACTTCCGTAGACGAGTTATTCGAATGAAAAAAGTCTAAAACTCTAAAACAAAAGTATCGATAATAGTAATATAATCTTAGTAATAACGATAGTAATAATGTAATAAGATTAATAATAATGATAATATATATTTTCTCAAATCTTTGTAAGACAATCATTTGTAGGTGTTTACTTTTCTATTTCTGATGTTTCTTGTATCTGAGTTTGATGTTAAGAATAAGACTAGAACAATAAAGATGTGCTTCAGTGAAATTGTTGTATTTTATTTTTAGCACATATATTACTATTAGTTATTATTACTATTAGTCCAACCTACAGCAATTTTAAATAAAAAAAAAATGGTATTTTAGATAATTACAAAAAAACTAATTTTAAAAAGTTTTAACATCCTGTAACTCTAAAACTATGCATTTCCATACCCATGTTTGTAGAAACTTTTTTTCATATTTTTTGATGAGGAATCAATGAGTACTTATTTAGAGCTTTCGCAAATTAATAATATTAAATTTTTTAAAGCTATTACACTTTTTTTTATTTATTTTTTTTATTTAAATTTAAAAAAGGTGATCCTGAAACTGTGAATAATTATAGACCTATAGCTTTAATACCCACACTTTCAAAAATTTTTGAATATTTATTGAAACACCAGATAACACATTACTTTGAATCTAATAACTTGTTCATAGAGAATCAGTTTGGGTTTCGTAAAGGAAAATCTACACCAATGGCTTGCATTCGGTTGATGGAAGGTATAATTGAGGGTTTTGAGAGCGGTAACTATAGTCTGTCCAACGAGAAGATCCTTGACAGTGATAGATGTGTCTGTCATTTTAATTTCAAAGTAGTTTATTTTATTTTACAAAGAAATAAGTTGGTACAACTGGAACGCATAGCAGGAAATTAATATATTTCAAATTTGACTCACAAGTGATTACCATGTGATTACTTCAAAGTATTGTGAAAAAACTGTATAAAACTGAAAAAATATAATCGAGTTATTTTATTTAAAAAAAAAACGGTATGTGTTAATACAAAACAAACAAGAACAAGACACCACATACCAAAAAAATATAAAAAAGAACTATTTCTTACTTTCAAGCTTTATGAAACTTCCCGCATTTATGATTATACCCGTGGCTACACTTCAGAATAATATGGTTTTGTTTGCCGATGACACTACTATCTTATGTGCTCGGAAATCCCCTGAAGAAATTCAAACTGATTTTGAATCGATTTTTGCTAAATGTTGGTGACTGGTTTCAGGCAAACCGATTATGCCTCAAAGACACTAAAACAGAAAGAGTTATTTTTTCTCTTAAAACAAAATATAAAATAGATTTCTGCAGTGTCCGATTTGTGGGAATAAAATTTGACACAAAACTGAGTTTTGAAAGTCACGTAGACTATGTGGCAGGGAAGGTTTCTATAAGAATGTATGCATTTCGGCGATTGGCTAAGTGTGTGGAGAGTGATGTGTTAGTAGCTGCCTATCATGCTCTCATTCACTCGGTGCTTACTTATGGAATACTCGTTTGGGGTCACTCAGCTCATGCTGACAGACTGTTTGGACTGCAAAGAAAAGCATTGAGAATTTTGTCAAATTTAAGTTATCAAGCATATACAAAAAACGCCTACAAAAGAATGGGACACGTCCATGTTGCTATATCCTCCAGTGTCTTTTATTTGTGAAGGATAACCTAGAACTATATACTACGCATGATAAACAACACAATTATGCAACCAGAAACAGAATGAATATAAAGCCTGTTCATTTGCGCCTCGGAAGATCTTGGAACTCCAGCCTTCATTATGCTCCTGCATGCTTTAATAATTATCTCAAAATGTCAGAAATTTACCAAGACATCAATTTAAAACGACAATTAAAAGCTACCTCTTGATATGGCTTATTTTAGTGTTACTGATTTTTAGAAAGTGAAGGGTTATAGCGTGGTTATAGGTTAAAACATTTACATTGTGTATGTATTGTTTTTTTGTGTACTTTAAATTACTGTTAGATAATTATTGTGCTTATTTTATAATTTTGCATTTTACAAAATATGACTTTGTGTAAGGATACTTGTATCTATTAACATGCAATAAATGATTTGATTTGATTTGATGATAGACTTGGATCAAGGCAAATTAATAAAATTGCGTTTATCTCATCAAGGAGGCCGAAATCGACAAAATATCATGATACAACTTTTAATCGGCATTAAACTACTTATACTATTTCGCCTACAAGAGAAAAATATGTCAGTGGCGTACATGCTTTTTTTAGAAAAATATACCAGTAATAACCCATATGCACATCCCTGGTCAATATGTCGACACTTTTTTAGCTTTAAAATATGTCGCATTTATAGTGACTTTTATCCTCAAAATTTCATTCGAAACGCTACAAGTACTTGGAAGAAAGTTATAATAAATCAGAAAAAATATTAACACTTTAACACCCTGTAGCTTCGAAACAAAGCAGAATCGGACCTATGTTGATATGAAAAATAAATCTTAATTTTACGTGAGGAAAGTCTTCACACAAGAGATGGCACATGTTTTTCTAAACGTCCTGTACGTATTTTGTGTTTTACTCGAAACGTTAACATCAGTTGTTTAAAATCCTTGTTACTCTAGCAAATACTGCATAGATGAAATCTATAAGCCCACTTTTTGTATCTTTGTTAATTTTTTACCTAAGAGACAACTACATCGTTATCTTCGGTACCTATCTACATTAAATTCCAAACCACAAATTTAAGAAATTCCATATATTCTTATAACATATCGAACAAATAACATAATCTATTTCTAAACGAATTATTTACAGACAGAGACTTAAAAAATAATAGAACAAAAAGTGACATAGGCAAACAAATAAAAAATTAATTACCCTGATAACAATCTACGATTATACCATTGTTAGGTAAATGATATTTGATGTTCTTTACAGGCTTTTGGAAATCTCTTAAGAGCTCCTAATGTCAACATTAGTTGATTGTAAAGATAACAAAATCGCAGTAGGTGTTCGGTGACGTGATAATATATTTACGTATTTAGAGAGAAATAATATTTTTGCCGAATAAAATTAAATATTGATAGAAGTTTAGCTTATTTTTAAACCTAATTGTCAAAACAGAGTCCCATACGTTATTGTATGAGGCCCATGTTATATACGAATTAAGTATATTATCAACCTTTATTTAGTGAATTTATAAATAAATAAATGCCTTTATTGTCAAAAAATTTTTCAATTTGTAGACAAAGGTAAACAAACAAAGTAAAAAAACAAGGTACACAAACAAACAAACAAAAAATAATACAAAACATAAAAAAACGAAAATAATATTGTCAGTCTTATTGTTTAAAATAAACATTTATAAATGTTTACAATGTCAAACAACAAAAAAAAATAAAAATAATATTCAAAAATATTTAGTTAGTTTATAGTAAAATATCAATGACCTCTAAATAAATTTATTAATAAGTAAATAAATAGTAAATATAGCAATAGCAAACATTAGACCAGTGTTTACAAGATCAAATTCGATTTTCAAAATATAATTCATTTACGGCGTAGAAAGCCTTGTCTAGTAAATAAGAGTTCAATGCTTTGCGAAATGAAAAAAATGATGTTATGGATTTGATTTCAAATGGCAGGTGATTGTGCATTTTTTTCGAGTTGTATAATATTGAACTTTTAACTAACTCTCTGAGCGTGGGGTAGGTAGATAAAGATCTTGCTCCGCGTTCCTGAGTGGATAAGTGTGAGATGGCCTTTCTTGAGAAGCTGATACATGTTTACGTATTAGGCAAACGGATTCAAATATAAATAAGGAAGGAAGAGTCAATATTTTTAATTCTTTAAAAAAGTCCCGGCAATTAGTTCTTCTGTTTAGTCCCAGTGCATATCGAACAGCTCTCTTCTGGAGCTTGAAAATGCGGTCAAATTGAGTCGCACAACACGTACCCCAGAATGGAAGGGCATACCTGAGGTGCGTCTCAAAAAGTGCATAATAAACAGTTCTAGCCACCGACAAGTTAAGCTCCTTAGAAACAGACCTTAATGCAAAACAGGCAGAGCTCAATTTTTTCGACAAAGCTTCGATATGTATGTCCCATTTCAGAGAATTGTCCACAACAAGCCCTAAGAAATTTACAGATTTTACGACGTCAATGGTGGTGTTGTTAAGTACAAAAGGCTGCAACGAGTTTTTATACGACAAAGCTTTAGTTTTAGAAATGTTGAGACTCGGGAGGTTCGAATCGCACCAAGATTTAATGGTGATTAAGTCATTTGATATAATCCTATGAAGTGCCGTGATGTCCTTGTTGCTCCAAGTGAAGCTAGTGTCGTCCGCAAAAGACATATTTTGCCACTGATGTTTATGTTAGCAATGTCGTTAATTAAAAAAAGAAGAAACAAAATAGGGCCTAGTACTGAGCCTTGTGGTACTCCACATTCTATTGACTTGCTAGAAGATAACTTGGTATCCACCCTCACAAGTTGACTTCTGTTGCTCAGATACGACTTAAACCATTCGAGAGATGATCCCCTGAACCCATAGTGCTGCAGCTTATTAATTAGGATCTTATGATTTACACAATCGAACGCCTTAGAAAAATTACAGAAAATTGTTGCTATAGAATGATGGTTGTTTAGGCTGGAGTAAACTTTATTAAGGAGGGAAAGCATAGCGTCATTTGTGGACTTGTTTAGAAATCCAAATTAATATTCAGTAAGTATTTTGTACTTAAACAGAAAAGATACCAGCCTTCTTTTAAGCAACCTTTCTATGATCTTAGATAGCGTTGGAAGGAGTGCAATTGGGCGATAGTTAGAAGCTTCATCTTTTATAACCCATAGCGAATAATAATAAAGTGAACAATCACAGGACTGCAACTGATTTGAAAGAATACTATGAAAATATTTCAAAAAAGTTCTGCTAGTTGATTTGAAATGGCGACAGCGATCAAAAATAACACCAATGGAAAATTTCAAATATTTTCCAATAAAACTACAAAAAAATATCATACTCGATATTTATATAATTTTTCCTGTAAAATCACTTCAATTCTGTTAACCATAATTGTAACTATTTTTTTTTTTATTTTTTTGTTGATATACAGGATGTTTCAAAACAAATGCGAAAAACTTCAGGGGGTGATTCCCTGTTCAAAATAAAGGGTAGTTTGCTTTATAAACGTTGGGTCAAAAGCCAACCATTAGGGAGATATCGCGGTACAAAGATGGCGGAAAAATTATGTTTTTATTTTTTATCTTGAAAACGAAAAGAGATAGACTAATGAAATTTTACGGAAGCATTACTGTTATGAAAACACACTTTCTGGTAATTTTTTCACTTTTTTAAAATGAGTGGAAGGGGTTGAAATAAACTACCCCTATCATTCTTGTTAATGAAATTTAAAGAAAAATCTTACCAAACACATGCAAAAAAAATAATTTTAATAGTTTAGTTTATTTAGAAACTTTTTTATCTCTTGTGTTTTTTTGATAAAACTCACCGATTGGAAATTAAAAAATAAAATGTAAAGCATTACATGTCAGGACAAAAAACATTTTTAGATATAGAATCTAGTGGGCAGCTGTAATTTTTTTAGGAAAAAATCTAGTCGGCCGCTCTCACTTTTTAGGATGTTTCTAATATTGTTTTATTTGACATTACCCTACTGCAATACGTTATTATCTAGATTATTATTATTATCATTATTATCACTAGATTCTTAATCTAAAAATATTTTTACTCCTGACATGTAATGCTTTACATTTTATTTTTTAATTTCAAATCGGTGAGTTTTATAAAAAAAATACAAGAGATAAAAAAGTTTCTAAACAAACTAAACTATCCAAATTAATTTTTTTTGCATGTGTTTGATAAGATTTTTCTTTAAATTTCGTTAACAAGAATGATAGGGGTAGTTTATTTCAACCCCTTCCACTCATTTTAAAAAAGTGAAAAAATTACCAGAAAGTGTGTTTTCATAACAGTAATGCTTCCATAAAATTTCATTAGTCTATCTCTTTTCGTTTTCAAGATAAAAATAAGAACATTATCTTTGTACCGCGATATCTCCCTAATGGTTGACTTTTGACCCAACGTTTATGAAGCAAACTACCCTTTATTTGGAACAAGGAATCACCCCCTGAAGTTTTTCGCATTTGTTTTGAAACACCCTGTATAAATATAAAACAGCCGCTACACTATCCTCGAAATTTTGCGAAATGTTTCTGTAAAAAGACTGTACACCTAAATCTAAGTTGTGTTACTACATGTATATTATCCGTGTTTATTATTTTATAACTAGCAATAAGCAGAAAGCAATTTAACATTTAAATCCCACTGTCAATTCGGTATTTACTGCTGCTCCCGAACAATAAGAAAATAGGATCACGTTTTTCAAAAATTTTCGCCAAAAATGTTTACTTTGCGATAGAAATCTTAATCAAACCTAAAAAATAGTGCCGCTTCTCGCTGGGGGGCTTACGGCTCATAACTATTGTCTGGAGATGTCATGGAAAATCAAACAACAGATTTCAAAGATAACGTTTGTGTCCATATATAAGCGTTCGAGATAAATACAGTTGTTATTCAGAATGTGATTAGTTACAATAGTTTAGTTTTGGTATTTTTTCGTGAAAATGGTCGAAACCATCAAATCTGGCAACACCGAGAAGAGGCTGAGGACAGAATCGAAGTCTGAATCGGTGTTTGGGTTCTTACTCTTTTCAGCAGTTACTGTAATCGCTGTAAGTAATTTTCTTTATTATTTATGTTGCTTTGTTAATTATTTTAATTATTTCTTTAACCAATTTTGCTTTAAGTTCGTTAGATCGTTTGCTTTTTTATTTCTTCTATCTCTTAGTGGTCTGACGCCCAGAGTAGAATATAGAATGTTTAGGAGAGGAGTTAATCACCGCGACCTTACAAGTCTATTGTGTGTTCCCCTTTCTTGAGTTATAGGTAACGAGTTATAACTCATCATACACTCTCATGGCTTTAACAAAAGTCAGTATCTGAGACGGCTACACAGAGACCAGCTCTCCATCCTCGACATCAGCAAGAGGCATCCAACTTTTCGTCTCTAAGAGAAATGCAAGTTGTAGGAGTCGGAATAAGTAAATTTCTTGTACTGGCAATGCTGGTAGCTTCTGCTTCTACGTGAATACTCTACGTAGAGCATTGATTTTTTCGATACGTCAAGAAAGATCGCTGATGTATCACATTGAGTGGTCGAAGTTTTGCGTACTTACGAAAAACATGTAAGAAATTGATACCATCTATTGGCCCCCCAGTAATCGTAAACACTCTTGGAAAATGAGTTTTTGTATGCGGAATCTTCACACTAATAAATGACTGACAATCTGTAATGGCATCTACGGTCAAAAACGTGATTTCTTCCCTCCTACATGCTCCAAATACTCCAACGATTAAGACAACTTTAGCTAACAGGAATTCTTTGTCATCGGCTTCTTTCATAAAGCGTTCTATTTCCAGTTTTGTAAATACTTTTGATGTCTTTGCCTGATATCCGGAAGCTTTTCTTTTTAAAAATGCAATAAGGTTTGTGAATTTGCCAATATCTACGTTTCTGTTCAGGTAAATCATGGTTCGGAGCATAGAATATTTACTCCACAGAGTTGACGTCTTTAAGGTAGTGGCACAGCTTACAGAATAATATAGCTTGGACACTCGCCAATTTTTCCCACGCTCGAATTTAAAACGCCCCACTCCGACGATGCTTAACTGAATTAAGCGAGCGACAGTCAGCCTCATTCAGTCGATGCATAACCTCCACCGGTGACGAGTAGGGCCGTATTACGGAAGATTTTAATTCGATTTTTTTCTTATATTTAACCATAGGTATTTGTGCTTTTATTTCAATTTTATTTTTATTGTTGGAATGGGAAAAGGTTTTCCGGGATGTTCGGCTGCTGGTTACACAAATAATTATGGAAATAATTCAAAATATAGTCTGTTTAATTTTCAATTCAATACAAAATTAATGTTCAATTCAATCTTGTAAGCTAAATTAGAACCACTTCCTTTTGTTGTAGGAGATTGAAATTTGGCATGTAGGTTCAGACCCGATGACAATACATTTTTTGCAAGGCATGACCCGAATTTTTGACAGCTGTCAAAATGGCGGCATTTTTGAGGTTTTTGATTTTTTAAAATTCTATTTGTGAATGGATCGGGCTAAAATTATATATATAGGTATATTGTGGGTATATACGCATGAAAAAAATATATGGACGGCCATCTTGAAAAAATGACAGTTTAATGACATGTCAAAATTTCAAAGTTAACCGATTTTCATAAAAATTGATATATAGGATGGCCATGGGCTAAAATGAAAGAAAGAAATTTTGAGCTGTCAAATTTGACAGCTGTCAAAAGAATTTCAAAGTTGTCCGATTTGGAAAAAAAATCGATGATGGCCATGGGCTAAAATGAAAGAAAAAAATTTTGAGCTGTCAAACTTGACAGCTGTCAAAAAAATTTCAAATTTGTCCGATTTTGATAAAAATCGATATATTGGATGCCCCCTACCCCATAGTCGGTTTTCATTTTATTTGTCTCACATTTGAACTGTCAAATTTGACAGCTGTCGTTTTTTTTAAGTTCTCCTTTTTAATGAAAATCGATATACATATTATTAGGATGCCAATAGAAAGTTATTTAAGCAAAAATTGAGTTTAAATGTGTGGCACTGAGAAACCAGCATAACTAAAAGTAGAAAATAAATTTACAAAAAAACTTTTTTTAAAACAAGCTTTTATTTAAATTTAAATACACTAAAAGAATAAAATAAACTTTTTTCTTTAAAACTTTTATTATGAACTTATAACGCCATTACACAATTTTAATATTATATAAAAGCTTGTCGCGAGATTTCTCTACATCGATAAACAAGTAAATTAACTAAAACCTTTGTCTACCCTGTCTCATTTTCAAAGTTTGTGTTATGATAGACCACTAGACCAGGAATTACAAGATAAAGTTGTCGTACCAGATTTTTATGAGTGCAACTGTACACTCAAATCTCGCGGCAAGCTTTTATATATTAATATTAAAATTGTGTAATGACGTTATAAGTTCATAATAAAAGTTTTAAAGAAAAAGTTTATTTTATTCATTTTAGTGTATTTAAATAAAAACTTGTTTTTAAAAAAGTTTTTTTATAAAATTTATCAGAACAATTTTGAAGAACTTTCCTTAAATGAAAATATATTATATAAATTCGTTAAATTGTTTCAGACAATTAAATTCAACCATCCTTGTCAAAATTATCCTATAATGTATTTTTTGTTAAAATTATACGCAAAAGTTAATTTATTAATACCTTAAAGAATATTAATAAGAACTTAAACGTAGCAAACAAAAACCGAAAGCTCCTAATTTGGAAACATTCGTAAATAACTATAAGTAATCAATGTACCTATTTCATTTTGCTGTTATTTCTAGAAATAAATTAATTAATTTGTTTTTAAATGTTTTTCTTTGAGAGTGCATATTTATTTAAAGTCAACAATTTAAAAACGTGTATCTAAATTATGTTCTAGCACCAGTCGAATAATTTTTTACGTCACGTGTAAAATTTTTTTGAATACATCTCTGGGCTGACTGCCGCTTACGCGGCTATTGGTTGTGGCGAGAGAGCTCGCCGCTCTAGTGTTCTCCCTCTTTCGAATCGCAAATCCGAGCGTAAAAAGATCAAAGCGGCACGCTACACTGTCCGAGCTATTTTTTACTTAAGCTGTGGTAGTGGATAACTTCAGGAAATAGGCTAGCAATAACTTTTCTGTACAATTCTCAACATGTTTTTCTTTGACCCAGGTTTCAAAGTTGTAGGCGGTCTCGTATAAGTTTTTTGACTTCTCGGGCACTAACGCGGATAGCGCAGTTTCAGCAGCTTGTTGAATATCCAAAGGCTCGTCATTATCATTCATTTTTTCATAAAACTTTGTAGGAAATACGTCGACGTTTGAACCTAATTAAACAATGCATAAACAATGCCTTAGAAACCGTTTACCAGAACATTTTCAAAAATGTTTAAAAATAAATAATAATAATAATAGCATAAAAATCTCAAATTATCCGCTATCACAAAAAATCTTGGGTAATTATGCAGTATAGGTGTTTTTCGTATTTTTAGGGATTTCTCAAAAATTCTTTTTTGTGTGATTCTATAGACCAAATACAACACAAATCCGTGTGCGCCCGTTGATTTTTTTTACTAATAATTACCTATGACTAATTTTTGTAATTTACTAAAAATTACCTATGACTTCTTCTTCTTAAAGTGCCTTCTCCATTCAGTGAAGATCGGCAACAACCATGGCAAATTCCTCTCTATTTTTCGCTCTTCTCAGCAAAGTATGTGAGTCCAGGCCTGTCCAATCTCTGATGTTCTTCAGCCAGGAGCATTGTCCTGGTCCGCGCTTTCCCTCAATTTTACCCTCGATGATGAGCTGAAGGAATTCATACTTGCTATGTCTCATGATATGGCCCAAATAGGCTGCTTTCCTCTTTTTTATTATGTCGAGGAGTTCTCGGTCCTTGTTCATTTGGTTTAGAACTCGTTCATTCGAGACACGGTCAGTCCATGGTATTCTCAGCATTCTGCGATATACCCACATCTCAAATGCTTCCAACTTATTCATTGCGCTTACTTTGAGTGTCCACGACTCAACCCCGTAGAGAAGTGTGGAAAGTACGTAGCACTTGACGAAGTTGTCTTTTATATGGATGTTGAGACGTTTATCGCACAGTAGGTTCCGCAATTTTAGGAAGTTTGATCTAGCCATCTCAATTCGAGCTCTGATCTCAATGTCTGGGTTTAGGTCTTCACTAATCCAACTGCCCAAATATCTAAACTTTGAGACTCTTGCTATTGGTGTCCCACCTACGACTACCTCCGTTGCCTGTCTTGCATCTCTATTTATCACCATGACTTTTGTTTTGTTTGTATTTATCCTGAGACCCATTGAGTCGCCCACCGAGGACAGTCTATCAAGAAGTCTTTGCAGGCCCTCAGTGGTGTCTGCAATAACGACGGTATCATCAGCATATCTCATGTTGTTAATCAGCCTGCCATTCACTTTTATGCCGTCTTCTGATCCCTCAAGCGCATTTCGAAATATTAGTTCGGAGTACATATTGAAGAGCATAGGGCTCAATACGCATCCTTGCCTAACTCCACGCTTGATAGGTATTGCTGTTGTTTCAGTGTCCTGTAGTTTTACTGTCGCTACTTGTTGTTCGTATAGCTTTTGGATAATTTTCAGGTCTTGGGTATCCAGGCCTCTTCTTTCAAGGATGCTCAGCAATTCCCTGTGGTTGACGCAGTCGAATGCCTTCGTGTAGTCTATGAAGCATAGGTGTACCTCCTTTCGTTGATCTCTGCACTTCTGCAAAAGCACCGATAGCGCAAACAGGGCTTCTCTCGTCCCCAGTCCCTCGCGAAATCCCATTTGCTGTTCACTTATGTCTAGCTCACATTTTCTTCGGATTCGATTATGCAGAACCTTTAAAAACAGCTTTAGGACTTGACTCATCAGACTTATTAAACGAAACTCATCACATCTTTTTGCACCAGTTTTTTTAGGAATAGGTATAAATGTCGACCTTAGCCAGTCCTGCGGTATGTTTCCGGTATTGTATACAGAATTGAAGAGGTTTACCAATAAACTTTAAATTGTCTCCGTTTATTAGTTTTCTTCAATTCTGAGTAGATGTTGTCCGGTCCAGAGCTTTCCGTTTTTGGTGTTCTTTAAAGCTCTCTCTCGATTTCTGAGATCATTATATCTGGACCATTTGTTTAGTTTCTATTTGGGGAGTGAAACGAGGGGCCACCGTCATCGAACAGTTCCCTTATGTAATTGGTCCATACCTCCTCTAGTTTTTGTTCGGTTAGGATTGGTTTATTCTCACCGTCCACGATTCTGAGGTTTGTGTTTCCCAGTGACTTCTTTGACTTTTGTAGGTTAAACAAGTCATGTTTTATTTGAGCTCCTCGACTTCGCGGCATCTCTCCGTCATCCACAGTTCTTTGGCTTCTTTGATTTTATTTCTGATAAGCCTGTGAGTGTCTCTATATCTCTGAGGGTATGTGCCTTTAAAACTTCGCCGCTTTTCCATGAGGTCTAAAATTTCTTGAGTCATCCACGCTTTATGGTGCTTTTCGTTATTATTTGTTGTTAGTTGTTCTTGTGTTTCCTGCAGCGCTTCTTTAATTTTCTTCCAGATGTTCTCTATGTTATTGTGGTCTTCCAGTCCAGGGGTTTGAGAGGCAATTGTTCGATACGTCTTGTCGTTGTGCCTCACTTCTCAGTAAGCTCATGTTGGGTTTTTTAGTGAACTTCCGAACAATTTTTTTGAGCCTCATTCGGATTCGTGCCACAACGGGATTATGGTCTGACCCAACATCCGCTCCTGGGTAAGTCTTTGCACTAAGTACTCCATTTCTGTATCGTTTTGGAGCTAATATATAATCAATTTGGTTACGTATTGGATTTTGCTTTGAATCTTGTGGCGATTTCCACGTATAGAGCCGCCAACCACTAATAAGGTAGTTCAAACCACGTGTTGCAGATAAAATTCACCTCCTGACACTATTGGATTAAGGTGTCGCCTCTTTCGTTTCTTTCGCCTGTTCCATAGTCGCCAACGACATCCTCGCTTTTCCCTTTGCCAACTTTGGCGTTAAAATCTCCTAATATAAAGGTAATTTCATTTTTTCTGGTGTAAGATAGCAGTTGTTTCACTTCAGCATACCAAGATTTAATTTCCTCTTCTGGTTTGTCGGCAGTTGGAGCATACACCTGGAGAATATTTAAATTTAAATTTAAATTTAGCCAGTCCTGCGGTATGTTTCCGGGACTGTATAATGAATTAACAGGTTATACCAATACGCTAAAAAACCTGTCTCCGCTTTATGAAGAAGGAGTTCGGCTCAACTCTGGAGTCAAGTCCTAAAGCTGTTTTTTAAAGGTTCTGCATAATCGAATCCGAAAAGAAAATGTGAGTTAGACATAAGTGAACAGCAAATGGGATTTCGCGAGGGACTGGGGACGAGGGAAGCCCTGTTTATATCTATCCGGTGCTTGCAGAAGTGCAGAGATCAACGAAAGGAGGTACACCTATGCTTCATAGACTACACACGAAGGCATTCGACTGCGTCAACCACAGGGGTTGCTGAGCATCCTTGAAAGAAGAAGAGCCTGAGATCATTATATCTGAACCATTTTCAGTTTCTATTTGGGAGTGAAAAGAGGCCACCGTCATCGAACAGTTCCCTTTATGTAATTGGTCCATACCTCCTCTAGTTTTTGTTCGGTTAGGATTGGTTTATTCTCACCGTCCACGATTCTGGTACATGTTCGAGGTTTGTGTTTCCCAGTGACGGCTTTGACTGTTTTATGTAGGTTAAACAAGTCATGTTTTTGCTGATGCTCCTCGACTTCGCGGCACCTCTCCGTCATCCACAGTTGATTTTATTTCTGATAAGCCTGTGAGTGTCTCTATATCTTTGAGGGTCTGTGCCTTTAAAACTTCGCCGCTTTTCCATGAGGTCTAAAATTTCTTGAGTCATCCACGCTTTATGGTGCTTCTCGATATTATTTGTTGTTAGTTGTTCTTGTGTTTCCTTTAATTTTCTTCCAGATGTTCTCTATGTTATTGTGGTCTTCCAGTCCAGGGGTTTGAGAGGCATTTGGCTGTTGGATCTTTCCTAGTTGCTCGTTGAGTTTGTTGGATACGTCTTGTCGTTGTGCCTCACTTTCAGTAAACTCATGTTGGGTTTTAGTGAACTTCCGAACAATTTTTGAGCCTCATTCGTATTCGTCTCAACGGGATTATGGTCTGACCCAACATCCGCTCCTGGGTAACGTCTTTGCACTAAGTACTCCATTTCTGTATCGTTTTGGAGCTAATATATAATCAATTTGGTTACGTATTGGATTTTGCTTTGAATCTTGTGGCGATTTCCACGTATAGAGCCGCCTTGCAGGTAGTTCAAACCACGTGTTGCAGATAAAGAAGTTCACCTCCTGACAGAATTGGATTAAGGTGTCGCCTCTTTCACGTTTCTTTCGCCTGTTCCATAGTCGCCAACGACATCCTCGCTTTTCCCTTTGCCAACTAAGGACCGAGAACTCCTCGACATAATAAAAAAGAGGAAAGCAGCCTATTTGGGCCATATCATGAGACATAGCAAGTATGAATTCCTTCAGCTCATCATCGAGGGTAAAATTGAGGGAAAGCGCGGACCCGGACGACGGCAATGCTTAAATTTAAATTTAAATTTAAATTCTAGCTATGACTAACCAATGAATTAACACCCTCCAAATAACCACGCTAACCAACCCGCCCAACGCTCGATATGAAGAGGAGTTCGGCTCAACTTGTTTTAACATCAGAAGAAAAAAATTCAACGTGCGCACATGGATATTTGTGTTATATTTGGTCTCTAAAATCACGTAAAAAAAAGAATTTTTCAGAAATCACTAAAAATACGAAAAACACCTACACTGCATAATTACCAAATCTTGTATGAAATTCGTTGCGAAAAAAGTGTTTTAGCACTCGACGATCAAACAAAAACACATTCATTTCGTAACTTGTTACTATAAATAGCTATTTTCAGATTAATGTCTCAGTACCATTAGGCTCATTCGGGATTGTATTTGGCAAGTTCTTGTCAGAATTAGCAGATGAAACGACAGCTACGTCTTTAGCAAATGGAATTTTTAACACGGTCATGTCACTAACTGGTAAGCAGTTCATGTAAGGATTCAGGTAGTCAAAAATATGTTGTGCAAACTAGAAGATCAATAACAACTAGATTTAAAGAGCATATAACTCAATTAAAATATAAAGAGTAGAGAAATCTTGTGTTGCTCAACATATTTTTGATAAAAATTATTGTATAGATGTTATAATCAAACTAAGTATGAAAAAAAGGAATATTACATATACAGGGTTGTTCACCACATACGACACGGAGTATTATAGCTAAACGATTAGATTTTTACAAATTGTAAGTTTTGGGTTCGTTGAAGGACTACTAGAGCTACAATTTAAAAATATTTTTACAAGATACAGAGTGTCCCAAATAAATAAAAAATATCAAAGTTGTATTTTTTTAAATGGAATACCCTGTATACTATTACATTTTTAGTTTCTACGATTAAAATAAAGGTAAATTTGATTAAGGTTTATTACACTTAAACCTTGCCATTTTTGAAATATTTTCAATTTTGTGAAATTGCAGTAAAAATTTTAAGGCTTCATTTCTCCAAGGGTATCAAAGTTTTTAATACTAAATATTTACTGAAGTTTATTTATTGATCAGTTATTGTGTTGCAATAATAAAAATTATACTACCTTATACAGAGGGTCTAAAATTTTATTTTAAATGATTACTAGCTTTAAACGGCAATAACTTGTTTAATTTAAATGGAACGCCCTGTATATTTTAGGAGAATCAGATCCAAACCAAACCAAATTGTATTATACCACTTTTTACCTATCCTTTCAAGTTTTCGTAGAAAATGCATTTTATTATAATTTAGACCTCATTTATCAATATACCCATGGAATATGGACATTTTAGATTGTTTTTAAAGCAACAAATGTACAAAATGTACAGGATAGTAATATTATCGTTTTTAGCAAAATGATAATATTACTAGCCCATTTGTATACAAAAAGAAAACTATTTAAATATTTATAAAAGAGTATACCATTAATTAAACCCAAGTAGCATTTTCACGACTTGCGACCACATGTTTACTAAACACAACGTTGGATTAGTTACAAAAATAGTTAGCTCTTTACTTTGGGTATTAAAATAAATTTAAACGTTTTTATAACGTCGTACCGACGTTGGACTAGTACTACAGCAAAGTAGAAGCTTCTGCGACGTCGAATAAACGTTGTCTTGTAACCTTTTGCTTAAGTGATCTTTAGGTGATTCGTTGACAACGTAGTTACAACGTTGGTAATACAACAATATAGAGTTTTCCGACGTCAGTTTCGGGACCTATTCCAACGTTTATGCAAACGTCGTCTGTTTTACTAAATTCCAACGTTGTTTAGATTTCCTTATTCTTACGTTGGTAGGACGTCGAGTCACTACCTTTTGCAACTGTATTGAACCATAACCTTAAATCTTAAATTTTCAATTTCATTGTTCTGTTCAGTCAGACAGTTCAGTGCTGCTTTTTATTTTTATAAAAAAAACTTAATTAAAATGGGACATAAGAAAGGTACATATAAAACTAAAATTTAAATATACATCGACATATATTACCGATAGTTTATCCACTCCTCGTTTATTTAGATTATAGAGGGCGGCACAAGCTAGACTCTAGGATGACTAAATTAGGCAATCTTGCGACTAGTATACTACCTGTTAAGGCCGAACTGCGACTTTATTAGTCCAGTATGCGACTACTCGAACTACTCCATCTTAATCTCCAAAACAACAAAGTGAAAGCCGCCATGTTGTTAAATAAGTAAATGTTTCTGTTCCTAAAATAGCAATTCCTGCTTTTGAATACATTAACTTGAAATATTTGACCCTAAAACACGCGGAAACAATTTTTCGACTGCGAATAAATTATTCGCATTTTACTAAAAAAATTCAAGAAAATTTTTTAGAACTTCTTTAATTTTAAGGCCCATTAGTATTTTTCAAAGTAGAAACAATACATATATCAATAAAGTTGTTTGCGTTTAACTTTTTTTGCCTTGGGCAACGAGTTACAGAATCGGTTAAAGTGTTTCAATAATTATGATCTTCAAACATCCTCCACACTTAAATACTTTTGTTTTGTTTTCTCCACTGCCATCTGACATATGTCTCTAACTATAATTATCCCAATTTAGGGATAAAACGCGACTTAGACGCCATATTAGTTTTGTATTTCTGTGAATTAGGATTTTAAAAACAACGTTGCAGTTTGGACTAAATTAGGCTTCTAGCCAACGTCGGTATCCAATGTCGTTTCGACCCAAAAATTATTCTCCAAACTAGTGCAACTAGGGTTGGCACGAGGTGATAATACGTTGCGCTAACGTTTGGTCGCGTGACAAAACGTTGTCCCGATTTCCAAATGCTGCTTGGGAATATACCTCCATTATTTCCGCCCAAATACTAATTAATTACAAACTTAATTATGTTCGTTAATAAATTATTCTAAATAAATGTGGATTTGAATCAGAAATCAATATAATAATAAGTTATAAAATGAATGTCTCTGTTGTTATAAATAAGCATTTGTCAAAAATGAAATATCATTTTTAAGGTGTTACTTTTACCAAACTGTCTAATACACATAAAAAATCAGTTTTTAGTATTTAGAGCAATTATTATTAATCAACGCAAAAGTCAATTAATGTTGTTTGAATACTGAAATCATATTAATTGGTCCTCTGTAACAAATATTTAAACAGTTTTTTTTATTTTTTTAATGAAATAAACAAACTATATCGACAATATTAGTAAAATTCGTCTGCTGGATTTGTGTCTATGAAAGGAATGCGGACAAAAAACATTTAAATAAACAGCAATATATTTTATACGTCGACTTGACGAGTACGTCACCGCAAATCGCTCTGCCCACTCATTTTATTGGCTACTTGCAAATTTGTCGAATTTTTATTGATGGGACGCGTCGTCTAATTTTTTACGAAAAATCGAGAGAATATCGTTTCCCCTCTACGGATACCCCGTAGCTACAGAACGGACAGACGTACTGTATCTGTGCTCTTTAAAAATTTGGTACATCTTTAAAAATAATCTAAAATGTCAGTATTCCATGGGTATATTAATAAATGAATTTAAAATTACAAGAAAATGCATTTTCTATGGAAACTTGAAGCGATAGGTAAAAATGGTATAATACAATTTGATAGACAATTAAATTGTGCATTTGATTCTTATAAAATATACAGGGTGTTCTATTTAAATTAAAGAAGTTATTGCCGTTTAAAGCTAGCAATTATTTAAAATAAAATTTTACTGTATAAGGTAGTATAATTTTTATTATTGCAACACAATAACTGATCAAGAAATAAACTTCAGTAAGTATTTATTATTAAAAACTTTGACACCCTTGGAGAAATGAAGCCTTAAAATGTTTACTGCAATTTCACAAAATTGAAAATATTTCAAAAAACGGTAAGGTTTAAGTGTGATAAACCTTAATCAAATTTACTTTTATTTTAATCGTAGAAACTAAAAATCTAATAATATACAGCGTGTTCCATTTAAAATAATACAACTTTGATATTTTAATATATTTGGGACACTCTGTATCTTGTAAAAATATTTTTAAATTGTAGCTGTAATAGTCCTTCAACGAACGTTCAAATCGAACGAATCTAATCGTTTAGCTACAATACTCCGTGTCGTATGTGGTGAACAACCCTGTATTTCTTTAAAGGTTTGGTAGCAAATATACTCTTAGACAAGTGGTCTTGCAGAAACGTTGGCCTTTTAGGAGCTCTGTTCACCTGTATCGGCAGTTTTAGTCTAATTTTGTACGTGATCTAACCCTCTTTATGATCTTCTTTGGTGTATTTGAAGGTAAGAATCCTTATAATTAAATTTGTAAATATATCGGCATGTAAAAATATTATTTTTAAGGTTTCGGATACGGTCTTATTTTCCTGCATCTTTGACGGCTTTGAACAATTTCTTCGATAAAAGGTGTCGTTGATACTGAGCATCTCGCAGGCAGTGATGGTTGCTTGTACCATGGGCATGCCTCCCACAGCAAATTATATTATGAGAACTTGGAGTTACAGGTAAATAAATTAAATAAAATATTCTATTTGTTCTAATAAGCGAATTCCAGAAAGAGACAGTAAAATAGTTAGTTGTGCAACGTAACTATAATAATAAAAAATAATGCAATTTCAACACTTCCTAATATTATGTGACCAATAACGTTATTTCTCCAAAAAATCCTATATGGGTAATTCGCCACTGCAAGAAAATCTACAAAATAAAATAGTTATTTTTTGTAAACACTTCTGCGTTAATCCAAACGGAAACTACTTGTCAGAAGTTAGGTTTACAGATATACAAATTTGCCTAACGAACAAAAAAATACTTAACGTTTCGGAAAGTTTATCTCTTTCCGTCGCACGGTGGAGTATTAGCATGAAAAAGGTGATCGAAATTCGAAAAAGCAAATGTGTTTAAGATTTCCCAAAAAAAGATAAATGATAAGTTAAATCATGTCTGTCATGTATGGCGTTGCTATGGGTGTGTTTAGTTGCAATCATTTGTTTCAACGAAACGTCAAAGTTGTTACTTCTCACCATAGATAAAAGACGTATACTATTAAATAGATAGGCAACTTATAATACATTTCAATTTTATTATACAAGGGCGCCTCTGGTAGACGGAGGAAGAAATACTAATGGAAGAGAGGGGTGCGGGAAAGGGGGTTGTTTAAGTTAATTTAAAATAAATTTGGATTTACATGTAAGAACACTTTGTGTGCTTTTAATTAGGTCGAAGATAAGAGGTAAATGGCTAAATTTTATGTTTAAAATTATAAATTATTGTTGTTCTTGTGCTCCTTTTACGTTTATATTATTGTTTTGATTGAAAATGGCTCAGCAAGCTGCAGGTATGTATTCTACAAAAACATATTATTTATTTTGATATTCTCTATACTAACGATTTTTTTTGCAACTAAAAGTTAGGCGTTCAGAAAATTTGATTAAATTTGTAACATTTTTATTATACTTAGAGATTTAGTTGCGCATTTCGAAGAATTCAGCATATTGTCTATATACGTTTTACTTAGTAAACATTGGGCTTCCATACAGTAAAATAAAATACTGCGATTTTTTTTTGAATAAAATACTGCGACAATTTGGCATTAGTAGCGGCATTAGTGATATGGGAATTGGTCGCGGATCAGTCGTAGCATTAGTAGTATTAGTTGCGATATTACTACTGGCATTAGTGGCATTGACCGTGGAAACACTGGAACAGTGTTTTTTCTTTCTTTTTTTTAGAATCGACGAATTATCCTTTATTTTGTTCATATTATTTCCACTTTAATTGAAAATAGCAATAATTTATATAAGGTCTACATAAAAAAATTTCGATCAACTATCGGTGTCAGATACCCCACTGTGCGTCATCGGAAGCAAAAAAAAACAAGAATAAAGAAAATAACTATTTAAAATATTTAAATTCAACTATTCAAAAACACTTTAGTTTTTTTTTAAACAAATACGTCTACAAAAACCGTTGACTTTCTGTTAAAATCATGTTAAAATGACATTATATCAAGTTTTATTACTACCTGGTAACAATTACTTAATAAGGTAAAACCAAAAAGCCCCAAACTTTCTGTATGATTATTTTTAATTTTTACATATGTTATGTTTATTTATGTTATGTTCTTTAAAATCAAAGAAGCGATTGCCATACATTACTATATAACATCTACAGATGCATAAGCAATACATTTATTTTTATTAGATTGCATTAAAAAACCTCTTTTATTTTTCTTTTAGAGGCTATCGCTTCTTTGATTATAATTTTGGCGTTGTTAAAATTTATTCTGTGCCCTGTGTCTAATAACGTTATTGCCTGGGCAATGCATGCGTGTCATAAACCAAGAAAAGAGTAACATTTTCAACATTGTTCTTAATTCATGGCCATTTTCGTAAATGTCCGCGGGCTATAACAATATTATCCGATGAAATTGGGTACTTACGTTATTGGTCGGGTATTATCGTAAATACCCTGTATTACACATCACTGTCCGTAACTTAAACAATTAATTTCCTTTTCTTTCTTAGCGGAGCAGTGTTCTGGATGGCAACTGTGAGCGTTTTAAATATCCCATCAGCAATTTTTTTGAGCAGCTTTCGATCCACTTACGCCAAAGTGCCCGTACATATTCAAAATAACAACGATAAAGATGGTAAATTTATTAATATCTTATTCCTCAGGTTTCAATTAAAAAAATATATTTTTCTAGATGCTCTAAATTCAGAGAAAGCTGAAAAAGCTCTACAGATTCATGAGAGAAGATGCAGCAGCTTTTCTGTGTACCGAAAAATAAGTCAAATACATGAGTAAGTAAATACATTAAATAGGTTTATTATTTTTTTTTCTAACACAAAATATAGGTGACTCGTTTTGAATGATGTCCATCAGTGTATTAATTTATTTATTTATTGATTAATCTTGTAAAATTTTTTTGGGCTTGAATAGTTATACAGGATGTGCCAGAAATAAAAGTGCTAGCTGATAGTATAGCTCGAAAAAAATGTTAAAATTTTTATATTTTTCATTGACAATATTGAAAAAAATTGAGTGCCGCTTGTTCAGAGTTTCCGAAAATTTGTTTATAGTTCTTCGAGAGAATGCAATGTTGCCACCTCTTACGTTACTAATTATTAAAAAATTACGTAATTTTTAATTTCTACAAAAAAAAACACTTAAATTAGTTTTATTCACTGTAGTTGTTTAATCGTGTTGTAGATTACTATTAAGTATAGTACAACGTCTACTATATTTAAATACCTTTTTTACAGTTTAGTAAATTGAAATAATGAACAATTATAGCTGCTTCTCAACAGATCAGAATCAGCCCCCTCTATTAGATATGTAAATAGTCAACGTATGACCTACATTTATACAGATCAGCTGATAAAAATTTTAGGTTATCCAATTCATAAACAAAAATACGAGTAGCGGAAAAAGGAGCCAAAAACCCTACGTATATATGCTTATTCTCTGCATTAAAAGTTCATCAGACCGAAAGGAACAGCCATTCGATGACCGGTTTCGGAGATTTTTCTCCATCGTCAGGCCGACTTTGCTGTAACCCTCAATCTGACCAACGAAAAGCAGAGAATAGCATTTGAGTACAATAAGTACTACTATGGCGAGAGTGCTAGACGCTCTAGGCCATCTAGTGGTAGCTGTGACAATCACAGATCGTACCGCCAAAATTAAAACCAGCGGCCTACTGGACAAACATATGCTTGCTTCATCCACGTTACCGTGATCCGAGAATTCAGGGGGTTACAACAAAGTCGGCCTGAGGGAAAAATCTCCGAAACCGGTCGTCGAATGGCTGTTCCCTTCGGTCTGATGAACTTAATGCGAAGAATAAGCATATGTGGTTTTATTTGCTTTTCCTACTCGTATTTTTGTTTATTTATTATATATACCCTACCTAAGCCTTCTTAGCTCCATCTACGGTAACGTGGACGAAGCAAGCATGTTTATCCAATTCATTTGAGATTTTACATCAGAACAATAAACCTCTGGAAACCCCTCTCTAAACCTCTCTCTCGAAAAACAGAGGAGTTTAAATTCTCAAAAAATAATCTTAAATAATTCGGATGGCATACGAATATATTTTGTGCCAAATACACATGTAAGTGTTGTGCTGTCAAGAATTGCAGTGAAAGAAAGTGTAGAGTTGTGTAGAGTGTTAAGTGTAGAGTTGCAGTTTTAGATTAAGTGGCAAAACGACGCTCTAACCTAATTACATCGATCTGCTTGCTATCTATCGGAGTTTTCGTTTGTTGGACCGTTTTCTAATGTTGGGCAAGTTTTTTACTCTTATTCTGAATTTTCCAAGTCGTTTTTAAGTCATTCTAGTTGATGTGTCAACACTGGCCGTCGAACAAGCTGAGATTCTGGTAATTGCTTGGTATTTGCGGCTGATTATCGATCGCTGTCGGCGGCTCTCAAAATGTTACCATTATTTTTTTAAATTTTCAAAGTTAAGTTAACTCGGTTATTATTTAGTTATTTGAAAAATGGAAAAGAGAAAATATGTGTCTTTTGACCAGATCTACCAAGAACAGTTAACCTAATAGGACTGCTCATTCAGCCAAAAGTGTCTACGAGGTGCATGCGAAAAGGACTGCATGCGTCCTTGTCATGATTCATGATACGATGATACTGTGTGTATTATTGGTTGCCATATGCAAAACTTTCATTATTTAGTTTGTTTATTTAAACACCTTATATGTATAGTAAACGCCACGAATGTTTGGGAGTGATTCATCGCTTGATGAAGTTAGAATCGACACGCGCGCTATCATTTTTACATTAAAAACGTAAATTTTTACCGCAGACGTAGGTTTTTAAAGACCCGGTCTAATAATCGGCCTGCGCTCCTCCTACTTATTCTAAAATGTTAGCGTGAATGACAAAGACGATACTATATCGCGTTTCATTGATTGATTCGTTTTTGTGTATCAGTCCATTGGTGTGCTTGCAGTGCGACCAATGGGGCATTCCAGTTTATATTTATAACCAAATATATGTTTTGACAAGACTTTGACAGTTAAAACAACAAATTACAACAGATTATATATTGATTATTATATGACTTGAAACACCATGGCACTGGAATTAAGTTTTATGTGACCTTGAACAGATTAGTTCACATGGTAGCGACCGATGAATCATTCCCAAACATTCGTGGCGTTTCGGATAATGCATTTTTAAAAACAGCAGTTCCCAGCATCACCTTCTACAGGCATTCTTTTTAGAGTACTTTCATATTTTACTTTAAAATAATTAATAAACAATATCGTAGGCACTTAGTAAGCATTTATAGTCACAAGCTAGAATAAAAAATGAACGTATTTATACATTCTATAACTCTAAAAACTTTAAAAACACCTTTTTCATATTTAAAATCGACAAAATAATTAACTCAAAATTTCTCAGCTGTTATTTTTATACGTTTACTATAGGCAACCAATAATACAGACTATCATGACACGGATTACAATGACGTCACAATTGTCTGCCGAAGCGCGGGAAGAGGCGAACGTACGTCTTATGATGATGAGCAATCCTATTAATTTACCGTTCTTGCAGATCTGCCACCCCTTAAAATACTTGCATTTATTTCTGGGACATCCTGTATTATTATATATTCTAAATAATTTCGAATCATAACACTCAAAGTTATGAAAAATATTTAATAACACTACTCGGCATATTAAATTTATTGTTTTCTCCTTTCAGAGATCCAATAGTACCTTCACGTATGAGTTACTCTCTACTAAAAGACTTGAAGTACCTCAATATGACTATGGGACTGTCTTTGGCGTTTACCTCAGACATATGCTTCATAACGATCATTCCCCTGATTCTAAGCTCTTATGGGGCAGGCCACACTGTGATAGCATTAAGCATGTCGATATTTTTTGGATTCGATCTCATATCAAGGATACTACTGTCCGTTGTATCGGCATTTACAAATATGAAAAGTCGGAGTCTATTTTTTTGGGGATCGTTTTTATCAATGATGTTCAGAATAGGTAAGAGATAATTATTTATCAACTTCAATGTTAAATTTAATCTAATTATTTTTTTTTAGCATTTATATGCCACGCGTCTCTAACTTGGAAGATGGTAATTCTGGCGATTTTGGGCTTCTTGAGGTGTTTAGTCCAAACCCCTTTGCCCCTGGTAATCTCAGAACAGTATCCAAGTCAATTCGCAACAGCGTTCTCTCTATACATGGTGATATGTGGTATTGTTAGTATGGTTTGTGGACTCTTAATTAGTAAGTATTGCAAATTTACTATACCGGGTGCGTCTCAAAAGTGGCTCACCCCCATAACTTTTTTATTTTTTCAGATAAAAAAACGAGATTTGGTATGTTAGTAGGTATATGACATAAATTAGGATTGATTGACGTATTCAATTATTTTTGGTCACTTCTTGTTTCACCGGAAATAATTACAACTTTTGATTTTTAAATGACACCCTCGGTATTTTTTTACTTTATTCGACAGAAAATGACACTCTGGATAGAATGACGTATCATATGTCAACTTTTGACAAATTGTAACATGTGGTTCATAACGACAATAATTTGGCTCGAAATACCAATTGTGATACTAAATTATTCGTAAAAAATTCTTTTTCTAAATATGCTACCATTGTTCCATTTGAAAAAATTGCGATATGATAAAAAATACGATTTGGGCATCTTTTAACCGGCCAGAACAAGACACGAAAAACATTAGACGATCAAAACTATTTTTCTGACTCCTTGATTAAAAATTAGTGTTTTTTTACTTTTTTTTAAAGCGAAAATGTCAAAAGTTGACATATGATGTGTCATTCTATCCAGAGTGTCATTTTCTATAAGAATAAAGGAAAAATATACCGATGGTGCCATTTAAAATTAAAAAGTTGTAGTCATTTCCGGTGAAACAGGAAGTGACCAAAAACAATTGAATACGTCAATCAATCCTAATTTATGTCATATACTAACATACCAAATCTCGTTTTTTTATCAGAAAAAATAAAAAAGTTATAGGGGATGAGCCATTTTTGAGACGCACCTCGTATACAAAGTGACACATCTGTTCCTCCAAAAAAATGGCGCCTAACAACACAAATTCTGCTCCAGCCCGTATATGGGCGTTACGTATCCTTATATTTAATTAATGCATATTATTCTTTTCAGGTTTCATAAAGTACCTAACGGACAGTGATTTAATTGTCTATCATTTACTGACAGGCTTCTATGCAGCCAATGTTATATTGTGGCTGTGTGAAACAATTACCAGCTTGAAAAGTAAAAAGGACACAAACGAAACCAAAGTATAATAATAGTATATATTTATTTAATTAATATTATTTTTTTATAATTCAAAATGTATTGTAATTTTTATAATAAAACGCTTATTTTGTAATTAAAAAAAACTTTTGTAGTTATTTAAGGTCTTAAAATAATGAAAAAAACTAATTTAACTACTGAAATAAATTCAGAGAACTGTTAAGACTCAAATTCCTCCTGTTTGCATCTTCAATCTTCGAAATTTCTTCTAAGTTTCTGCTAATTTCGGCAGTGTTTCTATCGATCCACTGGAGTGAGTTCATATGAGCGTTCAGAATTTTACTGATTTGTGTTATCTATAAAAAAATAAATACATTAATATATGACACAAAATAATTAATAAAAAACAGTTATAGAGAAATCAATAAAAGTTGGTGTACACGTCATCAAAGATGTCAACACTATTACCAAATTAAATTTCTAACAAATAAAAATGTGTTTGAAACTTAGAGAGCACTTTCCTTTTTCTTATATCCTGGTCAAAAAAAGACAGCCTGCATCAAGTAAAGAATTGGCTGAGATAAAAAAGGTAGTCATGGCAAATATTGCCAATTGTCATGAGATTTTTCTTTGACAAATTTGAAATTGCGTTAGAGAGATAAAATTATTATTTTTGATTAAGTTATGTGGCTTTTATTGAAAATACATAGACCGTTAAGCATGTTTAGGCTGCGCTCAATATCAGTTTATGGACTCAAGTGAACGGACAAAAAGTGAAGGCTAATCTTAACCAATTAGTACTTTATATTTTTCAGCTGTCTTTCAGAAAACTTCCTAATAACTTCATTTAATTAGAATTTAGAAGAGAAGCAAGGTCCAGGCAGAAGACAGATGTTGTGGGTAAGAAAGATAAGGGAATAGACCGGAATGAATCTCCAAATACTCTGTCAGAACAGCAGAAAGACGAGAAGAATTCAGTGTGGTTATCGCCAATCTTCGCTGAGAAGAGGCACCTCATAGAATTTGTTTCTGTAATAATCATAGACAAAGTAATAATTTAGATATAAAAAAATATTTGTTTACCTATCGTTTCTAAAATTGAAGTGAAAAAACTGTGCAGGTATATGAATTTGATTATTAATCAAAGTAAAAAAAAGTTGATATGGCAACATTGAGACATGCATTCGCCAAATGTTTTGATGGCGTGCACACCAACTTTCGTTGGTTTTCCGATAGGTACTTACAGGATTGGACACCTCCTCATCTTTGTTAGTTTCATTAATATTCTCAATTATTTCCTTCAAATCATCAGAGATTTGCTTCAATTGTGAATCAATTATTTCAGCAAACTGGTACCTATTATAGTAAAATAAAAATGATTAAAGAATCTTCTTACTATTATCTTTGCGCAAAATTACTCTGTATGGCCAGATAATCCTTGCCAAATTATGTTATATCAAAAAAGATCTCGATAAATACAAATCTCACACAACTCTATACACATTCATAATAATAATTTGTAACAGTTAGTACTAAATTAAATTTTGTAAACTCCCTAATATAGTTGACATCTGGTGCCATTTACAATTAATTTTGTGAGTTATAAAATTGAACTGACATGTAAAAAATTAAATTAAAATCCATCCAATAATAATTTAAAAAAATTATTTGTGAATCAATTAAAATTGCAATTTTTATTTAATTCTGCATTTTTCATATTCACCATAATCTGGCATGATACTGTTTTGTGTCAACTGTTTAACAATTTGTTTTCTGGTGTTATTGGTCCTTGTATTCTTTAATCATTGAATTTATGTTTAACTTACATTTGATTTCTATCAATATCTGTTACTGGAACATCTACCAATTCCTTCTCTAAAGGTACAATGAGCTCCTCAAGTTCTTTCTGTTGTGCTAAAATGAAATCAAGCTCTTGATCTAACTGTGACTGCTGCTGTTTAACTCTTTCAATGCTGCTATTTAAGTTTAAAATTTTTTCACCATTGGAAATCAACAAAGTGTCCCAAGCATTTAACTGTTTAGCCTGATTAACAAAATACTTTCCTTGCTCTTCTAAATCAATCGTCCATTTATTGATTAGATCTTCCAGTTGAACAAAAGTTAAAGATCCTGTTGCTGGAATTGATGTTGTCGTGGTTGTAGTTACTGTCGGGGCTCTAAGTCAAAATTTCAAAATTTACAAAATAAAGAACAATATTTTATAAAAATATTTTATATACGTACACATTAGATGCTGCTATAGATCTACTAGGAAAACTAGGAGCAGAAGTTGTAACAGGAGCTACTGATGCAGTTTGACCCAAAACTACTGCAGCTGCTGTTGTTGTTGTTGGGACACCAAATGTTGTTGTTGGTGCACCAAATGTTGTTGTTGGAGCACCAAATGTTGTTGTTGGAGCACCAAATGTAGTGGTTGGCGTACCAAATGTCGTCGTTGGTGCACCAAATGTAGCTGTAGAAGCACCAACTGTTGCTGCTGGTGTACCGAATGTAATACCTATTTTTTAATCAAATTTATCAATACCAGAATACATTCTGGTCATTAAATAATAACAAAAAATTACCTGTATTAGTAGCTGCACTGGCTGGAGCTAAAATTGGAGTAAAACTGGTTGTCAAAGATGTATTAGCATTTGCAGGAGTTGTTGACGCACCCCCAAAATTAAACTGAAGACCTGTCGAGGGTCCTGTTGAAGTAATAGGCGATGGTGTTGCTCCTCCGAAGCTAAATTGTAAAGTAGGAGCACTTGTAGTGGCTGCTTCTAGAAGGATATAAATTTGATATATCTTCTTCTATCTTAGTAAAGTTTTATAATATAAATCCTGTTGAAAACCTACTTGTAACGGTTGTAGATGTCGGTAAAGCAAAAGCTGTCGTAGTTTTAGGTGGACCACCAAACGAAAACGACATTGTTTCGTAGAAATAATTATTTCGAATCTCTTTAAAACAATAAACGCTAAAAATCTATTTAAAAATTATAAGGTTATAACCCATGGTACAAAGAATACAAGGTATGATATTGCGCAGGTTGGTCGCTACGTCACAGGTGATAACAGGCGCTATTGGTCAGCACGCTCCGCGCGCCAGTTCAAATCATGGTTCAAATCGTCAAGATATTGTTATAAATCTGTTTTTTTGTTTATATACCGTCATTGAATTATCGCTAAGCAAGTTACTGTGGAGCAGTGCGTAAGGAGTCGGGCTAGGAAGCGAGAGACCGGAGTTCGAATCTCGGCCGCGACATAACTTTTTATTTATTTTTTTAAATACTGTTGTATTCTATAATTTATTTTTGTAGTATAAAAAAAAAGAACTATTTATTCTGTTATTTTTTAATCTCCGTTATTAATATAAATTGATTGTTGGTACAATACCTCATTTAATATAAAATAATATTCTACTTTTTGAAATGTGTCGGGCCCTAATTGTACCTAAAAGTAATATATTTTTAGTGATATACCATATTGTAAACTATTTAATATTTCAGTCACTTAAAAAGTTAATTTGCATTGAATAATTGTCTACCATTAAAGGAAATTTGAGCTATAATATAATCCTCGATGGGCATATTCTGGGTATGCAAATACTTCCTCTAAATTTTGGGTATCGTTCAATCAATTTATTCTCAAAACCTGAAACATCTACATATAAAAAGAAGCACCAGGTCACTAATTATAATAAACTTCACCCTTGGAATTACTTCTATCACAATTACAATACGTTCATCTGCATTGGCATTTTCTACTTTTCGATGGGAAACAATAAACTTCCCAACATTTTTTAAATGATGTAATAATTCCTCTTGTGGTTACTTTTCCATAGATAACGTCATCTCTGTCTTCATGTGAATTCAGAGACAATGAACATGAAAATTATTTACCATAAACATCGCAAACTAAAAACCTAATAAACAATTTTATACCGAATATAGAAATAAATTTAGTATTCTTACCTATTATTGAACAAATCCATGTTAATAGGTAATTATTATTTTTAAATATATTTTTAGAACTGCTGGTTTTAGTAATTATTAAATTAAACGAACTAAAAAGTCTTAAAAATAAACAATTCTTAACCATAACCCCAAAAAATGCAGATATCCTGTCAACTTTCTTTATTTTTTATTTATTCATTATTTTCATAGTGACGTCACAGGTGGTATGCGCGAACTGAACGAAATTGGATCCGCTATCGATCATACCTTGTATTCTTTGTACCATGGTTATAACCCATTCTTCTTCTTAACAGTATTTTTGGCATTTACACGTCGTACCACAGAATACAGAATTAAGCGTCTTCACTCTTATCATACTATCTTAAAAAGAAGAAATTAGACCTGAGCAGAAGTATCGACAAAAATATATCGATATATCTTAGAGCTTTTGATTTTACAAAGAAAAAAAAAATAAAACAATTTTAATACAAATATAATTTATTTAAATAAATGGATCACATAATGCTATCGTATGGTCAATCCCGCAATAAACATTCGTTACGTGACCACCTAGAGATACCTAAAAACAAAATATAAATATACGTGTGATCGAAAAAAAAACGGCGTCAAAGACGTCTGGGGAATTAGAATCAATAATAATTTTGGCGAGGTCAACCTCTAGCGTCGTTTACTCAAAATTAACATAAAACTTGTCAAAAATTAACACTAATTAAGGTACTATTTAAAAATCATTTTTAATCAATATAAAAATAAATTACAACCCTTCTTAAGGCCAACTGACAGTAAGAGCCATTAAACAAATAAAGAAGATTACGGGCCAAGTAAATGACGTCTAGGGCTCGACCTCGCCAAGATTATCGTTTATAATCATTTCTCGGCCGTCTTCGACGGCGTTTTTTTCGATCGAATCGTACCTTCAACGGAAAATGCTGATCTTTTTCATTGCCCAATCCCAGACAACAGTCCTTATTTCTTCCCCAGGTAAACAAATCTCCAAAATTTGTTACAGCTGCTGCATGATACAAACCACAAGTAATATCTTTAACTTTGCACGTTGGCTGAAAGTCGTTAGTTCCTAGTAAAGTTTCTGGAATTTTTAGGGGCTTTTTAGTTAACTGGACTGGTCCCAAACCCAGCAGTCCATAACCCCAAACATAGACTTCACCCTTCTCTAATGAAGAAAAAATTATATAAAGTAAAAAAAAGAAATTTAGTCGTCACCATTAAGAGCTAAGCAAAACGATCCTCCACTTGCAACACTCTTAATTTTTCCGATAGGATTTAACATTGCAATATGTGTAGGGTTTGATAATTGTTGATCGTTATTTGGCAGTGTAATTTGACCATATTCTGTATTACCCCATCCAAATGCATCACCTTTCTCTGCAAAAAAAAATATATAAATAAAAAACAGTGTGTACCATAGACTTAAAATAAAATATAGACTGAGCATCTCATTCATAAATAGCTGGAACATGCGGTCAGACAATGTCTTGTTATTGTTGTGTTATTGTTTTAGGTAATAACGAGTGCGACACGAGCGATAGACAGGTTGTCTCTGTCGTAACGGTCGTTCCCTGACGACTCTGCCGAGAAACACAACACTGTCTTTCATTTCTCAAGTACACCTGAACTCTCCGTATCATAGCCGGGTAATTTTTTTATATTTTATTAAGATATTTTCAAATAAAAAAACAAGATTTAGTATGTTAGTATATGACATAAATTAGGATTGATTGACGCGTTCAATTGTTTTTGGTCACTTCCTGTTTCACCGGAAATGTCTATAACTTTTAATTTTTAAACGGCACCCTCGGTATATTTCTACTTTATTCGATAGAAAATGACACCCTGGATAGAATGACATATCATATGTCAACTTTTGACATTTTCGCATATGATTTAATTGTAATTGTAACAAGCGGTTCATAACGACAATTTGACTCGAAATACCAAGCGTGTGGTATCAATATATTCATAAAAAAATGCTTTTTCCAAATATGCTAATGAGTCACCCTTATTCCATTTAAGAAAATTGACATATGTATGATTAAAAATACGATTTGTACATCTTTTAACCGGCCTAGACAAGACACGGAACCCATTAGACGATCAAAACTATTTTTCCAAGGCTCCTTGATTAAAACTTAGTGTTTTTAACAACACCATGGCACCCTGCATTGAAATTTAAAATACGATTTGTTTTTAAGCGACAATGTCAAAAGTTGACATATGATATGTTATTCTATTCAGAGTGTCATTTTTTATCGAATAAAGTAGCAATATACCGAGGGTGCCTTTAAAAATCAAAAGATGTCATCATTTCGGTGAAACAGGAAGAGACCAAAAACAATTGAATACGTCAATAAATCCTAATTTATGTCATATACCTACTAACATACAAATCTGTTTTTTATCTGAAAAAATAAAAAGTTATAGGGGTGAGCCACTTTTGAGACGACCCGGTATATTAAAAAATATTGTTTCATCATGTAATATCATTTTAAAATTCTTGTATGTTATTTTAGATTCTGAAGATTATTTTAGAATAAACCGGAATATATTTTTATTTAAAACATTATTAATTATTAACAGGGTTATAATTATGATTTTGTTACAATGTAAGTAAGTAAATAATGTAATGTAAGAGAAAAAATTCAGATTTTACATTTTACTAAAATATTATCTAAATAAGCGCCTTTCTACAACAACGCCACTGATTCCTAATGGGTAAATTGAGAGTTGCCTACCTGTCGAAAGTCGTTTCAAGACTTAAATGGATTATTTAAGTCAAATTTCTTGCAAATTTGGCACTGGCGAACCATATTTTATAGTTCTTCAACAGAAAAAGTCAATAAAATAAACACTTAAGGACTACAAGCTAAGAAAATGGGTTAATATAGCCGGGGACATAGCGGCAACAAGGCTTTACCGCACACGTGCGACGCGTACTACAAGGTAATAATGAATGAATAGGCTCCCTCGCCTCTAATCGGTGTTGTCATATTGTAAAGAACTTATCCTTTTTAAACAGTATTCGACTTATAATTTAGTAGTATAAGGACTATTTAATACATCTATGGAATATTAAAACCTACTTTATTAAACTGTAGTATTAATATCTCAATATATGTGTATAAGAAGAAAAAAAAATATTGATAATATTAAAGACGTGATAACATAGGCTGGATGAGGAAGGCTCGGTCGACTCTACCCAGAAGTAAACATGTGTACAAAAAAGATTGTTTGACCGCATTGAGATGTAAATAGTGTAGTCTATATTTTATTTTAAGTCTATGGTGTGTACATTATGTATGCATATTTGAAATGAAACTTCTTACTAGCAGCTATTAAATTGAAGGTTTTGAAGGAAATGTTTGAATAACTGACATATAATGCTTTTTTAATATAAATATTATTTTCAATTTATTTCTGAAATCTGTACATTTTCTGTTTCCTCAATAGCCAGCAAATTTTGTGGGATACCACCCAAAATACACACTTTTATACAAATGCCTGATAATCTTCTTCTTCTTGTTTCACGATGACCACGCGCCTTTCGACGGCCAGTCAGAGTCTAAAATGCCTGATAATGTTAATGCTTACATTTATTTAAAAAGATAAAACATTTTGAACCTAACCAACAATCCGTACTTATAGTGGTTTACAGTAATTTTGTTAAATTATACGAATATTCTCGTTGATTATTGGTTTGAAATAAATATGACAATGTCCTCCAATGAGAATGCGAGTTGCTGAACTCTAATAATTCTAATTCTGAGCTAGCCAATGAGCTAGATGCTTTACCTAGACCGATATTCAGAAGCTACAAACCGATTGACGAAAATATGCATGAAAATTTACTTTCCAGCACACAACCAGAGGATATTGGTACACAGGTACACTAACAAGATTATTATAATGCTTTTCTTTGCTTTAAATCAAATATTTTTCAGTGTCATCGCGATCCTTACCATTTTTTACTCTCACCGCGGGTATAGAAGTTTCACTTCAATAAATCCTTTTATTAAATGAATACAAAATTATATTGTTACCATTTATAGCCATAACAAAATCAGATCTGGAAGCCAGTTTAACAATTTTTTCATTTTCAATGTCTCCTCTAACTTTAGCCAGTTCTTCGGTATTATTGTAGTGTCCTAAACCAGTCTGTCCATCGGCACCCCAACCGCAAGAATAAACTGATCCATCTTCTGTTAGAAATAAACTAGAACAAACAATTTTGAAACACAAACAAACAAGTTTTAGTCATATTTCTATTTACCTATGGTCCTGTCCAGCCTCTATATCACAGATTTTGCTTCCATCGATATCTGGAATGTGATTTACGAAGTTACTTCTGAGATAATCCTCATTTTCTATGATTTTTCTTCCACATTGTCCATAACTATTATTTCCCATTGTAAAAACACCTTCTTCGGTAAGAACTAATGTGTGTGCTCTTCCAGCAACTACTTTTAGAACTTTTGAGTGCTCTGGATCTCTAAATATATTACAACATATTATATCTATTACTTTTCTCAATATATCATGCATAAAAGAATTTAAAATATAACTAATAGATATGTATATGTTTACCTGAAGGGCAAGTGTATTGGTTGAGGATAAAATATTACCTCTAAAGGATGTCCATTTCTAACCTCGTGATATCCTATTTGGCAATCTGTGTTTAAACCTGTTCCATAAAGTTTTACATTTGTTTCACTATATATCGCAAAAATAGAAAATCCAAACCCGGCTGCAGCACTTAAAACCTGCACATTTTATTTTCTTTAAATATGAATCACTGAATAATATATTTTAAGTTTACCTCAAACCTTTCTCCAACATACATTCGTTTTGGATAACGCAGGGACAATACTTCTTTATCAATTAAACCTTTCAATCCTAAAGCTCCCGTTTGAGCGTTGCCCCAAGTAAACACTCGTTTGTATGTGTCTTTACTGGGAGAATACTGAAAAACTTTATTTAAAAAATTACTTAACTTTAGAGTATTTTAAATTCGAAAGTTTGTTTACCCGGGAGTTCATCTGCTTTTTTTGGATTTATAGGATATTTTCGTTTAACGCCCCTTAAGAATTGTTTATTTAGGTGGTGTATATGTTTGTGAAACTGTTGTATTGGATTTATTCTGTTCATTTTTTGTTAAATTATAGAACTTTAAAAATTAAATCTTTTAAATGCACAAAAATAGGAAAATAGGTTAGTTGTTGAACGATTTCTTCTTCTTATCAGTTTAAAGGCCTTTAGCTACCAGGACTATACAGATCATAAATAAGATAGATACTTAAATAACAACTTATAAGTCTAATTCGCGAACAAGAATGAGTAATAAAGGGGATGAGCGAGTAAAAAACGGTATTTACGTGAGAAGCAATGGTGTTTTCAGCTCTAGAAGAAATCGATATATTTTTGTCGATAGTATTTTCAGCTCTAATTTCTTCTTTTTAGGATAGTGTATTTTGACAAGATGGCTACTTAGCCAGTGTAAATTAACATATTTTATTATATCCACTAATTCTGTTAAGAAGAAGATTTAATCCTTAACCCTATTTTTAATGTTTACATATTTCAAATACGATTTAAAGGGAAATAATTTATAAAATTGTTGTTTATATCAAACCAGAGAATAGTATCAAACGAAATAGAGCACTAGTTTAACAGGCACCAAATATAACCTTATAAATCAAGCTCAAAATGGATCCAGACGAATCTACTCCCAGAAAATCGAAAAAACCTAAATCAAAAAGACCGAAACCTGCACCTTCAGACGACGGATCTTCATCCAACGAATTAGTGATAGTTGATGAATCTTGTCCGATTAAAGCTCAACCGAAATTGCCTCTAAATAAAATGCCGGTAACCACTCCAACCACTAGTACGAATAATAAGAAAAGAAAGAAAAGGGACAGCGCTTCTAGTGATGAAGAACGTTGGCTCACGGCTATCGAATCGGGAAAACTGGAAGATGTAGATGATGAGCTTAAGAAAATCAAATCGAAAGACCCCGCCTTGATGACGGCCAGGCAAAGGGCTATGTACGATCGGGGTACAGAGGGTAACCCTTCAACACCTACTTTGATGTCTTTACCAACAGGTTAGTGCAATGCAAAACAGGTTGGTCTACAAAAGATACGGCCGTTTATGCCGCAAAAAACGTATATTTCGACGTAGATGAAACGTAGATTTGAAGTTAAATCATTAAAAATCTCACTCATATTTTTTCTGGGTTTTTAATTGTGTTTATTTTTAATATTTTTAGGATACAAGGAAAAAGTAATGACAGCTGAAGCTATTCAAAAGGCAGCAATTAAGTCACTTAAAAGAAAACAGTTAGCTGACGAAAAAAGGGAAAAAGACAAGAAAAAAACGATGGAACGCTTGCTGAAAAAGCAAGATTCCAAAGCCGGGAAACAAACCAAACAAAAAACAACAAGAACAAACGCTCCTTTAATTATTTACAGACAGAACAACGATATTACAATGCTGTCTTTGCCTGAGGGTGTAGACTTTCCTTTAAAGGCTAGTATAGCTCCAGAACCTAAAAAACCAGAACTCTGTGGAATGAATTGTGGAAACTTTAAAAAGTATAATTGTTCAAGGACTGGTGTTCCATTGTGTAGTTTAGAGTGTTACAAAAATAATATTTCTAATAGAATCTTATAATAAAGTTAAGTGATATAGTAGGTTCCTGTTAAGTTCTAAGTTCTCTACACACTGTTGTAGGACCCTGTATATAAGAACTTATAAAATTGATAAAATTCTAAGTGTTGACTTACACAGTAAGTTAATATGACAGGAATTTTAACAAATAATATTTTTTTTTAAGAACTGATTGTAAATGTACATAAAATATTTGTGATTTTGTATATACCTAAATAGAGATAAGCCTTAATTGGTATTTATTTATTTATAATATATAGATAGAGTAATACTGAGCGTGGAATTCTTTAAAATGCTGACCTGCGAAAGTATTTCTTCATTGTTATAGATAAAAAAAGAATTAAATTTTTCCTAAAATATTTTTAAATGTTTATTTAAAATTAGATTGTGAACATTGTAATTTTAAAAGAATATCTTATAAAAATATATAGGATATTATCGAGAGTATTTTTGGAAAATGTTTTTCCCTTGCAATCCGATTCGTTCAATTGAATCGTGGCCAGCACGGAACCATAACATTTGAACGATGAGCCGTAAAAAAGATGCGTGAGAATTGTATCGGATCACAATGCGATCGTGCGTTTGAAGAGTCGTGAAAATTGATTCATTGCTTACAATACGGTTCCTTCAACTGAATCGTGGCCAGCACGGATCCATAAGATTTGAACGATGAGCCGTAAAAAAGAATCGTGAGAATTGAATCGGATCACAATGCGATCGTGCGTTCAAAGAGTCGTGGAAATTGATTCATTGCTTACAATACGGTTCGTTCAACTGAATCGTGGCCAGCACGGATCCATAATATTTCAATTGAATCGTGTGATTCGATTCACTAAAAAGAATCGTAATGCCCATCACTTAGTTCTTCCTGTTACATCGCTAAACAAATTATTAGTTATCTTCCTAAACACAATCGATTCCAAAGGTTTTCAAATTTGGTAAACAGAGATAAACTGTACTCTGTGTTCTAATCAAAATCTTAATAAAAATTTAATAGCTATAGATAATAATTCAGCAAACTTGAAGTGCCGACTTAAATATTAATAGGTATAGTTCAATATATTTAGTATTAATCCTTTAATTGACAATATTCAATATCCGTTGCATATTTTTACATACATAAATCAAAATAAAATTTTATTCATTTGAAACATGCATCTTATCTTAAGTGATTGAAGTTTATTCATTTGACGTAGATTGAGATAAATATATCAATATTCTCTCAACAACTATCAGTGGGGTATCCAATTTTTATCAATAAAACAAAAAATTTTGTTTATATATCTATATTGTCATATAATTTCTAATTATAATTGAAAATAATACTCTCTTATATTTTATTAATAACCTGTGACTATGTAATCTAATAAAAAATCGCGTCCAGTTGGCTTGGGAATGACGATCGATGCAAGCCATCGTTGTGAAAAAAACGGCGTTAAGTTTTTTTTTTCAATCGTATGATATTATATATAAACATAAATTTTTAATGTTTTGATTTAAATTCACTTAATGAGACACATGTAACTTTTTCGACAGTGGATACTTATTATTTGTAATGAATCACCCTGTATATTCTTCAGTATGATTAAGACATTTGAATTGAATTAGAATAAGTTACTTAGCTCATTATCGATTAGGATTAAGGCATTTAAGTATTATTCAAAATCTCTTAAGTAGAGTTAGGTATGAAGTGGAAATGAATTAGAATAATAACAAGGCTTAAATACATTTTTTAAGTGTATTGTTAAGCGTTATTTAATTATATTAATATTATAATAAGTCAATAATAAGTATTAGAATTAATCAGAATATAAAATAATAGTTATTTACAGTACAAGTGTGTTTATGAACATGATTACAACAACGAGTGTGAACGAGTCGTAGACCAAGTCGTTCTAATCACACGAGTGTTGTAATCATGTTTAAACGCACGTGTCATGTACAACGTTTTATCCTTGTTTATATATTCTTAAAGTTGTTCAACCGACTAGACAAAATGTGCTGCCAACTGGAGGACAAATCGTGAACCTTTCGGGGCGGAGTCAAAAATATCGATTATTTTCGTTATTTTCCTCAGAGTAATGTAATAATATAGCTCGGGTTTCTGCAAACTTTAATAGTGATCAGATGATTAAGAAATTTAAACGAAACTTTTATTTTATTGTAAATTGTAAATTATTTTTGCCTGTTATTTAATACGGTTTAGAATTCTAAAGCGTATTAACAAAGAAATTATATTATTTCGATATGTTGGTACATTATTTATAATAATTTATGATAATGCTAATTGCTGTTGATTAATATTTAAAAAAAAGTTGCATACCTATTTTAATTTGATTTAATGCAGGTTTATAAAAGAAGCATTTCATTCTTAGATTATTTTATTCTAAATTGAGTGTTTTACGAATTTTACGATATTTTTTTTTGAAAACATAAACCTTTTTACAGTTTTGATGCCAACTAATTGGCATGGTATTATTGGTATGGAAATTAGTCAAGAAAGAAAAGAATTGGCTATAACTTGTAATTTTTCGAAAAAAACATATTTTACCTATATCGCTGAAGCTTTTACCTATATCACAACCAGAAAACCAAAATTATATGATAACGCACTTTTCAACGAAGTTGAAGGAAGATATAGTGTATCTATCACAATACTTAATAGAATTACTACAATTAGAAGAAAAACAAAAAGAAAAAATACCCAAATACCTTCACCTACTACTCTTCTACAAAATAAACTAATATAATCTCTTATAAAAAAACTACACAACTACTTCTTGTATTCTACACTGAAAAAATTATCAAACTTACTAATTAATCAAACAAAAGGAAAAAATAACCAAATTATCCCTTCACCTACTACTTATAACTACAAAATAATAAACTATAAAAACACTACTAAACTATTTCTGGTATTCTACACTAAACATTATAATTATACTTAATAAAATTAATCTAATTTTACACTACAACCACTACAACTACAAAGAAATAAGAACATTTTTTAAAACTAGAAGAAACAGAACTTCGATACGTGCGACCAGTATAATAGATCAAGCGGACAAAGAATATAAAATACTTTAAAAATGTGCATTCAGAAAGAAAAAATATCTCGAAAATGATCTAAACAAACATTTTTTTTTCTTATCATGGAAAAGCATCGGTCTCGTCGGCCTTGCGGAATTTGTCGGGTATTTACAATGGTCGAATTGTATATAATTACCAGGTTTTATACCATATCTAATAGACAAAAAGTATCTGGGCTATTAGTAACCAATTGGCACAGTCCGAAAATTATCGATTTTTATTTTCTCTGTTTTTATTGGTCGCTTCAAAATTCAAATTCAGAGTAACAAAAAATGTTTTTCTGTAGTAAAAGACCGTGAAATACGCCCCGCCACCTGGTGCTTTACATCCATAAACGTCTTAGGTTGAGCTACTTTAAAAATTCATATACAAGGGTTTTATCTACAACCGAAAAATAAGAAAATGCTGTTTTAATTTTCGTTTATTAAGCCCCATACTCACACTTCGCTACTTCACTTCCTTCCTTCGTCGCGTCCCTTCGTCCACAAATCTTATATTTACTATGGGAAATGTCGATTTTATGCGACTGTGTGTTCCTTCGTTCCTTCGTCGAAACGCTCCTTCGTCCGTTTACTTCCTCGAAACGCTCCTTCCCCGTACCGCAAACCCGTACTGTTGGTTTTTGGAGGAAGTAGAAAAGGAATTATCACGAACACAAAAAAATATTAAAATATATAAATCGATCTTGGATTTCATTCGTAGATGATTTCTTGATTTGGCAGTACGTCTGTACAGGGTGTCCCATTTTCGTATGTTTTGCAGGGTTTCTCGTTTATGAGTCGAGATACAAAGATGCGGTTTTCACATTACGCTGTTACTTTTTTATGAAACGAACGATGCTACATACAGATATGTCCTAGTTCTCTTACTTCCTAAAATACAGGGCGAATCTGAAATTATTGCATTTTTCGATCCCCTTTGTATCATAACTTATCGAAAAGGTGAAAACGATCTCCCGTACAGTTTTTCACGTAGAATGCAGTGACATAACTATTTCTTCGTTGGAATCTGTCTTTTTTAAATTGACTAAAACTTATATGTTTTTTAAATGCGATATTTTGTATATTATTTTATTTTCCTTGTTACGGGCTTTCTAAAATACTTATTTTCATAAACGGGGTAAAAATGCATTATTTAACTTTATTACATAGTCGGTCGGTTTAAATTAGGTAATCAAAACAATCAACTAATTTATTCGACGTAAAATGTTGGTTATTGGCATGTTATTTAAAAGCAGCACAAGTTCAGTTTCCGTGTAGTTTATCAAGATATCACGATGCAAAGCAAAATTATCTGATAAAATTAAGTTAAATAAAATAAGAGCCGTTTAACAGTTTAGCAGTACCTAAGTAAATAAATATAGAGTATATTATAATTTTAGAAAGCTCATAACAAGGCAAATAAAATAAAAAATAATATATAGAGTGTCCTGTTTAAAAAAAGAGCATAAGTTTGAGTCATTTTTCGAAATAGACAGTTCCGAACGAAGAACTAGTTTCGTCACTGCATTCTACCTGAAAAACGAGACACGGGCTAGGTTATCAAAAAATGCAAAAATTTCTACTAATTAAAAAATAAAAAGTAAAAGAAAGAAATAAGAAATAACCTTGAACTAAGAAGGCTAGGATAAATCTGTGTGTAGCATATTTAGTTTCATAATAAGTAGAACAATGATGTGAAAACGGCATCTTTATATCTCTACTCATAAACCAGAAACCCCATAAAACACACCAAAATGGGACATCCTGTACATCTAGCAATCGCCAGTCGATATAAAAATAATTCACACACAGTAGTCTAAAAAATGGAAGAAAAAAACAGTATTGTCTTCATATTTGGTTCATATTTATGTAATCGTAGCGACAAAAATAAAAAAAAATAGAAATAGTGTGCATGATGCCTTTACAAAAATATCTGAAGAAATGGGGATTGACATCAACGTTTAATTAGTATGTCATATTTCCTAGTTTCGATATAAATTATATAATAAACTTTACTCTATTGTTGACTCGCCTTGTACATTCATACTGATATATCTTGTACATGATACTGAAATAGTTGGATTTATTAAAAAAATATAAATATTATCAAAATTCAATTTTTATTTTTTACACGACAAAGAATTGCAGTTTTATAAAATAAAAATTATGCGCCTTTCGGATTTTTTAAAAATTTTAGAGGTTACTAGATATTTCGTAATAAACATGTAGCTGCTATATTAAAAATATTTTGTGGTGTGTTGTTGCATAATCGACTAATTTCCATGCATCGAATGGACGAAGGAAGGAAGCGAAAGGACGAAGGAACGCGAGGAAGTAAAGCGAGGAAGGGACGAAGGAGCGAAGTGTGAGTATGGGGCTTTGTCGTCCACCTTTAACTATGACATTTGTCACATTTTTGTTGTCACATTTTTAGTTGTTTTTCATTATTATAAAAACTAGTTGTGTTTTAGATCCATAACACCACTAGTTGTATTATGAATCTCATAAGGTAACTGAAATACTAAAAATAGTGAAGTAGTAATACTGAAAATAGTGTCCTAAGTGGACAATCAGCCGCTTGACTGCGCCCAACTTCAACTCAAGTCACAATTGAATGATTTCCTTTACAGGGGGTACAGATAAAAATAAGTAACAAAGTTCGTATAAATTTATGTCCTAAAATTCGTTTTAGAGATACAGAGTGTAGACGTTTCATTTTTATTTCGATTTTTTCAAAATAATTTCTGAGCGATATTTGGATGAAAATTGGTATCTGCGTGTTTTTTTGACACGAAAAATTCGATCTCCATATCAGTATGACTCCTACTTGTAGAGGACGCCACCTATATATTTTTTAGCTGTTTTGAAGAGTAATAACTTTTTGTCCGTACCTGTATTACACTACTGAGTGAAAAAATATACATTTTCGTCATTGTTTACGTAAAAAAATATCTTATCAATATGTTACTTATTTTTTGTCAATAGTGACATGTATTGACTATTTCCTTTCCAAATATCTTGAAAACCTTTGCTCGCAGCAATTTTTACAAAGAGGCCTTTTTTACGTAAACAATTACGGAAATGGATATTTTTTCACTCAGTAGTTCTATACCAAGCCGATATTTGCACAGTTCAAATCTTGCATGGGATTTCCTATGTTTCCAACGTCGACGTACCGTACGTATCAAAGACATATGGGAATGATTATTTTAATTTTGCTAAGAATTTATAAGATTAGTTTTTTAATACATACAACGGAAATTCCTTAAAAAATAACTTATAAAACACTAATACTTACGTAAAAAGCAAAATTAATTTTAAGTAAACAAGTTTCATTTTCAAGCACTAGATTATAATAGATAGTGTAGGATATAAGTGGCAGAAAAGTAAAAATTTACTTAATTTATTTTTAAAACTAGCTATATAGCAAGTATTATTTTTATTAGATTGTTACCACACTTATCTTAGTAAAATTTGAACAAGAGAATATAATGAGGATGTACCTAATAATGACCCTTTAGTTTTTTTAGTTTATTTATTAATTAATCAATGTAATTGTTTCAATTACATTGTCATTAAAACAATACGATTTTTAATTTCGTACGAGATAAAAATGATTAAGTAGATTCTTTACCTATATATTTGAAAAATTCTGTTTATAGTTTACATTTTGTCGGTGGCAAACTAAATGGCGATCTCTGTACGTTATAGTGTGTTATTGGTTTGTTGTCTAACACCAGTCGTATACTCGGGTAAGTTTTTAAACCCATTACTTAATGTATCTCGGATAAGGAATTTTCTATGGCTAGTTCACCAGAACACTCATCAATTATTTCAAAAAAGTACTATGGGTATTTCGCCACTTGTACTGTAAAAAAATCTACAAAATAAAGTTCTTGTAGAAACGTAGTTAAGACGTTTAACTTAACTTTTTTAACTTATTTATAATACTTGAATTGAATTAATGTTACTTAGCTCATTAGAGATATTAATAATTATAATAAAGCACTGTATATTTTTGAACTTATTTAATAAAAATCAATCAAAACATTCGTTTTTAATGTTTCAGCTGTTATTCGCCAACTCACTGACGACTATGAACCAGTTCGTAAGTTTTAAATAAGTTTAAGTTATTGAACTTCTTTCTGATAAAGTAATTTTTAGCTACCGATTGTCCTAAAACAGACGGCACAACGCCCACATATTTTCCCGCTGTAAATTGCTCAAAGTTCTGGGAATGTTCGAATGGAGTGCCGTACCTGTTTGAGTGTCCGGCTAGCCTGAATTTCGACGAAATTTTACACGTGTGCGATTCACCCAGTAAAGTAACATGTACCGGGTACGGTTGGTCCACAACTACAGCGGCGTCCGATGTAACTACTTCCACTAGTACACCTTCTACTACGACTAAGGCTCCAACAACTACAACTAGTACACCTTCAACTACTACTAAACCACCTACCACTACAACCAGTGCGCCTACAACTACTACTAGTACACCTTCAACTACAACTAGGCCGCCTACTACTACCAGCGCGCCTACAACTACTACTAGTACACCTTCAACTACTACTAAACCACCTACAACTACTACCAGTGCGCCTACAACTACTACTAGCACGACACCTTCAACTACAACTAGTGCCACCACAACTACTACTAAACCACCTACAACTACAACTAGCGCACCCACAACTACTACTAAACCACCTACAACTACAACTAGTGCCCCAACGACTACTACTAGGCCTCCTACTACCACCAGTGCGACTACAACTACTACTAGTACTCCTTCAACGACAACTAGACTACCTACAACTACAACTAGGCCACCACAGACCACAACTACCAATGTACCAACACATCCTGGTCCTGGACCAGATCCCGACCCGACTCCAAATCCTGGTCCTGAACCTGAACCAACTCATAATCCCGGTCCAGGGCCAGAACCCGAGCCAACGTTAGATCCTGGTCCAGGTCCACATCCCGATCCAGATCCAGATCCACATCCCGATCCAGAGCCAGATCCTAATCCAGAGCCTAACCCAGAACCAGATCCAAATCCAGAGCCTAATCCGGAGCCTAATCCAGAACCAGATCCAAATCCAGAGCCTAATCCGGAGCCTAATCCGGAACCAGATCCTAATCCAGAGCCTAATCCGGAGCCTAATCCGGAGCCTAATCCGGAACCAGAGCCTCAGCCGGGACCAGAGCCCAACAATCATCACGGTCATCACGATCACGGTGATAACAACCACGATAATCACGATGATAATCACGGTCATAACAATCATAATGACGATGGCAACCATCACCACCATGATAACAACAATCAGGATCATAATGGCAATCATGACAACCACGGTGAAAATCATAACGATAAGCATAACCACGGTCATAACAATGATAATCACAGTAGTAGCCATAACCATCATAATAACAACAATCAAGATCATAATGGTAAACATAAAAACCACGGTGAACATCATAATAACAACCATAATAACCATGGACATTAAGTATCAGAACTTTAATCTTACTACAGAGTGTGGTCACTTAAACCAGGAGGATCTTAAATTAATTAAATATATTTTCTCTTTTATTTGTTCTTAATTTGTTATACAAGTGAATAAATGTATTATAAAAATTTATGGAAGTATTTTTCATTAGATTTATACAGGGTAAAACTTTTTTATTATTGACATTTTGAGTAAAATACCTTCTTCATAAAAAAAATTGCTTGTTCTAAAATGGTTAATCCCCTTTTATACTTCTCCAAATTTCTATACCGTTTTTGAGAAAATAAAAAAGAATATGAAAATATGATTGAATTTCCCGAGGAGTGTCTCACTACCGGAATTACATGTACATTTTCTTGGCAGTCGCTGGCAGTCATTGGCAGTCTTACGGCAGTCATCTATAATAATTACATGGCAGTCATAGGCAGTCTTCTTCGCTCTGATTGGCAGTCGCTTGATAGTAACATGATATTTTGGCAGTACGTGTACATTTTTTACCCAAGGGAGACACCCCTCGGAATTTCCTATAGAAAGACCTAAATTATTAACCGTTAAAAATTTTGAAATATTCTAAAAATACAAGAAATGTTCTCATTTTTAATTCTCCATTTATTGAAAAAAATAATATACACGGTGTTACATTTAAAAAAACGAAGAAAATTTATTTCATTTTAGAAAGTTTATTTAGAATTTTGAACACTCTGTATGATTTAAGAATAGGATATTAGTAATACAAAACTGAACGAAGTATTACCGAT